>NC_041387.1:2838546-2889764 GCF_002162155.2 Triticum dicoccoides
TGGGCCCTTCATTGCTCCACTGACGTACTTCTTCCTCCTATATATACCTACGTACCCCCAAACTACCAGATACGGAGCCAAAAACCTAATTCCACCGCCGCTACCCGAGAGATCCCATCTCGGGGCCTTTTCCGGAGCTCTGCCGAAGGGGGCATTAATCACGGAGGGCCTCTACATCATCTCCAAGGCCTCTCCGATGAAGTGTGAGTAGTTTTCCTCAGACCTTCGGGTCCATAGTTATTAGCTAGATGGCTTGTTCTCTCTTTTTGATCTCAATACAATGTCTCCCCCTCTCATGTGGAGATCTATTCGATGTAATCTTCTTTTGTAGTGTGTTTGTCGAGATCCGATGAATTGTGGGTTTATGATCAAGATTATCTATGAACAATATTTGAATGTCATCTGAATTCTTTTATGTATGATTGGTTATCTTTGCAAGTCTCTTCGAATTATCAGTTTGGTTTGGCCTACTAGATTGATCTTTCTTGCAATGGGAGAAGTGCTTAGCTTTGGGTTCAATCTTGCGGTGTCCTTTCCCAGTGACAGTAGGGGTAGCAAGGCACGTATTGTATTGTTGCCATCGAGGATAAAAAGATGGGGTTTATATCATATTGCATGAGTTTATCCCTCTACATCATGTCATCTTTCTTAATGCGTTACTCTGTTCTTCATGAACTTAATACTCTAGATGCATGATGGATAGCAGTCGATGTGTGGAGTAGTAGTAGTAGATGCAGGCAGGAGTCGGTCTACTTGTCTCGGACGTGATGCCTATATACATGATCATACCTAGATATTCTCATAACTATGCTCAATTCTATCAATTGCTCGATAGTAATTTGTTTACCCATCGCAAATACTTATGCTATCTTGAGAGAAGCCACTAGTGAAACCTATGGCCCCCAGGTCTATTTTCTATCATATTAATCTTCCAATACTTGGCTATTTTCTATTGCCTTTTATTTAGTTTGCATCTTTATCACAAAAATACCAAAAATATTATCTTATCATCTCTACCAGATCTCACTCTCGTAAGTGACCGTGAAGGATTGACAACCCCTTTATCGCGTTGGTTGCGAGGTTCTTGTTTGTTTGTGTAGGTGCGAGCGACTCGTGCGTGGCCTCCTACTGGATTGATACCTTGGTTCTCAAAAATTGAGGGAAATACTTACGCTGCTTTACTGCATCATCCTTTCCTCTTCAAGGGAAAACCAACGCAGTGCTCAAGCACTACTAGGGAAAACCCTAGTAGTAGCGCGGGTTTAATGCCCACTGGTAGCGCTAGCTGCCGCGCTACTAATAAGGCGCTACAGCTATTACTTTGCAGTAGCGCGTGCGACACGCGCTACTGCTAAGACACATAGCGGCAGCGCTTGTTCTCTCCCGCGCTGCTGCTAATCTAGCTAGTTGCAGCGTGTTTACTATCCATCGCTACTAGTATTCTTTTTTCATTTTTTTTATTTTTAGTGTATTTATACGCCGTTATACAAATTTTGATACAATACCAATTATGATGTTTATATCATTATGTCCATAACATTGTGTCAAATGAAGTGGAGGCAATATATGGTGCATGTCAAAAGTATACTACTAATCCGAACTTGATCTAGTTTGGACTAGTAGTACTTCTGATGTGCACCACATGTTGCCTCCACTTGAATCTAATCCGCCAACACAAGCTATTTAATCATCATCATAGTCATTACCACCAACAGTATTTATTTAATCACCATAGTCATAGTGTAGAACATAATCATCTTCAAACAAATTCTAGCTAGCTAATCACCACCAACACTAGATGCGGGAGCTATCTAATCACCACCAACACTAGCTAATAATAATCATCATAGTCATTACCACCAACACTAGCTATTTAATCATCATAGTCATAGTGTAGCACATCATCATCTTCAAACTCATTTCTAACTAGCTAATCACTCTCGCTGCACTCTCTCTCAGGTAAAATAACATAAAACATGTGTAGCTCTCCTCCTTTATCAAGTTGGAGCATGCAGATGAACCTGTCTCTTAATCGTGGGTTGCACTTCTGCTTGCTGTCCCCTAGTACTTCTCTGCACTCCTCCACCACAAATTTGGTCCAGTCTTTCACTATTAAGCATTCGTTGCTTTTAGAAATCCTGAATGCACTAAAGTGCAATGTAGGATATCTTGTCCATAAGCTAACAATACTCATGGTACCATTAGTCTCGATCCCATGAGGCACAACATTCATCGGGAGTCCCTGTTGAAGAACATAGTATTGTAACATACTTAGCAATGAAGTTAATTAGCTTAAAAAATAATGTATGCAAAAGATAGATGTGACCGTAGTTCATTATGAACCATATTGGTAACACGTTTTCAGTACTAACATTTCTAAGTGCAGGAAGAAAATTTGTCTTGACAGTGTCAAGATCCGCAAGCCATGAAACATAATGACTTAGCTCCTCGCAGTTTAGTTCAGCCCCGGGACAGTAGTAGATCCTGTCTACCAAGCGCTGGACATGTTTGCTTTCACGGAAATAAGGGGACAATAGAAATTAGTTGTCAACTATTTTTGAATAAACAATATCAAAGACATAAATATGGTTGAGAAACTCATATAATGGTATAACTCGAGGCGTCTGCACATCGACCCATATGTCGGTATTACCTTCAATATCATCTTCCGGACGAATATCAAAGGTGATAACCATATCAGGCTCAAATGCATAAGTCTTGCATAGTGCTCGCCAAGTTTTGCATCCAAAATAGGTGTAGCCGTCTGCGTTGTATAATTTTGCGTGGAAACTATAACCATGCTCGGTCTTCAAGTAAACTTTCTTTACCTCCATAACCTATCTTATCCAAGACAAAAACTCTTGCATGGCAGGGGAGAAGCTAGTAGAATAGTAAAAAATTAAATTATAAGTTGAAGCAAATGAAGCAGATGTCATGCTTAATGACGAACAAAGACTTGTCGTTGTGACTTACTGTCCATTTTGAAGTTCACATCTAGCTGATACGTCCATTTTGCATCATGCTTTTATATCGATATTTATCGCATTATGGGCTGTTATTTCACGTTATGTCACAACACTGATGGCTATTCCCTCTTATTTTACAAGGTTTACCATGAAGAGGGGAATACCGGTAGCTGGAATTCTGGCTAGAAAAGGAGCAAATATTGGAGACCTATTCTGCGCAACTCCAAAAGTCCTGAAACTCCACAGAATATCTTAAAATAAATAAAGAAAAATCGTCGCCAAAGATGAAGGCCAGGGGGCTCAGACCCTGCTCACGAGGGTGGGGGGCATGCCCCCCTACCTCGTGGGCCCCCTGGTGGCTCTCCGATGCCCATCCTCTCCTATATGAAGTCTTTCGATGAGAAAAAAAATAAGAGGGAACTTTCGGGATGAAACTCCGCCGCCACGAGGCGGAACCTTGGCGGAACCAATCTAGGGCTCCGGCAGAGCTGTCCTGCCGGGGACACTTCCCTCCAGGAGGGGGAACTCATCGTCATCATCATCACCAACACTCCTCTCATCGGGAGAGGGCAATCTCCGTCAACATCTTCACCAGCACCATCTCCTCTCAAAACCCTAGTTCATCTCTTGTATCCAATTCTTGTCTCCAAGTCCGGGATTGGTGCTAGTAGGTTGCTAGTAGTGTTGTTTACTCCTTGTAGTTGATGCTAGTTGGTTTATTTGGTGGAAGATCATATGATCAGATCCTATATGCATATTATTACCCCTCTGATTATGAACATGAATATACTTTGTGAGTAGTTACGTTTGTTCCTGAGGACAAGGGAGAAGTCTTGCTATTAGTAGTCATGTGAATTTGGTATTCGTTCGATATTTTGATGAGATGTATGTTGTCTAACCTCTAGTGGTGTTATGTGAACGTCGACTACATAACACTTCACCATTATTTGGGCCTAGAGGAAGGCATTGGGAAGTAATAAGTAGATGATGGGTTGCTAGAGTGACAGAAGCTTAAACCCTAGTTTAGGCGTTGCTTCGTAAGGGGCTGATTTGGATCCATATGTTTCATGCTATGGTTAGGTTTATCTTAATACTTTTGTTGTAGTTGCGGATGCTTGCAATAGAGGTTAATCATAAGTGGGATTCTTGTTCAAGTAAGAACATCACCCAAGCACCGGTCCACCCACATATCAAATTATCAAAGTACCGAACGCGAATCATTTGAACGTGATGAAAACTAGCTTGACGATATTCCTATGTGTCCCCGGGAGCGCTTTTCCTATTAAAGAGTTTGTTCCAGCTTGTCCTTTTCTACAAAAAGGATTAGGCCACCTTTCTGCACTTTATTTACTTTTGTTACTTGTTGCTTGTTACAATTTATCTTATCACAAAACTATCTGTTACCACTTGTTTCAGTACTTGCAGAGAATACCTTGCTGAAAACCGCTTATCATTTCCTTCTGCTCCTCGTTGGGTTCGACACTCTTACTTATCGAAAGGACTACGATAGATCCCCTATACTTGTGGGTAATCAAGACTCTTTTCTGGCGCCGTTGCCGGGGAATGTAGCGCCTTTGGTAGGTGGAATTTGGTAAGGAAAAATTTATATAGTGTGCTAAAATTTACTGTCACTTGTTACTATGGAAAGTAATTCTCCGAGGGGCTTGTTTGGGGTATCTTCACCCCGTCCGGTAGAGCATAGAGTTGCTCCTCAACCTACTGAACCTATTGATAATGAAACTCCTTTTGAAATTCCTTCGGGTATGATGGAAAAACTGCTGGCTAATCCTTTTACAGGAGATGGAACAAAGCATCCCGACGAGCATTTAATATATGTGGATGAAATTTGTGGATTATTTAGGCTTGCAGGTATACCCGATGATGTTGTTAAGAAGAAGGCCTTCCCTTTATCTTTGAAGGGAGACGCATTGACATGGTATAGGCTATGTGATGATATGAGATCATGGAACTATAAAAGATTGAAATTGGAATTTCATCAAAAGTATTATCCTATGCATCTTGTTCATCGTGATCGCAATTATATATATAATTTTTGGCCTCACGAAGGAGAAAGCATCGCTCAAGCTTGGGGGAGGCTTAAGTCAATGTTATATTCATGCCCCAATCATGAGCTCTCAAGAGAAATAATTATTCAAAGTTTTTATGCTCGGCTTTCTGATAGCAATCGCACCATGCTCGATAATTCTTGTGCTAGCTCTTTTATGATGAAGACTATTGAATTCAAATGGAATTTATTGGATAGAATTAAACGCAACTCTGAAGATTGGGACCTCAACGAAGGTAAGGAGTCATGTATGACACCTAAGTTTGATTGTGTTAAATCTTTTATGGATACCGATATTTTCCGTAAGTTTAGCACTAAATATGGACTTGACTCTGAGATAGTAGCTTCTTTCTGTGATCCTATTGTTCCTACTTCTTATGTTGAGAAATCACCTTTCCCTGTTAGAATAAAGGATCATGCTAAAGCTTCAACTGTTGTTCGTAAAAGCAATATTAAAACTTATACACCTCCTGAGCAAGTCGGAGTAGAACCTAATATTGCTATTGTTAAGGATCTCTTGTCTGATAATATTGATGTGCATGTTATTCAGTTCCGCGGTGAAACTGCTAGAATTGCTAAACCGTGTGATAAAGATAAACATAGACCTGTGGTAGGCGTGCCTGTTCTATCTGTTAAAATAGGAGATCATTGTTATCATGGCTTATGTGATATGGGTGCTAGTGCTAGTGTTATACCTTATGATTTATATAAAGAAATTAAGCATGAAATTGCACCTGTTGAGCTAGAAGATATTGATGTTACGATTAAACTTGCCAATAGAGATACTATATCTGCAATGGGAATTGTTAGAGATGTTGAAGTCTTGTGTGGGAAAACTAAATATCCTACTGATTTTCCTGTTCTTAGTTCTCCACAAGATAGCTTTTGTCCTATTATACTTGGTAGACCCTTCTTGAACACTGTTAATGCTAAGATAGATTGCGAAAAGAATGTTGTTACTATTGGCTTGTATGATATGGTTCATGAGTTTAACTTCTCTAAATTTAGTAAACAACATCGTGAGGAAGAATTGCCTAGTAAGGATGAAATTATTGGTCTCGCTTCTATTGCCGTACCTCCTAGTGATCCTTTGGAACATTATTTGTTAGACCATGAAAACGATATGTTTATGAATGAAAGAAGGGAAATAGATGAAGTATTCTTTAAACAGGAACCTATTCTGCAACACAATTTGCCTGTTGAAATCCTAGGGGATCCCCCTCCACCCAAGGGTGATCCCGTGTTTGAGCATAAACCGTTGCCTGATAATCTTAAATATGCTTATCTTGATGAAAAGAAGATATATCCTGTTATTATTAGTGCTAACCTTTCAGAGCATGAAGAAGAAAGATTATTGAAAACTCTGAAGAAGCACCGTGCCGCTATTGGATATACTCTCGATGTTCTTAAGGGCATTAGTCCCACTCTATGTCAACATAAAATAAATTTGGAAGCGGATGCCAAACCAGTCCGTGATCCTCAACGACGTTTGAATCCTAAAATGAAAGAAGTGGTAAGAAAAGAAATTCTCAAGCTTCTAGAGGCAGGTATAATTTATCCGGTTGCTGATAGTCAGTGGGTAAGTCCTGTCCATTGTGTCCCTGAGAAGGGAGGTATTACTGTTGTCCCTGATGATAAAGATGAATTGATCCCGCAAAGAATTGTCACAGGTTATAGGATGGTAATTGATTTCCGCAAATTAAATAAAGCTACTAAGAAAGATCATTACCCCTTACCTTTCATTGATAAAATGCTAGAAAGATTATGCAAACATACACATTATTGCTTTCGAGATGGTTATTCTGGTTTCTCTCAAATACCTGTGTCGGCTAAAGATCAATCAAAGTTTACTTTTACATGCCCTTTTGGTACTTTTGCTTATAGACGTATGCCTTTTGGTTTATGTAATGCACCTGCTACCTTTCAAAGATGCATGATGGCTATATTCTCAGATTTTTGTGAAAAAAATTGTGAGGTTTTCATGGATGATTTTCCCGTCTATGGTTCCTCTTTTGATGATTGCTTGAGCAATCTTGATCGAGTTTTGCAGAGATGTGAAGAAACTAATCTTGTCTTGAATTGGGAAAAGTGCCACTTTATGGTTAATGAAGGTATTGTCTTGGGGCACAAAGTTTCTGAAAGAGGTATTTAAGTTGATAAGGCCAAGCTTGATGCTATTGAAAAGATGCCATGTCCCAAGGACATCAAAGGTATAAGAAGTTTCCTTGGTCACGCCGGATTTTATAGGAGGTTCATTAAGGACTTCTCAAAAATTTCTCGGCCTCTGACTAATTTATTACAAAAAGATGTACCATTTGTCTTTGATGATGACTATTAGAAGCATTTGAAATACTTAAGAAAGCATTATACTCTGCACCTGTTGTTCAGCCACCTGATTGGAATTTACCCTTTGAAATTATGTGTGATGCTAGTGATTATGCTGTAGGTGCTGTTATAGGGAAAAGAGTAGATAAGAAATTAAATTTTATCCATTATGCTAGTAAGACTCTAGACAATGCTCAAAGAAATTACGCTACTACCGAAAAGGAACTTTTAGCAGTTGTGTTTGCTTGTGATAAATTCAGACCCTATATTGTTGATTCTAAAGTAACTATTCACACTGATCATGCTGCTATTAAATATCTTATGGAAAAGAAAGATGCTAAACCTAGACTTATTAGATGGGTTCTCTTGCTGCAAGAATTTGATTTGCATATCATTGATAGAAAAGGAGCTGAGAACCCCGTTGCAGACAACTTATCTAGGTTAGAGAATGTTCTTGATGACCCACTACCTATTGATGATAGCTTTCCTGATGAACAATTAAATGTCATAAGCACTTCTCGTAGTACTCCATGGTATGCTGATTATGCTAATTATATTGTTGCTAAATTTATACCACCTAGCTTCACATACCAACAAAAGAAAAAGTTTTTCTATGATTTGTGACATTACTTTTGGGATGATCCACATCTTTATAAAGAAGGAGTAGATGGTGTTATTAGACGTTGTGTACCTGAGCATGAACAGGAACAGGTCCTACGCAAGTGTCATTCCGAGGCTTATGGAGGACACCACACTGGAGATAGAACTGCACATAAGGTATTGCAATCTGGTTTTTATTGGCCTACTCTCTTCAAGGATGCCCGTAAGTTTGTCTTATCTTGTGATGAATGTCAAAGAATTGGTAATATTAGTAAATGTCAAGAAATGCCTATGAATTATTCACTTGTTATTGAACCATTTGATGTTTGGGGTTTTGATTATATGGGACCTTTTCCTGCCTCTAATGGTATACACATATTTTGCTTGCTGTTGATTACGTTACTCAGTGGGTAGAAGCTATTCCAACTAGTAGTGCTGATCATAACACTTCTATTAAAATGCTTAAGGAAGTTATTTTTCCGAGGTTTGGAGTCCCTAGATATTTAATGACTGATGGTGGTTCACACTTTATTCATGGTGCTTTCCGTAAAATGCTTGCTAAATATGATGTTAATCATAGAATTGCATCTCCTTATCACCCGCAGTCTAGTGGTCAAGTAGAATTGAGCAATAGAGAGCTCAAATTAATTTTGCAAAAGACCGTTAATAGGTCTAGGAAGAATTGGTCCAAGAAACTTGATGATGCATTATGGGCCTATAGAACTGCATATAAGAATCCTATGGGTATGTCTCCATATAAAATGGTTTATGGAAAAGCATGTCACTTACCTCTCGAACTAGAACATAAGGCATATTGGGCTTTTAAAGAGCTCAACTATGATTTCAAACTTGCCGCAGAGAATACCTTGCTGAAAACCACTTATCATTTCCTTCTGCTCCTCGTTGGGTTCAACACTCTTACTTATCGAAAGGACTACGATAGATCCCCTATACTTGTGGGTCATCACCAGATTGATGCTGAAGCGCCTATCATCATCTAGGAAGATTTCGTCGCACAGGCCGCGCTCGTCTTCGCAGTATTTGCAAATACCGAAATCCTTTTCATTGTCAGACATTTCCCATGTTCATAGTTGAAACATTAATTGAAAATCGATCGAAGACAACTACCACGATACTCAAAATATCTTATAGGACTCATATTGACATGAGCATTCAATAAGCAAAACCAAATCGAAAAATAAATAAGTATTCAAATTAGCATGCATTCAATAAGCAAAAGCAAATCATCTCATGCGTCCGTACATCGTCGAATACTATCACTAATACATCCAGAATAGTATCATACATATAACATCACTAATACAACTAAAACCCTAGCGCACGACGGGTATCGGCGCGGGCGGTGGACACCCAAAGAGAAGGAACCATCACAGGATCATAGCTCCAGTGAGATCCCTGAGAACCTGCCAGGTATTTGAGAACCTGTGCTCCAACACAAACAAGTAGCGACGGACGTGCGCGTCCTCCTCACTTACATGATGACGCACCACCTCCGCGGGATACTCGAGCCTCTGGACCGTCACTGGCCCACGCGACCGCCACCAAAGAAGTTTCGGGTCAACGACAGGCTGGCTCCTCACCAACCTGCGGCCCCCGGTAGGTAGCGCCTCCCAGTACCACCCTGGTGGAGCCAAGTCCCGGACATGGCCCATCTGGTGACGCAGGTGTCCTCCGCCAACTCGATGACGAGGATGCGGGATAGGAATCGTCGACGTTGATGTGGGAAAAATTGCTTTAACTAAAAAAATAACAACAAATGTGACATGTTCAACAAGTTCTATTAATTCAACTAGTTCTTACGATTAAATATAGTCAATTAATTCTATACATAATAAAATGAATAATGACATAAAAAAGGCCCATGCTTTGCAGCAACATTGACTCCTTCCAGGTGCAGCAAATCCCGGGCACTCGATATGTCCTAGTTTGTAGCACAAGTCTTGCCGAAATTCATGGAAAATTTTGGCATGACTTTTGCTAAAAAGTGGACAAATCGAGAACCTGAAATTTTCTGGAACGGAAATGAATCAATATTCCGGCAAAACATAGGCCACTCGGCTTCATTTCCTGGAAACAACAAAGCCACTCGGCTTGATTTCATCAATGACATATATTGTATAACAACAATATGCAAATGAAATTACTATTTAGGAATTTTCATAAAAAATTGCCCTAGCTAATTTCCTAAAAAAATTGCTAATCATTTTTCCTAAATGCTAAAAACTGCCTACTGTCCTAAACAAATCTAGGGTTCATATGAATACCTAGGGTTCATATGAACATCAACACAGCATCAACACATATATATAAATTGCCCTAGGAGAGAGAGGAGGGTAAGGGAGAGGAGAAGCAGAGCCTTACGGTGACTACGACGAGGAAGGGGCAGGCGGCGTCGAGGTCGTGGTCGGGGCTCGGGCGCGGGGTGGAGGGCAGCGTCGAGGTCGGGGTCGGGGGCGGCGTCGAATCCGGGGTCGGGGGCGGCGTTGAGGCGGGAGAGCGACGGGAGAGCACGCGGCGGCCGACGGGCGACGGCGGCGGCAACAGCGGAGGAGTTGCGATTTGGGGAGAAGTGGTCGTTGGGAAGAACAAATCGAGTGGTTAAGTCAGAAGTAGCAGTAGCGCGTTCCAGGAAGTGCGCTACTGCTAACATAGCTACAGCGTGTTCCCGTATACGCGCTACTGCTATACCATTCTCTTTTTTCCCTTTTTCATTTATTTTTCTTTACATTTTATTTTTTTTCCTTTCACCTTTTTGTATTTCTTTCATTTTAATTTACTTTTCTATTTGCTTTCCATTTAATTTTATTTACTTTAGCAGTAGCGCCTCTCAGCGTAAACGCGCTGCTACAAAGCAGATAGCGGTAGCGTGGTTCGTCCAAGATCGCTACTACTATGTGCTGCCTGTTGGCTAAGCCATGGGAATTTTAGTAGTAGCGCTTTTGTACTCGGACGCGCTACTGCTATAGATGTATCTGTAGGGCCGTTTACAGAACCACGCTACTGCTAATTAGCACCAGCATGCGTTTTTTATCCGTGCTACAGATAATGTTCTGTGTATAAGGTTTTCCCTAGTAGTGAAGAGGTAGCAAGAAGGATTGCTGGCGCCGTTGCCGGGGAGCCTACGCAAAAGTCAATCCATACCAAGTACCCATCGCAAACTCATCTCCCTCGCATTACATTATTTGCCATTTGCCTCTCGTTTTCCTCTCTCCCACTTCACCCTTGCTGTTTTATTCACCCTCTCTTTCGATTCGCCTCTTTTCACTCTTTTCTTGTTTGCTTGCTTGTTGGATTGCTTGCTTGTCACGATGGCTTAAGATAATACCAAATTGTGTGACTTTACCAATACCAAAAATAATGATTTTCTTAGCACTCCGATTGCTCCTCTTAATGATGCTGAATCTTGTGAGATTAATGCTGCTTTGTTGAATCTTGTTATAAAAGATCAATTCATCGGCCTTTCTAGTGAAGATGCCGCTACCCATCTAAATAGCTTTGTTGATTTGTGTGATATGCAAAAGAAGAGGGATTGAGGGAGTCCTGGACTAGGGGGTGTCCGGACAGCCGGACTATCAATATCCGCCGGACTCCAAGACTACGAAGATACAAGATTGAAGACTCCGGCTCGTGTCCGGATGGTACTTTACTTGGCGTGGAAGGCAAGCTTGGCGATACGGATATGTAGATCTCCTACCATTGTAACCGACTCTGTGTAACCCTAGCCCTCTCCGGTATCTATATAAACCGGAGGGCTTTAGTCCGTAGGACAACATACATTACAACAATCATACCATAGGCTAGCTTCTAGGGTTTAGCCTCCTTGATCTCGTGGTAGATCTACTCTTGTACTACCCATATCATCAATATTAATCAAGCAGGACGTAGGGTTTTACCTCCATCGAGAGGGCCCGAACCTGGGTAAAAACATCGTGTCCCTCGTCTCCTGTTACCATCCGCCTAGACGCACAGTCCGGGACCCCCTACCCGAGATCCGCCGGTTTTGACACCGACATTGGTGCTTTCATTGAGAGTTCCTCTGTGTCGTCACCGATAGGCTTGATGGCATCTTCAACCAGCAACGTCGTCCAGGGTGAGACTTTCCTCCCCGGACAGATCTTCGTATTCGGCGGCTTCGCACTGCGGGCCAATTCACTTGGCCATCCGGAGCAGATCGAAAGCTACGCCCCTGGCCGTCAGGTCAGATTTGGAAGCTTAAACTTCACGGCCGATGTCCGAGGAGACATGATACTCGATGGACTCGAGCCACAGCCAAGCGCGCCGCACTGTGACGATGGGCATGATATAGCTCTGCCGCCGAACAGTGCCTTGGTGGCCGCACACGGATCCGCTTCGGCCATTAGCCCGGAGCCGATCGCCCAGATCGAGGGCCGATGGATAGACGCCGCCCCGGGGGCTTCAACATCCACGGCGATGGAGCCGAACACTAATCTTGTCCCCTGCGAAACTCGTGATTCCGAGGCGCCGGACTCCTCGCCGGACTCCGAACCTCCCGCGCCCCTACCAATCGATCCGGATTGGGCGCCGGTTATGGAATTCACCGCCGCGGACATCTTCCAATGCTCACCTTTCGGCGATATCTTAAATTCACTAAAGCATCTCTCGTTATCAGGAGAGTCCTGGCCGGATTATGGCCAGGATGGTTGGGATGCGGACGACGAAGAAATTCAGAGCCCACCCACTACCCACTTTGTAGCCACTGTCGATGATCTAACCGACATGCTAGACTACGACTCCGAAGACATCGACGCTATGGACGACGATGCCAGAGACGAACAGGAACCAGCACCCATAGGGCACTGGAAGGCCACCTCGTCATATGACGTATACATGGTGGATACCCCAAAAGATGGGGACGGCGAAGAAACAGCGGAGGCAAATCCCTTAAAGAAACAGCCCAAGCGCTAGCGTCAGCGGCGCCGCTCTAAATCTCGCCACAGCAAGAATGGAGATTCCGGCACAGGAGATAATAATACTCCCGAGAGTGCCGAAGACAATCCCCTCCGGCAAGACTCAGCGCAGGATGATGCAGAAGCAAGCCCCCATGAGAGGGCGGCAGACGAAGAGGTTGAGGATCATAATTATATTCCTCCCTCCGAAGACGAAACAAGCCCCAACGATGACGAATTCGTCGTACCCGAGGATCCCGTTGAACAAGAGCGCTTCAAGCGCAGGCTTATCGCCACAGCAAACAGCCTAAAGAAAAAGCAGCAGCAGCTTCAAGCTGATCAGAACCTGCTGGCCGATCGATGGACCGAGGTCCTCGCGGCCGAAGAGTATAAACTCGAACGTCCCTCCAAAAGTTACCCAAAACACAAGCTGCTCCCCTGATTAGAGGAGGAAGCATACGTACATCCGTCACCAGCGCACGATATGGCTGACCGACCACCCCGTGGTCGTGATAGAGAGGCATCCAGGCCCCCAGCCAAGACCATACCCCGGCATCGCTCCAAAAGTACGAAGCCAAGAGGGAACGCGCCGGACTTGCGAGACATATTGGAGGACAAAGCAAGGCAATCCAGATCCATCTATGGATCACGTGGGCGCCCTACGACCCACGACGAATACCGTCGTGCCGGATACAATAACCCCGGCCGGGCCGAACACAGCAGACAGCGCTCTCTTGAGCTGTGTCGCGATATCGCTCAATACAGGGGCGCCGCACACCCGTTATGCTTCACTGACGAAGTAATGGATCATCAGATCCCCGAAGGGTTTAAACCCGTAAACATCGAATCTTACGATGGCACAACAGACCCCACGGTGTGGATCGAAGACTATCTTCTCCACATCCATATGGCCCGCGGCGACGATCTCCACGCCATAAAGTACCTCCCACTCAAGCTTAGAGGACCAGCTCGGCATTGGCTTAAAAGCTTGCCCGCAGAGTCAATTGGGTGTTGGAAGGACCTGGAGGCCGCATTCCTTGATAATTTCCAAGGCACATATGTGCGACCACCAGACGCCGATGACCTAAGCCACATCATTCAGCAGCCAGACGAATCGGCCAGACAATTCTGGACACGGTTCTTGACGAAGAAAAATCAAATCGTCGATTGTCCGGACGCAGAGGCCCTTGCAGCCTTCAAACATAACATCCGGGACGAATGGCTAGCCCGGCACCTGGGGCAGGAAAAGCCGAAATCCATGGCAGCCCTCACATCGCTAATGACCCGCTTTTGTGCGGGAGAGGACAACTGGCTAGCCCGCAGCAACAATCTCCGTAAAAATTCTGGCAGTCCGGATACTAAGGACAACAATGGCAGGTCACGTCGACACAAAAACAAGCGCCGAATTAACGGCAATGATAAGGAGGATACGGCGGTCAATACCGGATTCCGAGGCTCTAAACCCGGTCAACGGAAGAAGCCATTTAAAAGAACCACTCTGGGTCCGTCCAATTTGGACTGAATACTCGACCGCTCATGCCAGATACATGGCACCTCTGAAAAGCCAGCTAACCACACCAATAGAGATTACTGGGTGTTCAAGCAGGCCGGCAAGTTAATTGCCGAAAACAATGACAAGGGGCTAAATAGCGACGACGAGGAAGAGACCCGGCCGCCGAACAACAAAGGACAGAAGGGTTTTCCCCCACAAGTACGGACGGTGAATATGATATACGGAGGGAGAGGAAACGCGCACTAAGGGACGTCTATGCGATGGAGCCAGTCGCCCCAAAGTTCAACCCATGGTCCTCTTGTCCGATCACTTTCGATCGAAGAGACCATCCGACCAGCATACGCCATGGCGGATTCGCTGCATTGGTCTTAGACCCAATCGTCGATGGGTTTCACCTCACGAGAGTCCTGATGGATGGCGGCAGTAGCCTGAACCTGCTTTATCAGGATACAGTGCGCAAAATGGGCATAGACCCATCAAGGATTAAACCTACAAAGACAACCTTTAAAGGTGTCATACCAGGAGTGGAAGCCAACTGCACAGGCTCAGTCACACTGGAAGTGGTCTTCGGATCCCTGGATAATTTCCGGAGCGAAGAGTTAATATTCGATATAGTCCCGTTTCGCAGCGGCTATCACGCTCTGCTCGGGCGAACCACGTTTGCCAAATTCAACGCGGTGCCACACTATGCATACCTAAAGCTCAAGATGCCAGGCCCGCGGGGAGTCATCACGGTCAACGCGAATACGGAACGCTCCCTCCGAACGGAGGAACATACAGCGGCTCTCGCGGCAGAAGTACAGAGCAGCCTTCTAAGGCAATTCTCGAGTCCGGCCGTTAAATGGCCGGATACAGCAAAGCGCGCCCGGAGCAATATCAACCAAGACCACCTGGCACGATCAGAGCACGCGTAGCAATGCGGCCCCAACCCTCGCCCGCGTATGATCGCAAGAATAACACTCCGTGTACATCATTCCGCTTTGGAGATACCATGGGCACAGGGGAGGGGGCACGATCACAACGGACCCAGAGTGTGGTTCGACCACACCAGGGGCTCGCAAATGTGCCTCTCTTTTTTTATTTTTATTTCTCCTCTTTTTTGTACACAGGACTCTGTTAACCAGCAGCCCTGTCCGGCAGTGAACTTGCCGAACTCATGATGCAACAGTCAGGGACTTAAGAAGGCCGCGTCGAACACTCAGGTGGTCTCAATTACGAGCATTAAATTCAATTATATACACCAAATCCGCAGCTCATCCCTGGAGGGGGACATGTTTATTTAGTCCAAATCCCTTGCTTACCGCACTATTTGTATCAGTCCGCTCTACTAGCAGACTTTTTTTCTTTCATTAATAATGCAGCACCTTTATGATCGCAATTGCATTACATTATATATATATATGCTCATTATATGACATCTGGCACCCGTATATTTTGGTACAGCATAATACACCAGGGGATTATGTTCCCCACTCTATGGTGTGATAAAGTCCGAACACTTTCACAAGTGCGGCACCCCGAACTTATAGCATTATATGAATCGGCTCCGAATCATGTCTTGGGTCAATAGTCGGGTTTGCCCGGCTCCCACGTTTTGGTGCCTTACGTTCCGTTCTGTCGGCTAAGGTGGCACTGGGAGAACCACTGCGATTGCGCCCCGGTTGAGCCGGGTTAACGCCTCAGTGGAGAAAGCTAAAACTGACTGGCATGATAAGGCGAGAGACTGGTCGCTGTTCGAGAGGTTTTTTCGGGTCCTTAAAGACTCACGCCGCTTCGAGCGAAGTTCCGGATAATGTCCGATGAAGGCGTGGATAGCGCCCCGGATTCGGTCTTCCGAATACCAGGGGCTTCGCCGAAATTTAAAATTATAGAATTCTATGGCTAAGTGAGAGTGTTCAAGCACTATAAGTCCGGTTGCCTTGTTCGTCGTGTTGAGCGCCTCCCTAGATGGACCCAAAAATGGGAACAAGAGTGCTCAAGTTTATCCCGAACACCCCAGCACTTGTGGCTTGGGGGCTGAAGCTAACGACTTGCCATCTCTCAGATTTTATAAACGGCCGCACAGAAGGTAATATTTTAAATTAAACAAGCGTTGCTCATGACGCATATGAACGAAGTTTTCAGCGCACAGGATAAATAAACAGCGAGTTCACTCAAAGATTACATTTCGGGAGCACTCATCTGCAATACTGCAGGCTCCCTTCAGGACAATTTTATAATACTTCTCCGGCATGCGATACTCCTTGCCCGGTGGCGGTGGGTCCGTGAGAAGCTTCTCCGCATCCAATTTGCCCCATTGCACCTTTATGCGGGCAAGGGCCCGACGAGCACCTTCGATACAGGCGGAATGCTTGACTACATCCAGCCTGGGGCATGCATCCACCAGCCGCCGCACGAGGCCAAAGTAGCTACCAGGCATGGCCTGTCCAGGCCACAGCCGGACTATGAGGCCCTTCATGGCCTCCTCAGCTAACTTGTGGAGTTCGACCAGCTGCTTCAGCTGGTCGCTTGGGGGCACCGGATGGCCGGCCTCAGTATACTGAGACCAGAAGACCTTCTCCGTCGAGCTCCCCTCCTCGCCACGATAGAATGCGGCGGCATCAGACGCACTACGCGGCAGATCTGCAAACGCCCCTGGAGAGCTCCGAATTCGGGTAAGTGTCAGGTAGTTCACATTAACATGCCTGCTTTGCATGAAAAATGCCTTACCTGCCGCTATCTTCTTTATGTCCTCAACCTCCTGAAGGGCCTTATGGGACTCGGCCTTGGCGGACTTGGTACTTTCGAGAGCCGAGGCAAGCTCGGACTCTCGAGTCTTGGAGTCACGCTCCAAACTCTCATGTTTTTCCATGAGAACCTGGAGCTCTTGCCGTACTTCCGCCACACGTGCCTCTTGCTTTTCTCGCTCAACCCGTTCTGCGGCCGCATTGCATTCGGCCGCGGACACAGCATCCCGCAGGGCTGCCACCTCGTTAGTGGGCCGTGCAATACACATATTATCCTTGTTAATTTTATTTGCAACCAAAATCCTTTTCTGTAAGGTACTTATTCAAAGAGGTGTTACTCACCTTCTTTTTCCTCGAGCTGCTTCTTTGCATGGCCGAGCTCTTGCTCGGACCGCTCGAGTTCCTTTTTCAGCACGTCAACCTCCGCCGTTAGTGCGGCAGAGGTCAGCAGTGCAGCCTGCAAACCCATATTGACATATTTTAGGCAACCCTGCGTATATCTTGTTATAGATCCTTAGTCCGGCTTTTCTTTCCGAACACCGAACTAAGCATCAGGGGTTACCGTCTATGCGGTATTACATTACATAATTTTAACTTCTTACCTCAAAGCCTGTTAAAAGGCTGCTGCAGGCTTCGGTCAGCCCGCTCTTAGCAAGCTGAACCTTCTTAATCACCGCACTCATGATAGTGCGGTGTTCTTCCTCGATGGAAGCGCCTTTAAGCGCCTCCAGTAGGTTATCCGGCGCCTCCGGTTGGACGGAGGCCGCCGGCGTCACGGTCCTGCCCTTCTTTCGAAGGAGCCGCTTGCCGGACTCTGGAACCACTGCGGGTTCTGGTGTAGAGTCCGGCACGAAGTCCGGGAGGCTGCCTGACGGCGCCTCCGGAGCCTCCTCCTGATGGGTCCCTCTCTGGGATCCCACCTCGGCGTCCTCGTCGGCGCGTGCGGTGGAGGCAGTCGGGATGGAATTCACATCCGACAAGGCCAATGACCCGCTCGATGAGTCGGGGAGATCATCATTGGCCGGACTACGGGCAGAATGCGGTGTTAGAAGGATACAACGCGACATAAAAGAAATTACACATCAAGGATCCGGATACTTACGATCTTGCCGGACGCCTGGCCCTTGGAGGCCGCTCATCTTCACCAACGCTGATGTTGGCGAAACTGTCCGGGGGGATAGTTCTCCCCCTCTTGGACCCTTCGCCCCCCCCCCCCCGATGGGGGAAGCCTTCCTTTTCTTCTCTCCCTCCACCGGGAGAGAGTACTCCTCCTCCTCGTCTTCGGGAGAGGAGTCCTCGTCGTCGTCAGACGCCTGATTGCGGGAACTCTTTCGAGTCCCCGCGGCCACCTTCTTGGCCTTCTTCTCCGGCACCACGTGCGGTGCCGGAACCAGCAGCCCTGTTAAGCGGGAGTTCGTTGGGTCTTCTGGCATGGGAGCCGGGCTGATGAGCAGCTTGGCCTTCTCCATCCATTCCTGTCAAAGGAAGAGGCAGAATGAAGCCTCACTAGAGTTAATCTAATTATCACAAGTGTCCCGTAATGGGGTTGAATCACTTACCTCGACAGTTGGATGTTGCGAGCTGAATCCGTGGTCTTCGGTCGCGGACGCGGGGGCTTCGGCGCCCTTGAACAGCACCCTCCAGGCACCTTCTTATGTTGTATCGAAGAGCTCGCTTAGCGCCTGATGCTGTTCCGGATTGAACTCCCACAAATTAAATGCCCGTTCTTGGCATGGGAGGATCCGCCGGATGAGCATGACTTGGACCACGTCGACGAGCCTGAGCCTATTGCTCACCATCTTTGATACATGCTCGGAGTCCCGTCACCTCCACCGGATTCCCCCACTGCAAGCCCTTCTCTTTCCAGGAGGTGAGCTGCGTGGGGATGCCAGATCTAAACTCGGGGGCTGCCGCCCATGTGGATTTGCGCGGCTCGGTGATATAGAACCACCCCGATTGCCACCCCTTGACGGAGTCCACGAAGGTCCCTTCTAGCCAAGGGACGTTGGGCAATTTGCCCAACATGGCGCCTCCGCATTCCGCTTGCGTAACCTTTACAACCTTTGGCTTGACGTTGAAGGTCTTGAGCCACAGGCCGAAGTGGGGCCGGATGCAGAGGAAGGCCTCGCACACGACGATAAACGCCGAGATATTGAGGATAAAGTTCGGCGCCAGATCGTGGAAATCCAGGTCGTAGTAAAACATGAGCCCCCGGACAAATGGATGGAGCGGAAAGCCCAGTCCGCGGAGGAAGTGGGGGAGGAAGACGACCCTCTCATGAGGCCTGGGGGTAGGGATGAGCTGCCCCTCGTCGGGCAGCCGATGCGCGATATCGCCGGAAAGGTATCCGGCGCTGTGCAGCTTGGTGATGTCCTCCTCCTTGACGGTGGAGGCTAACCATTTACCTCTCGCTCCGGACATATTCGGAGAAGGTTGAGGCAAGATGCGCGAGCTCGGGCGTTGGAGCTTTAGTTCGCCGGGATGGATAGGCAAAGGAGGAAGAAGGCGTAGGTGAGAAGGTGAATCCTTATCCCTTAGATATAGGCGGACAAAACTATGCGTCCCCCACCAGCCTGGTAAACCTCGCTTATCTCCCAAGCGCCACCATCAATGGCGCGGCTGGGTTACCCACGCACGTATTGATGAGAATCCCGGAATAAGGGGAACACGATCCCTGCTTCGACAAGACGCGCCAAGGAAACCGCTTCGTTAAACATGCTGAGGTGGTATAGTAATTCAAACATGGGCCTGGTGGCGGTGTGATGTCACGCCGCATAATACGTCAGCGGATTGAACTAAGTGTACATTTTATTCTCTCTACGATGGAATGTGGAATTTATTTTGCAGAGCCGGACACTATCCTGGTGTTCATGATCTTCTCTGGATTATTCAAGGGAGGAACCCGCCTTGCAATGCCGAACATTATGCATGCCGGACTTATCGTCATTGAAGACTGGTTCAGGGGCTACTGAGGGAGTCCTGGACTAGGGGGTGTCCGGACATCCGGACTATCAATATCCGCCGGACTCCAAGACTACGAAGATACAAGATTGAAGACTCCGGCTCGTGTCCGGATGGTACTTTACTTGGCGTGGAAGGCAAGCTTGGCGATACGGATATGTAGATCTCCTACCATTGTAACCGACTCTGTGTAACCCTAGCCCTCTCCGGTATCTATATAAACCGGAGGGCTTTAGTCCGTAGGACAACATACATTACAACAATCATACCATAGGCTAGCTTCTAGGGTTTAGCCTCCTTGATCTCGTGGTAGATCTACTCTTGTACTACCCATATCATCAATATTAATCAAGCAGGACGTAGGGTTTTACCTCCATCGAGAGGGCCCGAACCTGGGTAAAAACATCGTGTCCCTCGTCTCCTGTTACCATCCGCCTAGACGCACAGTCCGGGACCCCCTACCCGAGATCCGCCGGTTTTGACACCGACAGGGATGTTGATAATGATATTGTTAAACTGAAGCTATTTACGTTTTCGCTTAGAGATCGCTAAAGTGTGGTTTTCGTCTTTGCCTAAAAATAGTATTGATTCATGGAATAAGTGCAAAGATGCTTTTATCTCAAGTATTTTCCTCCCGCTAAAATCATCTCTCTTAGAAACGATATTATGAATTTTAAGCAACTTGATCATGAACATGTTGCGCAAGCATGGGAGAGGATGAAACTAATGATACGTAACTACCCCACTCATTGTTTGAATTTGTGGATGATCATACAAATTTTTTATGCCGGATTGAATTCTGCTTCAAGAAATCTTTTAGATTCGGCCGCAGGAGACACTTTTATGGAAATCACTTTAGCAGAAGCTACTAAACTCCTAGATAATATTATGGTTAATTATTCTCAATGGCACACCGAAAGATCTACTAATAAAAAAGTGCATGCGATAGAAGAAATTAATGTTTTGAGTGGAAAGATGGATGAACTTATGAAATTATTTTCTACTAAAAGTGTTTCTTCGGATCCTAATGATATGCCTTTGTCTACTTTGATTGAGAATAATAATGAATCTATGGATGTTAATTTGTTGGTAGGAATAATTTTGGTAACAACGCGTATAGAGGAAACTTTAATCCTATGTCGTTCCCTAGTAATTCCTCTAATAATTATGCTAATTACTACAGCAATTCTTTTGGATATTTTAATAAGATGCCCTCTAAATTTGAGAATAGTGTTAAAGAGTTTATGAATTCGCAAAAGAATTTCAATGCTTTGCTTGAAGAAAAATTGCTTAAAGTTGATGAATTGGCTAGGAACATTGATAGAATTTCTCTTGATGTTGATTCTTCGAAACTTAGATCTATTCCACCTAAGCATGATATCAATGAGTCTCTCAAAGCCATGAGAATTTTCATTGATGAGTGCGAAGAAAGAACCGCTAGAATGCGTGCTAAGAAAGATTGCTTTATGAAAGCGTGTTCTTCTAATTTTTATGAGAATAAAGATGAAGATTTAAAAGTTATTGATATGTCCCCTATTAAATCTTTGTTTTGCAATATGAATCTTGATAATGATGGGACTGAAGATGAGTTACCTTTACCTAGAACACATTCCAAAAATTCGGAGTTTTTAGATCTTGATGCAAATATTGGTAGAAGTGGGATTGAAGAAGTTAAAACTTTAGATATCAATGAACCCACTATTTTGGATTTCAAGGAATTTAATTATGATAATTGTTCTTTAATAGATTTTATTTCCTTGTCGCAATCCGTGCTAAATTCTCCGCATGCTTATAGTCAAAATAAGGCTTTTGCTAAACATATCATTGATGCTTTGATACAATCTTATGAAGAAAAACTTGAGTTGGAAGTCTCTATCCCTAGAAAAATTTATAATGAGTGGGAACCTACTGTTAAAATTAAAATTAAAGATCATGAGTGTTATGCTTTGTGTGATTTGGGTGCTAGTGTTTCCACGATTCCGAAAACTGTAAGTGCATCTAGTGCCCCTTAGTGATTTTGGTGTATTGAAGACTTATAGGTTAAGGGACTAATGCGTTTGTGAGTGTACACAGGTCTATAAGTCTATGAGGAGTTTGATATTTACAGAGAAAGTCGACCCCTAAAAATGAAGTTCTTCGACTGAAGACTTTGATATTCTGAAGACTTTCTGAAGACTTTGAAAGTGAAGAAATTGGTGTGACCTTGAAGACTTGGTATTCATTTGAGGAACATGAAGCGTGAAGACTTTTGTTTTCGTAGTTTCATTTTCTCTTTCTTGAGTCATAGGAAACACCGTACTGTTAAAGGGGGTCGAGGAAATACAAAGGAAAAATTTCCATGTGATGCTCAACTCAAAATCCTACACCTACCAATCCCTTTGGAAATCTCATACAGTTCAGTCAATTTCTTCAGTGACAGAGACGAAGTTCTTCTGGTCACTGAGGAATTTGTTCTGACCGAGGAGTTAGGAATTTGCCAGTGCGCATTGCCTACACAGTGAGGAACATGATAGCCCTGAGGAATTTGAGAGTCAAATTTCCGACCGTTGCTGTGCTGCGCGCCAGCTGTCCCAAAATATCTTATCCACCTAACGGTCATATCATTGAAGGGCATTTATGTCTTATCATGTCGGGCTGCTCCCTAGGCTATAAATAGCCGCCCCCTACAACCACTAGCTGGTTGGCTGCTCCGAGAGAACTTGACACTTGTCATTTGAGGGCAACCCATCCTCCGAGGACTTTGAGCGAAAATCATCAAGTGAGGAAAACCCAAAACCAAACCCCCACAAACCCAAAGTGATTGAGCATTACTGAAGAGATTGAACCTGAGTGGATCCGACGCTTGTTACCTTTGAAGACTGTGCTTCTTCTAGACAGTTAGGCGTCATGGTCTAGAGCATCCAATAGGAATTGTGGATCGCCGAGTGACCAAGTCTGTGAAGGTTTGGAAGTCGCCTGAAGACTTACCACGAGTGATTGGACGAGGTCTGTGTGACCTTAGTTCAAGGAGATTACGGTGAGGACTGGGTGTCCTGAGCTGCGTGCTCAGCGACTGGGTGTCCGGGACTGTGTGTCCTCGAGTTTAAATACTCAGCCGCTCCAACCAGACGTACAACTGAGACAGCAGTTGGAACTGGTCTACCAAATCATTGTCTTCACCAACCTAACTGGTTCTATTTCCTCAACCCTTTCATTTCCTTATTACTGTGTTGAGTGTTTGTTCATATCTGTGTTTGAAGACTTTGACTGAAGACTTTCTCAATTTCCTCAGTTCAATTTCTTCAGTCTGTTTGTCTTCACCTTGTGTTATCCTGTGATTACGCTTTTTGTACTCAGTGCTTGTCTTCATTTCATCATGATGACCATGCTTGTATTTTGTTATGCTTACTTCTGAGTACTTATTCCGCTGCAAGTAGTTCTTCGCTAAGGAATTTCCTCACCGGCAAATTCCTCAGTGAAGAATTCATAAAAATCGCCTATTCACCCCTACAAGGGAGTACCTTGCTCTGATACCAATTGAAAGTGCGTTATATCGACTAGAGGGGGGTGAATAGGCGATTTTTATGAATTCTTCACTGAGGAATTTACCGGTGAGGAAATTCCTTAGCGAAGAACTACTTGCAGCGGAATAAGTACTCAGAAGTAAGCATAACAAAATACAAGCATGGTCATCATCATGAAATGAAGACAAGCACTGAGTACAGAAAGCGTAATCACAGGATAACACAAGGTGAAGACAAACAGACTGAAGAAATTGAACTTAGGAAATTGAGAAAGTCTTCAGTCAAAGTCTTCAAACACAGATATGAACAAACACTCAACACAGTAATAAGGAAATGAAAGGGTTGAGGAAATAGAACCAGTTAGGTTGGTGAAGACAATGATTTGGTAGACCAGTTCCAACTGCTGTCTCAGTTGTACGTCTGGTTGGAGCGGCTGAGTATTTAAACTCGAGGACACACAGTCCCGGACACCCAGTTGCTGAGCACGCAGCTCAGGACACCCAGTCCTCACCGTAATCTCCTTGAACTAAGGTCACACAGACCTCGTCCAATCACTCGTGGTAAGTCTTCAGGCGACTTCCAAACCTTCACAGACTTGGTCACTCGGAGATCCACAATTCCTATTGGATGCTCTAGACCATGACGCCTAACTGTCTGGAAGAAGCACAGTCTTCAAAGGTAACAAGCGTCGGATCCACTCAGGTTCAATCTCTTCAGTGATGCTCAATCACTTTGGGTTTGTGGGGGTTTGGTTTTGGGTTTTCCTCACTTGATGATTTTCGCTCAAAGTCCTCGGAGGATGGGTTGCCCTCAAATGACAAGTGTCAAGTTCTCTCGGAGCAGCCAACCAGCTAGTGGTTGTAGGGGGCGGCTATTTATAGCCTAGGGAGCAGCCCGACATGAAAAGACATAAATGCCCTTTAATGATATGACCGTTAGGTGGATAAGATATTTTGGGACAGCTGGCGCGCAGCACAGCAACGGTCGGAAATTTGACTCTCAAATTCCTCAGGGCTATCATGTTCCTCACTGTGTAGGCAATGCGCACTGGCGAATTCCTAACTCCTCAGTCAGAACAAATTCCTCAGTGACCAGAAGAACTTCGTCTCTGTCACTGAAGAAATTGACTGAACTGTATGAGATTTCCAAAGGGATTGGTAGGTGTAGGATTTTGAGTTGAGCATCACATGGAAATTTTTCCTTTGTATTTCCTCGACCCCCTTTAATAGTACGGCTGGGTATGATCAAGGTCTCGGCTGGGTGTCCTACCTTTGATGGGACGGACTACCCCTACTGGAAAAACAAGATGCGAATGCATCTTGAGGCAATTGACAACGATCTCTGGTATGTTGTGGAAAATGGTGTTCCCTCTGTCTCACCCTCACTGAACGCTACCGATGTGAAGAGATTCAAGCAACTCGATTCTCAAGCGAAGAATATCATATGTGGCCATCTGAGTAAAGGACAGTATGGAAGAGTGAGTGCTTTGGAAACTGCTAAGCTTATCTGGGATAGGCTGTCCAAAGTGAATGAAGGAGTCTCAACTTAGCGTGACTCTCGAGTTGATGTTCTTCGGTATCTCTTCAACTGCTTGAAAAGACTCGACAATGAAAATGTCCAACAAACCTTTGATCGCCTCAATGACATCTCAAATGAGCTTCAAGCCCTCGATGCCACTGACATCACTGACCATGAGGTGGTGAAGAAACTGTTGAGATCGCTTGATTCCTCATTTGATACTCTGGGTCTGATGATACAAGAACATGCTGACTACAAGTCTCTTGATCCCGCCGATATCCTCGAAAGGCTAAATACTCACGAGTTCCAGCTTGCTGAAAAGAGAGATCTCTATGGTTCGAGCTATGGCAAACCACGTGCCCTGAAGGCCAAGGCTGTGTCTGAGTCTGAATGTGAGGATTCTGGTAGTAGCCTTGGTGATCCTGAAGAATTGAGCCAGGAGCTAGCACTGCTCGTGAAGAAATTCCAGAAGTTCTCAAGACGTGGTCGCTTTGGAAAATCCTCAAGAAGCAGTGATTCCTCATCTAGTGACTATAAGAGAAGGCTGTGCCACAAATGCAAGAAACCTGGTCACTATATTCAAGATTGTCCTCAGTGGGAAAAGGAATTGAAGAAGAAGAAATACAAGGATTACAGTTCTGATGATGCGAAGAAGAAGAAGAAATCGTCAAAATCTTCGTCATCAAAATCCTCGAAGTCTTCATCTCACAAGGAGAGCAGCTCCAAGAAGGCTCGGGCATTCATTGGCAAGGAAATGGACTCTGAAGCTGAATCTGAGGATCATGAGGAAGAGGAGGCGTCTGAAGAATCCAAATCTGGGGTGGCGAGTCTGGCCTTCGCTACTGCTTTCGTTAACAAGTCCATCTTCAACACTGAAGAAACTGACCCCACCGACAAGCCTGATGAAGATAATGATGGCTACGCTCCCACCTATTGCTTCATGGCGAAAGGTGCAAAGGTACTCAAATACACCTCCTCTGAATCTAGTGAAAATGAATCTGATGAGGATCTCAAGCCCATCTACTCTAAACTTGCCAAGATTGCTGTAAAACAACAAAGGGCTTTTGAAAAGGTTCAAAACATGTTAGAAAAAAGTGATGATATGTTGGGCGAAGAAATGGATCGCACCAAAGCCCTGACTGAAAATCTTCAGAGACTTCAGTCTAGGTTTGATAACCTTCAAAGTCATCATAACACTCTCTTATCTGATCATGAGAAACTTTCTTATGAATTTCTTCAAAGAAAGCAAGATCTTGAGAAGCTAAGAGTGAGTTATGAAGATCTTCAGAAGGAGCGCGATTCATTGCTAGCTCAACAAATCAGCGCTTCTCAGGAAGAATTTGTTCCTCCATGCTTAAAATGCATTGAACGTGAATCTGCTAATTCTTCACCTGAATGTTCAAATGCTTCAACTGTTACAAATTCTTCACCTGCCTCTGCTATCACTAATTCCTCATCTGAGGACATTGCTAGTATCACTGACGATGCAGGGCTGAAGGAATTGTACATGACAGGCATGTACAAAAGCCTCAAAGGGCATCAGACTCTTTGTGATGTGCTTAAAAAGAAGATCCTCAACAGAAACCCTAGGAAAAGGGTATTGCCTTTGAGAGGAAACTCAATGCAGATGGAACATATTGGAAGCCTGAGCAGTACCCCAAAACCTCATGGGTTGCTGCAAAGGGACCTCCAGTTGATCCATCTAACTTATCTGGCTTTGCATGTGAATCTCCTCATTCTTCTGATGAGTCATTTGACTCCAACTATAAACTATTCAAAAATCAGAATGGTGAAGTATTTGCTAGATATGTTGGCACTAACTGCAGGAACGGTTCTCCTATGAAGAAAATCTGGGTTCCCAAGAAGTGCCTTGAAAGTCTTCAGGTGAATGTCCTCATGACACCACCTGTGAAGAACAGGAACCCCAGATCAAATTCTTCATATGGACCAAATTCTTCATATGGATCCAAGTCCTCACACGGACCAAATTCCTCACGTGGATCAAATTCCTCAAAAGGATCAAAGTCCTCATATGATTATCATCGTGCTAACAACTCTGTTTCGCAGGGTAGAACTAAGGGCTATGAATACGTGCATTATTCTTCAAACCATTATGTTCATAAGTCCTCGAAGAATTTCTCTGCTTACTCATATGCTTACCCTAACCCCTCTTATGTGAAACGAAATGGTTTGGCCTCTATGCCACCATTCTCGTATGGTGCTCGCAGAGTGATAAACTCTTTGCCACCCCTTCAGATGTGGGTGGTGAAGAAAAAGAACTAATCTCTTCTGCAGGGTCAGGTCTCCAAACGTGCTTTAACGTCTGAAGAATTTGCTGGGGACCTGACAAATTGCCTGAAAGGACGCAGGCGAATCATGATGAAATGAACCTTCATTTCACACGTCCTCATACTGCTATATCTGTTTACTGATTGATGAAATTCATCTGATGAACTTGATATCATATTCTTCACTAATGAAGCATATGAGATTGTAAGTTACACTAATTCATCTGCAGGATGATCAACCCAAAGCTACTGAGTGGGTCCTCGATAGTGGATGTACGAATCACATGACTGGTGACAAGAATCTATTGATGGATGCTCCCTTATGACCGTCACATCTGAATCATATCATCTTTGCTGACAAAGGCAGAAGTCAGGTATTGGGTCTTGGTAAGGTTGCAATCTCTAAGGATAAACACATGGACAAAGTCATGCTTGTTGAGTCCTTAGGATACAACCTCATGTCAGTCTCAATGCTTTGTGATCTTGATATGGTTGTTGTCTTTCGCAAGTATCGCTGTGTTGTGATTATGGAAGCTGACAATTCCAGAGTCTTCGAAGGCTTTAGGAGAGGAGATTTGTATATTGCTGATTTCTCTACAGGACCAGAACTAGCCGTGTGTCTACTTGCAAAAGCTTCAGAAGGCTGGCTATGGCATCGACGACTTGGTCACGCAGGCATGAGGAATTTGCACACGCTTGCGAAGAAGAAGCATGTCATTGGCATTGAGAATGTCAAATTTCTCAAGGATCACTTATGTGGAGCCTGTGAAGCTGGAAAAATGACCAAGGCCAAGCATCCAGCGAAGGCTATCATGACCACTACTCGTCCATTCGAATTGCTTCACATGGACCTCTTTGGACCTAATCATTACTCAGCAGTCACTAATGATGCATCTCTATATGGTTTTGTCATTGTTGATGATTACTCTCGATATACATGGGTACACATTGTTACTTACAAACATGAAGTGCAGGAAGTCTTCAAACGATTTTCCTCGAGGGCTTCAACCAACTTTGGTGTGAAGATCAAGCACATCAGAAGTGACAATGGAACTGAGTTCAAGAATTCCGGTCTTGATGACTATCTTGATGAACTTGGTATTACTCATGAGTTATCTGCTCCCTATACTCCTCAGCAAAATGGCTCGTGGAGCGCAAGATCAGAACTCTTGTTGAGATGGCTCGCACTATGCTTGATGAATACAAAACGCTTCATCGCTTTTGGATTGATGCAATTGATACTGCGTGCCACATCATCAATAGAGTATATCTTCACAAATTCTTCAAGAAGACGGCCTATGAACTCCTCACTGACAAGAAACCCAATGTGAGTTATTTCAAAGTCTTTGGTGCTAAATGTTGGATTAGAGATCCTCACCACAATTCTAAATTTGCACCGAAAGCACATGAAGGTTTTATGCTTGGTTACGGAAAGGACTCGCACACCTACAGAGTCTTCAACATTGTTCTTCACAAGATTGTTGACACTGTAGATGTGTGGTTCGATGAAACTAATGGCTCGCAAAGAGAGAACCTACCTTCTGTGTTCGATGAACCAGCACCTGAGGATTCTATCAAGTTCAAGGCAACTGAGGATGTCATTCCTACTGAAGAATCTGCTGAAGAATTCATTCTAGTTCATGAAGAACGTCGAGCTGATGCACCTGAAGAAAATGCTGAGGAAAATGGTGCTGAAGAAAATGCTGATCAAATTCCTCAGCGACAACCAGCTCATCCTCGCGTTGCAAAATAAGTGCAAGTGGAGAAGATCATCAATTACATTAGAGCACCAGGTCCTCTCACACGCTCAAAAGCTTCACATTTATCTAACTTTTGTGGGCACTATGCTTTTGTCTCTATCACAGAGCCCACTAAAGTAGATGAAGCATTTCTGGAGCCGGAGTGGATTCAGGCTATGCAAGAAGAATTACATCAGTTCGAGCTCAACAATGTCTGGGAACTGGTCAAACGTCCAGATCCTCGCAAGCATAATGTCATTGGCACAAAGTGGATCTACCGCAACAAGCAAGATGAAAATGGCCTTGTGGTGAGGAATAAGGCACGACTGGTAGCTCAAGGCTACACACAGGTTGAAGGAATTGATTTCGATGAAACTTTTGCACCTGTTGCTAGACTTGAGGCTATTCGCATATTACTTGCTTATGCTAACCATCATGCTATCATCTTATATCAAATGGATGTGAGAAGTCCATTCTTCAATGGTCAGCTTGAGGAAGAAGTATATGTTGCTCAACCCCCAGGTTTTGAAGATCCAAAGAATCCTGACAAAGTCTTCAGACTCAATAAGGCCCTCTATGGCCTCAAGCAAGCCCCTCGGGCGTGGTATGATACATTGAAGGAATTCTTCTTGAAGAATGGCTTCACACCCGGTTCACTCGACCCTACTCTCTTTACTAAATCTTATGATGGTGAACTGTTTGTGTGCCAAATATATGTTGATGATATTATCTTTGGCTGTACTGACCAACGTTATAGTGATGAATTTGCCTATATGATGAGTGAAGAATATCAAATGTCTATGATGGGAGAGTTGAAATTCTTCTTAGGTCTTCAAATTCGTCAACAGCGCAATGGCATATTCATATCTCAGGAGAAATACCTCAAAGATGTAATGAGGAAATTCGGCATGCAAGATTGCAAAGGCCTCAAAATTCCTATGCTCACAAATGGCCATCTATGCACTGATGAAAATGGTATTGACTTCGATCACAAGGTATACCGCTCCATGATTGGTTCTTTATTGTACTTATGTGCATCTAGGCCAGATATAATGCTTAGTGTTTGCATGTGTGCCCGATTTCAAGCTGCACCGAAGGAATCACACCATAAGGCTGTGAAGCATATTCTTCGATATCTAGCTCACACACCAACTCTAGGATCATGTTACCCCAAGGGCTCTGATTTTGATCTCATTGGATATTCTGACTCTGACTATGCTGGTGATCGTGTGGACCGCAAGTCAACTTCTGGCACTTGTCATTTCTCGGACGATCTTTGGTATGTTGGTCCTCGAAGAAATAGAACTGCGTATCACTGTCTACTGCGGAAGCTGAATACATTGCTGCTGGCTCTTGCTGTGCTCAACTGCTTTGGATGAAGCAAACACTTAAGGACTATGGCGTCAACGTGAAGAATGTGCCTCTTCTCTGTGACAATGAGAGTGCCATCAAGATTGCTCACAACCCAGTTCAGCATTCGAAGACAAAGCACATTCAGATTCGTCATCATTTTGTTCATGATCATGTGTTGAAGGGCGACATCTCCATCGAGCACGTGAAGACTGAAGAACAGCTAGCTGATATCTTCACTAAGCCCTTGGATGAGAAGAGATTTAGCAAGTTGCGGTGTGAGCTAAATATCTTAGAATCTTCGAATGTTCTTTGAATAGGACACACATCCTGACACTTATGTAACATTGATGACTTAGATGTACAACACATGAAGAAACGTTTTTCTTCAGTCAATGAAGAATAACACTCTAAGTGTGAAGAAATTAATGAAGAATTTGATTCTCAGAACCCTACGACAATTGTACGCGGTGTCTGAAATCATCATTCTTATGCGGTGGGTCACGCCACCACATAAAGTTGAAAATCTTCAATTTGAGTTTTTCCTCAGTTTTGAAATTCTTCAGTTTTTCAAATTCTTCAACTTTGCAAAATCTTCACTGTTTCCGTCGTTGTTCTTCATTGGCTATTTATATATATGAGTTTATGTCCTCTACAGCATTCACTTATGGCTACATCTTCATGTTGCGTTTTCTGCTAAGTGAATGTGATCGGACCCTTCCCCCTCTATGCTATATTCAACCCAATCTATTCACAAATTCTTCATGTGCGTTTTATTTGAAACTCTTTCAAAATCTTCACTGTGTCCTTGTCAGCTGAAGAAATTGCGAACGAAACTTTAAAACTAATCTTATCCAAATTTTCGGTTTTGCCGCTCAAACCGTTCCCATCCCACGATGCATTATTCTATTCACCCACGATCGTACACGATCTCAACTACACAGTACGTGGGTGACACATGTCGCGAGAAGGAGAAAGGGCAGGGGCACGTTCATCCCAAATCTTCGGGCGAACAGTTTTTCACCGTGTCTATAAATACCCCTCTCCCCTTCCTCACTTCATTTACCCCGCTCGATCGCTTCTCTCCCGCTCGAGCTCCTCAAACCCTAGCGCCGCCGCTACTCCATCGTCGCCGGTGAGGAAGAGCTTCGCTGCCTCGACCTTGTCGCCGTCGTACTCACGCCGGCCGCGGAAATCTTCACTCCGTCGTCGCCGTAGCTGTCTTCCTCTGCCAAGTTAGGGCGTGGGAGATCTAACCTGACGAACTTCACATCTGTTCTTCTCAGTTCGTCGTGTTCTTCACTTCGGGTAATTAAAAGTTACTTTTATTACTCGCTTTGATTCTCAAACTTTCCTGAAAATCTTCAAAGGTGTTTATTCTTCAAATCTTCACACATATGAACACCTCACACATCATATGATCTTGAATTGTTTCTCTAAGCAATCATTTTCTTCAAGATTCCCTAATTGTGTGGATCTTTGATCTGTACAACTCTGGAACCTAAGACAAGAACGCTTAGTGAAATTACTCAAGGCTCATCTGGTCAAATTCCTCAAAACTTGTTCTTTTCGAAAAACCTTCTGAGAACGCATATGACCTCTCCAAATTCCTCGCACCTATACTCTGTTCACAGGTACTCATGTCTGCAGCTGAATCACTAGGTTCTCATCAACTTAACTCATTTGCAGCGTTCCTCGAAGAAAAACTGCATACTTCTTCAGAGAATTCAATTGTTCAAATTCCTCAACTGAAGAATATGGCAGACGGTAAGAAGCCGCATAAAGGAGGAAAGAAACCTGAGGTTATGACTGCGTTTGAAATCCCTGAGGAAATTTATGCTGAATACTGCACACCTGATGAAGAAAACAAAAATCAGCGCAAGGTGCGCATTCAGAAGATTGAACGGAGATGGGCAAGGGAATGGAGGGAATACAGATATGTTACTCCAAAGTACATGAGGAAATTCGCCCTCAACCCTCCATGCCCAAGAGCTCCATTGGCACCTGGCCAGGTAGCTGACCCCAAAAGTCTCAAACATGGTGAGGACTTTCCTGAAGAATGGGCTAAGCGCCAAGCTAAATTGGCAAGACAAGCCAAGGAGGCAGTGAAGAAATTCAATGAGGATTCTGCCACTGCTACTGCTACTGAGGCCTCGGTCAAACCGAGGAAATCCATGCCAAAGAAGCCTGCTCGTAAGCCAAGTGCTTCACCAACAGCGCCCTCACGGCCAAGTTCCTCAGCAATGCCCTCACGGCAAATTCCTCACACTGCTACTGCTCCACCAAAGTCCTCAGCAGCTCCTTCAAAGTCCTCAGCTCTTGTGCATCTGGCTACATGTCAAAGGACTGCTGGTTTTTCGATTGCCTCTGGTGTTTCAGCGAGTTCCTCAGCTGCACCAATTTCCTCATCAGGCCCCACACTGTTGAAGACTAAAGCAACAGCTCCACGCGGTCCTCGGCTAAGTCCAAAAAAGAAACAGGTCGTGTTTCACGTTCCTTCTGATGATGAAGCCTCTGATGATGAACTTGCAGAAATCATCAGAGTCAGACAAGTGAAGGCCGCTAGAGCCAAAGACACGTCTGCGCCACTGCTTTTGGATCCGAGGAAGATCCTCGACTACATTGACATTTGGCACAAGGATCCGAACACCCCTATGCCTCATTTTCATATGACTCCTGGTCAAAGTCACATGCTGACCCATTTCATCACTGAGGAGAAATGGAAGTTTGAAAAGGCAAGAGCGATCAAGAAAGCTCAATACAGAAAGGAGAAGCTCCTGAAGAATAACATTGTCAGAATGACACCTGAGGAACTTCTCCAGGCTCAGTCTGAAATTCAAGCCCTCAACAAAGACTTTGATGCCTACTATGCTGATTGGCAAGGAGCTAAAGTGAGATTCGTCAATCTAACAAAGAAATTCACCAATGTTGCAGCCCCATCGCAACAAGAAAATCTTCAGGCTACAGACTCTGCTCAGCCTGCTGAAGAACATGCCAGCACCGCTGATGACTTTTAGCCTGCTGAAAAAAATGCTAGTTCTAGGGCTGGTGAGGAAATTCCAGCCGCTGAAGAAATTGCCAGGGCATCCACTAGTGGTGCGCCTGAAGAAACTGAAGAGATCAGGGCAACTGCATCAGTTGCACCTGAAGAAAATGAACCAGATTCCTCAGCTCCTCCTGCGCCTACAACAACTCCAATTCTTCCATCAGCCTCTGATGTGAAGAAAACCAAGGCTGCAGAGCGAGCTGCAGTGAATAAAAGGAAGGCATCAGCTGCATCAAATTCTTCGGCTGCGAAGAAAATGAAGCCCATGGCTAGCTCCTTTGAAAATCAAATTGATGCTGTTCCGATTTCCTCCATGCCATCAAAGGACCTTGTTCCTTTTGGAGACGACTATGAGATCCTAAGCGGATCTGATGAAGAAAATCATTCTGCTGCTTCGTCAGAGCAGATTGATGAAGAAATTGAAGTGGATGAAATCCCTTCAACGCCTATCATTTCCTCACCTATGCCTCAGTTCACAGCTGAAGAGGCTGGTGTTGAGGACTTTGAAGATGAAGATGTGGATATAGGATGCACCACACCTGTGATGAATGATGACTTTTGGGAAAGTCAGCATCCCAATACTCCTCTCTTAACACCTATCCAACAGATTCCTCAGTCCCCTGCAACAACAGTTCAAATGGGCTCTGAAGAAACTCAACCCACTCCCTCTGTGCATGAAGAAATTCCAGCCGCTAGTGCTGAAGAACCTGCTGCTGCAGATCCTCAGGTTGCACACGAAGAGGAACCAGAAATTCCTCAGCCAGAAGAACCTGAGCTCGCGATTCCTGAGGTGGTGATGCAACTCACTGATACCCCTCCGCCAAAGCCGAAGAATCCGTTCTCAAGTAAACAAAAGTTCAAGGCTGAAGATTTCTTTGCTGAGCATGTATTCTTCACTGACTACAACCCCTATGGATCTGCTCGCATAAGGAAGAGGCGTTTCTGGACTGCTAGTCAAGCCAACTTCTATTCCTCAGTGCTGTTTGACAAAGACAAAATCTTCGATCATGCACATATTCCTCACGTGGACATGGAATCTCTGCCTTGCTTCGAGCCAGTCCTCAGTGTTCTTCACGATGCAGGATTTGTCAATTTCTGCACTGACATTTGCGATTGGAATGAAGAACTCATTCTTCAGTTCTACGCAACACTGCATATCACTGGAGACGCTGAAGATGTCAACTCATGAGTGTTGGACTGGATGACTGAAAACACTCACTATAAGGCACCAGCAACATAATTGCTTCGTGTCCTTCCTCTCAATCCTCCCCTTGACAGTGCACGTTTCATCTATAGTGACCCTGAACTGACAAATCACTATATGCAAGTACTCATGAAGCCTTTGAAGCCAGGGCAGGCCCCTCGAACCAAATTCCTCGTCAAGGAATTACTGTATGTGCCTAGGACTGTCTATCGCATTCTGACGAAGACAATGAGTCCTATAAAAGGCCACGCCTCAAATGATGAAGAAGTCGTTGGCATCATGAAGAATATGCTTTTCAACATCATTCATGGCGTTCCCATCAACTTCCATGATTTCTTCATGAGGACTCTGGGCAATATTGCTATGTCACCATTCGAGCTGAAGCCTTATGCGCCTTGGATTATGAGATACATCAGGGCAAGGTCTTCACTGAATTACAAAGCTGACACTCTGAACCACTGCAGCTACTTGCCTTCCATTGAAGTCCTCAAATAGACATTTTCATCAGTTGATGATAAAGGCAAGGCTGCTGCTGTGATCGATGAAGGCATTCGTCCATTGGATGGTCAATTTCGCAAGGCTGCATCCTACTCTACCAATGACGACTCTGCCACACATGACTCTGCCGCAAATACCTCAGCCAAGCAAAATCCTCAAGCCACAGCACCCAGGGTGATGACTTACCGTGAGTTACTCCTCAGTCTTCATCAGAAGGTTGATCGCAATCACAAATGGGTAAAGCGTCAGTTTGGTGCACTTCTTCACAATATGACCTCAACACACAATGCAGTGAAGAAGAACCAATACTACCTTCATGAAACCTTCAACCGCACCTGGGCTGTCCTCATTCATGTCTATAGCGCTGAAGAACTGGAGACTATGGGTCTCAAGGAAGAATTTGACTGGTCTGCACCTCCTCCGAAGAAACTCAACAGGGTCAAAGTTCCTCCACTGGTGGCCAGCTCTTATTCTTCATCGTGTGACACTGATGAGAATGAAGATTTGGACGACACTGCCGCAGGCCCTGCTACAACAAACAACCCCGACAACGCTGGCGCTCCTCCATCAACTTGAAATTCTTCAGGGGCGTTAGTCCTCAGTTTCAATCCCTTTGGTCATTTGATGACAAAGGGGGAGAAATCTGAGTTAGTCTTCAAGCGGGTCTATATAAAGGACATTTTTTAAGTTACAACTCTCGTTCTTTTGAAACTTTTATTTGGATCGAGTTGTAATCTTAAACCCGATGGTGCGCTGATACTTTTGTTGCATTATGCTCTGATACTCTTGATGCTTTATTCGGCATGCTTATTCCTCGTTGATGACATTGCACGCATGCTGAATTTCATCAGGCACCATATTTCATCATGAATTTAAATTCTTCATATTATATATCAAATGTGTGTATGAATTACAAGATATAGGGGGAGATCTACATGATTCAACTCTTCAAATGTGCATTGCCTCAAAAGCACATTCCTCACTATGCACACCTTCAGGGGGAGTTCTTCTATATCTTGCAATCAAATTCCTCAATATCAGTATTTACACTTCATATGTTTATCCCCGTTGAAAACTTAACCTATGTTGTCATCAATCACCAAAAAGGGGGAGATTGTAAGTGCATCTAGTGCCCCTTAGTGATTTTGGTGTATTGAAGACTTATAGGTTAAGGGACTAATGCGTTTGTGAGTGTACATAGGTCTATAAGTCTATGAGGAGTTTGATATTTACAGAGAAAGTCGACCCCTAAAAATGAAGTTCTGCGGCTGAAGACTTTGATATTCTGAAGACTTTCTGAAGACTTTGAAAGTGAAGAAATTGATGTGACCTTGAAGACTTGGTATTCATTTGAGGAACATGAAGCGTGAAGACTTTTGTTTTCGTAGTTTCATTTTCTCTTTCTTGAGTCATAGGAAACACCGTACTGTTAAAGGGGGTGGAGGAAATACTAAGGAAAAATTTCCATGTGATAATCAACTCAAAATCCTACACCTAAAAATCCCTTCGAGTGAAGCCTTTGGAAATCTCATACAGTTCAGTCAATTTCTTCAATGACAGAGATGAAGTCCTTCTGGTCACTGAGGAATTTGTTCTGGCTGAGGAGTTAGGAATTCGCCAGTGCGAATTGCCTACACAGTGAGGAACATGATAGCCCTGAGGAATTTGAGAGTCAAATTTCCGACCGTTGCTGTGCTGCGCGCCAACTGTCCGAAAATATCTTATCCACCTAACGGTCATATCATTGAATGGCATTTATGTCTTATCATGTCGGGCTGCTCCCTAGGCTATAAATAGCCGCCCCCTACAACCACTAGCTGCTTGGCTGCTCCGAGAGAACTTGACACTTGTCATTTGAGAGCAACCCATCCTCCGAGGACTTTGAGCGAAAATCATCAAGTGAGGAAAACCCAAAACCAAACCCCCACAAATCCAAAGTGATTGAGCATCACTGAAGAGATTGATCCTGAGTGGATCCGACGCTTGTTACCTTTGAAGACTGTGCTTCTTCCAGACGGTTAGGCGTCATGGTCTAGAGAATCCAAGAGGAATTGTGGATCGCCGAGTGACCAAGTCTGTGAAGGTTTGGAAGTCGCCTGAAGACTTACCACGAGTGATTGGACGAGGTCTGTGTGACCTTAGTTCAAGGAGAATACGGTGAGGACTGAGTGTCCTGAGCTGCGTGCTCAGCGACTGGGTGTCCGGGACTGTGTGTCCTCGAGTTTAAATACTCAGCCGCTCCAACCAGACGTACAACTGAGACAACAGTTGGAACTGGTCTACCAAATCATTGTCTTCACCAACCTAACTGGTTCTATTTCCTCAACCCTTTCATTTCCTCATAACTGTGTTGAGTGTTTGTTCATATCTGTGTTTGAAGACTTTGACTGAAGACTTTCTCAATTTCCTCAGTTCAATTTCTTCAGTCTGTTTGTCTTCACCTTGTGTTATCCTGTGATTACGCTTTCTGTACTCAGTGCTTGTCTTCATTTCATCATGATGACCATGCTTGTATTCTGTTATGCTTACTTCTGAGTACTTATTCCGCTGCAAGTAGTTCTTCGCTAAGGAATTTCCTCACCGGCAAATTCCTCCGTGAAGAATTCATAAAAATCGCCTATTCACCCCCCCCCCCTCTAGTTGATGTAACGCACTTTCAAAAACCTTGTGTGATTTGCTAGGTTTCCATGAACTTGATGATTGCTCTTTAAATTTGCACCTTGCGGATTCCACTATCAAAAAACCTATGAGAAGAATTAATGATCTTCTTATTGTTGCAAAGGAATTATGTGCCCATAGATTTTATCGTTCTTGATATAGATTGCAATCCTTCATGTCCTATTATTCTTAGTAGACCTTTTGTTAGAACGATTGGTGCAATTATTGATATGAAGGAAGGAAATATTAGATTCCAATTTCCGTTAAGGAAAGGCATTAAACACTTTCCTAGAAAGAAAATAAAATTACCATATGAGTCTATCATGAGAGACACTTATGGTTTGCCTACCAAAGATGGCAACACCTAGATCTATCCTTGCTTTTATGCCTAGCTAGGGGCGTTAAACGATAGCGCTTGTTGGGAGGCAACCCAATTTTATATTATTTTTTGCGTTTTGCTTCTATTTAGGAATAAATAATATGTCTAGCCTCTAGTTAGATTCGTTTTTGTGTTTTAATTAGCGTTTGTGCCAAGTGAAACCGTTAGGATAACCTACGGTAATAGTTATTTGATTCTGCTGCAGAAAACAGAAACTTTGCGTGCACGAGATTAGTTTTCATAAATCACAGGAACATGCTTTTTAGTTGATTCTTTTTGCTGTAGATCAATAAACAAATAATCTAGAACTTCCAGATTACAGATTACTACAGACTGTTCTGTTTTTGACAGATTCTGTTTTTCGTGTGTTGTTTGCTTATTTTGATGATTCTATGGCTAGTAAAATAGTTTATAAACCATAGGGAAGTTGGAATACAGTAAGTTTAACACCAATATAAATAAAGAATGATATTATTACAGTACCTTGAAGTGGTGTTTTCTTTTCTTTCGCTAACAGAGCTTATGAGATTTTTTGTTGAGTTTTGTGTTGTGAAGTTTTCAAGTTCTGGGTAAAAGATTTGATTGATTATGGGACAAGGAGTGGCAAGAGCCAAAGCTTGGGGATGCCCATGTGTGACGCCCCCGATTCAATCGTACACCAATCATGCACGCAAATGTGTACGATCAAGATCTGGGACTCACGGGAAGATATCACAACACAACTCTAAAATAAAAAGTCATACAAGCATCATATATAATACAAGCCATGGGCATCGAGGGCTCGAATACAAGTGCTCGATCATAGACGAGTCAGCGGGAGCAACAATATCTGAGTACAGACATAAGTTAAACAAGTTGCCTTAAGAAGGCTAGCACAAACTGGGATACAGATCGAAAGAGGCGCAGGCCTCCTGCCTGGGATCCTCCTAACTACTCCTGGTCGTCGTCCGCGGGCTGCACGTAGTAGTAGGTGCCTCCAGTGTAGTAGTCGTCATCGACGGTGGCGTCTGGCTCCTGGGCTCCATCGTCTGGTCGCACCAACCGGGTAAAGAAAGGGGGAAAAGGGGGAACAAGGCAACCGTGAGTATTCATCCAAAGTACTCGCAAGCAAGGAGCTACACTACATATGCATGGATATATGTGTAAAGGGCCATATCAGTGGACTGAACTGCAGAATGCCAGAAAAAGAGGGGAATAGCTAATCCTGTCGAAGACTACGCTTCTGGCAGCCTCCGTCTTGCAGCATGTAGAAGAGAGTAGACTGAAGTCCTCCAAGTAGCATCGCATAGCATATTCCTACCCGGCGATCCCCTCCTCGTAACCCTGATAGAGAACAACCACTGGGTTGTATCTGGCACTTGGAAGGGTGTGTTTTATTAAGTATCCAGTTCTAGTTGTCATAAGGTCAAGGTACAACTCCAAGTCATCCTGTTACCGAAGATCACGGCTATTCGAATAGATTAAATTCCCTGCAGGGGTGCACCACATAACCCAACAAGCTTAATCCCATTTGGCCGGACACACTTTCCTGGGTCATACCCGGCCGCAGGAGATCAACACGTCGCAGCCCCACCTAGGCATAACAGAGAGGTCAGCACGCCGGTCTAAACCTAAGCGCCCAGGGGTCTGGGCCCATCGCCCTCAGCACACCTGCACGTTGCGAACGCGGCCGAAAGCAGACCTAGCCTAGTGGCGTTCCAGTCCAATCCGGCGCGTGCCTCTTAGTCGCTGACGTCACGAAATGCTTCGGCTGATACCATGACGTCGAGTGCCCATAACTGTTCCCACGTAGTTGGTTAGTGCGTACAGGCCAGTAGCCAAACTCAGATCAAATACCAAGATCTCGTTAAACGTGTTAAGTATCCGCGAATGCCGACCAGGGCCAGGCCCACCTCTCTCCTAGGTGGTCTCAACCTACCCTGTCGCTCCACCACAAAGTAACAGTCGGGGGCCGTCGGGAACCCAGGCCCACCTCTACCGGGAGTGAGCCACCTGTCCTTTCAGCCCCCATCTCCGAACAGTATCACAGGTAATGTAACAGTGTAAAGGATATAGTATATGCCCGTGATCACCTCCCGAAGTGATCACAGCCCAGTAGTATAGCATGGCAGACGGACAAGAGTGTAGGGCCACTGATGGAACACCAGCATCCTATACTAAGCAGTAGGATAGCAGGTAAAGGTAACAAGAGTAGTAGCAAGGACAGGCTATGCATCAGGATAGGAATAACGGAAAGCAGTAACATACTACACTACTCTAATGCAAGCGGTATAGAGTAGAATAGGCAATATCTGGTGATCAAGGGGGGGGCTTGCCTGGTTGCTCAGACAAGAAGGAGGGGTCTTCGGTGACGTAGTCGACCACAGGGGCATCAGCATCGTCACGGGGTCTACCGGAGAGAAGAGGGGAGAGAAAACAGAAAATACATAGCAAGCAAATGCATAACAGAACAACAAGCAGAGCTAGGCATGTTCTAACGCGGTATGAGGTGATACCGGTGAAGGGGGAAAACATACAGGAAAGTATTCCCGGTGTTTCGCGTTTTCGGACAGATGAACTGGAGGAGGACGGTTGCAGGTTCGCTGTGCTAGGGACGTGTGGTGAACGAACGGACTGCGTATTCGGATTCGTCTCATCGTTCTGAGCAACTTTCATGTATAAAATATTTCCATCCGAGTCACGGATTATTTTATATGATTTTTTGAAATTTTAAATGATTTTCTAATATCCTGAACTAATTTAATCTCCAAAATATTAATATATAAACTGCTATGGGTACACGAAATTGTACCCAGCAGCGTGTACTTGTGCATGACTGGTGGGACCTGTTGACTACTGAGTCAGCAGTCAACAGTCCCAATTGACTGGTCAAAGTGGGCCAAGGACCCACATGTCATTGACAGTTCAAGCTAACAGTAGGTTAGTTTAATTTAAATAGGCTTAGTTAGCAGGTGGGACCTACACGTTAGTGAGTCATTTATTTAACAGAGTTAACTTAATCTATTTAGTTAATTGATGCGTGGGGCCCGGCGGTCAGTGGGGATTAGCAGGTGGGTTAGTGGTTAATCCCCGCTGGGTGCGGCCAGATGCGTTCGAATGCACGCAGCAGCGCACGTCGAACGGGGACTCTACCTCGACCGGAGATGGTCAGGAACGGCGATGGCGATGAACTGAGGCGGCGACCGGAGCGGGAGCTCAGCAGAAGCGGGCTACGCGAGGGAGTTGACCGAACAAACGGCACAGGCGGCCTCTACGGAGCTCTATGAACGTGTTGGCGTAGCGCGTACGAGCAGGGGGGTTCGGGAGCGTGGTGCTCGTCGCCCATGGCGGCGGCCGGAGCTCGGTGCTCAACGGGATGATGGCCAGGCGGCGGAATCGAGCACGGGGGGAGAGGGATTTCGCGATGGAGCTCACAGTGGAGCCGTAGGGCATGGCAGCAGGCTCGAGGGAGGCTCGGCGTGGCCGGAGTTGGTGACAGCGTGCGGCGGCCCGAGGAGGAAGCCCAGCATGGGGCGGCGTCGTGGGAGCGTCCTGGCTCGTATGCGTGGTCGGGGGTGAGGAAGTGGTTCTTTGTTGTTGTTTTCTCTTTTCTGTTTTATTTCTAGTTTCTCTTTTATTTTAGTTTTACAGATTATAAAAGTAGTCCCTAATTTAGTCTAAATAAATATATTACCGCCACATAAGTTTGGGCAACTAAATAAGATAGTTTAATATTTTATAAATTTTAAAAAGGCATTTCATTATTGATTTTAGCTACTGTTTTAAATTATTTTAGAGTATTTGAACATTTTATAAAAGTGTAGTTCCTCCGCCATAATTACCTATGAATTATTAGGCTCACTCCGAACATTTTAGTTTTAATATTTGAAAACTTTTGATGTTTGCTTTTATTTTAAATTGGAATTCGAACCAGTATTGAACTAACGCGAGTTTCATAATAGTAACCGAGGTGACGTGGCATCATTAACATGGAATTACTGTAGCCTAATTATCCGGGCGTCACACCATGGCACCCCAAGATAATCTAAGGACACCTAAAAGCCAAAGCTTGGGGATGCCCCGGAAGGCATCCCCTCTTTTCGTCTACTTCCATCGGTAACTTTACTTGGAGCTATATTTTAATTCACCACATGATATGTGTTTTGCTTGGAGCGTCTTGTATTATTTGAGTCTTTTCTGTTTAGTTTACCACAATCATCCTTTCTGTACACACCTTTTGAGAGAGTCACACAAGATTCGGAATTTATTATAATACTCTATGTGCTTTCACTTATATCTTTTGAGCTATATGGTTTTTGCTCTAGTACTTCACTTATATCTTTTAGAGCACGGCAGTAGATTTGTTTTATAGAAATTATTGTTCTCTCATGCTTCACTTATATCATTTTGAGAGTCTTAAAAAACAGCATGGCAATTTGTCTTAATCATGAAATTAAAATTCTCTTATGAGTGCGTGGAATACTAAGAAAAGTTTGATGCTTGTTTATTGTTTTGAGACATGGAGGTATTAATATTAGAGTCATGCTAGTTGAGTAGTTGTGAAATTGAGAAATACTTGTGTTGAAGTTAGCAAATCCTGTAGCATGCACGTATGGTAAACGTTGTGTAACAAATTTGAAACATGAGATGTTCTTTGAGTGTCTTCCCTTGTGTGGAGGTCGGGGCGCGCGATGGTTAACTCCTACCAACCTCCCCCCTAGGAGCATGTGCGTAGTGCTTGGTTTTGATGACTTATAGATTTTTGCAATAAGTATGTGAGTTCTTTATGACTAATGTTGAGTACCGCGCAACTTTCGCCGGTGCATTACACCCACCATATACCTTCCTCAAAACAGCCACCATACCTACCTATTATGGCATTTCCATAGTCATTCCGCGATATATTGCCATGCAACTTGCCACCGTTCCGTTTATCAATGCACATTCATCATTGTCATATTGTCTTGCATGATCATGTAGTTGACATAGTATTTGTGGCAAAGCCACCGTTCATAATTCTTCATACATGTCTCTCATGAATCATTGCCCATCCCGGTACACCGCCGGAGGCATGCATATAGAGTCATACCTTGTTCTAGTATTGAGTTGTAATCATTGAGTTGTAAATAAATAAAAGTGTGATGATCATCATTCATAGAGCATTGTCCCAAAAAAAGGGACAATGCTACTATCCTTTTTCCACACTTGTGCTTCAAAGTAGCATCATGTTCTTCATGATAGAGAGTCTCTTGTTTTGTCACTTTCATATACTAGTGGGTATTTTTCGTTATAGAACTTGGCTTGTATATTCCTATAATGGGCTTCCTCAAATGCCCTAGGTCTTCATGAGCAAGCAATTTGGCTGCAGACCCACTTAGTTGCATTTTGTTGAGCTTTCATACATTTATAGCTCTAGTGCATCCGTTGCATGGCAATCCCTACTCCTCATTGTGGGTGTCGGCGGTCAGGTGCAGTTGGTAAGAAGATCGAGGAGGACATGAGGGCACTTGTGGAGGTACTTAAAAGGGAGGCTGCTAGTGAGAAGAGTGATTGCTTCATGGTGGTCGCCATTGTTGGTGTCGGCGGGATTGGGAAGACCACCCTCGGCAAGAAGGTCTTCAATCATGATAGTATCAAAGGCAAGTTCACTAAGAAGATATGGCTTAGAATCACCCAAGATATCTATGATGTTGAGCTATTGAATAAGGTTATCATCGCCGTTGGTGGAGACCTGCCTGCAGCTGCAGGAGCTCGAGACAGAGACCTACTTGTCGGTGCTCTCAATAATGCCATCAGGGACGAGAAGTTTTACTGGCTAAGGGCTTTGAGGGTTCGGTGGTGCATCGTCTGATGCAACTTATTTCTGGTGGGCACAAGGCAGTGGTTGTGAATGGCCAAACTAGTGATTTTTTTGCTAATGGTAGGGGCCTTAGACAAGGGGATCCGGTATCCCCTTTGCTTTTCAATTTTGTAGCCGATGCTTTATCTCGTATCCTTTCTCGTGCCGCGTTGGCTGGGCACATTTCCCCGGTGAGCTATCACCTTATTCCTCATGGCATTACCCATCTTCAGTATGCGGACGACACCATCATTATGGTGGAGCTCAATGAGACCAGTCTCACTGATTTGAAATTTCTTCTGCTTTGCTTCGAAGCTCTTTCGGGTCTTAAAATTAACTTCTCTAAGAGTGAGGTCATTGTGACTGGGGTTTCAGATTTGGAAGTGCAACAGGTGGCTCACCTTCTGAACTGCTCCTTAGGGTCTTACCCTCTCAAATATTTGGGCTTACCTATTTCCCCGTTTAAGCTCTTGGCAAAAGATTTTGCCCCGGTGGTCGCTAAAGTTGGCAATAGAGTCCTTCCATGGAGAGGACGGTATAACACGCAGGCGGGCAAGGTTGACCTTACCAACTCGTGCCTCTCTTCTCTTCCGATGTTCCTTATGGGTTTCTACCTTCTGTCCGGCGGGATTCACTCTGGTTTCGACAAGCATAGGGGTGCCTTTTACTGGAACTCCGCCGAAAATAAACGCAAATATAGATTGGTAAGATGGAACCTCATTTGCCGTCCTAAGGACAAGGGGGGTCTTGGCATTATTAATACGAGAGTCATGAACAATTGCCTTTTGAAAAATGGTGGTGGAAGATAATGTCTCTTGAGGAGCGCCCAATCTGGCTCTCGATTCTTAAATCTAAATATTTCCCATCCTCGAGCCCTATGTTCGCCTCAGCTTCTGGTGGCTTTCAATTTTGGCGTCAACTTGTTAAAGTGCGGCCGATTTTCCGGTCCCTTGTCAAATTTGTTGTCAGGAATGGTAAGTCCACTCGGTTTTGGTTAGACTGGTGGGTCGGGGACACCACGCTTGCGGTAGCCTTTCCGTCCTTGTTTTCTTATTGTTCTGATCCCGAGATCTCTATGTTTGAGCTCTCGGTTCAGGGTTGGGTTTTAGATTTCCGGCGCTCTCTTTCCCCTGTGGAGTTGGAAGCCTGGCAGCGCCTTGCTGCTTGCTTCCCCCTGCTCTCGGAGGAAGAGGATTCCGTGGTGTGGCCCCTTACCTATTCGGGGCGCTTTTTTGTTAAATCGGCTTACTCTAAGCTTATTTCCGGTGGCCGCTCTTTGAAGTTTAAGGATATTTGGTCAGCCCGAATCCCCCCTAAGATTAAAATCTTTCTTTGGCAAGCTGTCCGCTGTAAACTTCCGGCGGCTGATCAAATTAAGAAGAGGAACGGGCCGGGCCCAGATAGGTGCGTGCTATGTGGGGCTCTTGAGAACACTGAACATATTTTCTTTCACTGCTCCTTAGCTAAATTCATGTGGAGTTGCATCAGACTTTGGCTTCATGTTAATTGGACTCCCTCCTCCTTTGAGGACCTGAGGCAATATACTCACTCCTTATCAGGCTAGTCTAAGAGGGTCTTCTTAGTGGGATGGGCTGCGATCGGTTGGTCGCTGTGGACTACTAGGAACAAGTTCTCGATTGAACACATTTTTCCAGCTAACCCTGTCAGCTGCTTATTTAAAGCCAATGTCTTTTTTGCAGCAGTGGAGATCATTAGCTAAGGAAGGGGACCTTCAGGCGTTCGACGTCAGGCTATCCAAAATGAAATCTACGGCGTCTTCCCTGCTTCGGCGCTCTTCGAGAACGGATTCCTAATTCCCCTGCTGGCGTTCTGATGTTTTGCTGGCCTGCGTGCCATGTTAGGCTAGAGGCCTTGTAATGTTACTTATGTCCCTTGGCCGTTAAACTTGTGTGGTGTTTGGTAATGGTGGTATAACTCTGCCTGGTGGCTTTATCTATAAAGTCGGGCTAACGCCTTTTCTCTAAAAAAAGGGACGAGAAGTTTTTTTTAGGGACAAGAAGTTCTTTCTTCTACTAGATGACATGTGGGGTGTGCATGGGACAAATTACTGACGGCTCCCTTTAGCTACGGTGGTCCCAGTAGCCGAATCCTTGTCACCACAAGACATGACACGGTTGCCCTAAGCTTGAAAGCTGTGCACTATCACCATGTTGACAAACTCAGTGCTAAAGATGCATGGTCATTGCTCAAGAAGCAGGTCAGCATACATACTTACTAGCAGTCACCTCCTACTACACTTAATATTTAATAATCTACAGTGGTTTACTTCCATGAAGATTAACTTGCTTCCTGTCCTAAATCCACTTCCATTCTTTGTCCAACACTGTTGGATAAATACAATTGCATGTACTAGTGCAAATTTGTTGTGAATAGGTAGTGCACGAACGATTTAGAAAAGAAAGCCATGTGCGATAGCGGCACGCAGGGTCCCTTCTCTCCCTCTCGCGACCGCGTCGCCCCCACAGGGGCGACCGTCCACGCCCCCAGCGCCTCCTCCCTGAGCCCTCCCACTTTCCTCCCTCCTTGCCGCCGTCGCTGGCGTCCGGCGTCGGGCCTTCCCCGGGCGGCGTTGGCGGCGACGGCCACTGGCCTTTCTTCTCTCGGGTCGCACTGACGCGGGGCAGTGCGGCTCCACGGGGTGCACCTAGGCGGCGGCGGTCCGGCGCGGCGACGGGACTCTCCGGCGTGGTGGCAGGCGATCTACTGGGCGGCGGCGGTCCGGCGCGGCGACGGGACTCTCCGGCGTGGTAGCAGGCGATCTACTGGGCGGCGGTGCTACCGTTGGCGACGGGGCAGCGTGATCTGGCGGCGCCAGCTTGGCCCGGATTTCACTACACCACAACCCTTGATTAGGGGTAGTTAACTGCCAGGAGAAATACCTGGACAAGGGGATATTATCTGCCGGGGATCATATAACTGCCGGCAAAAGTAAAGAAAGGCAAATAAATTGCCGGTAGAACTAAACAAACGAAGGCAGACGTACTGCCGGGAGTAATGAACGGGCCTCCACTAGTATGAGATATTCCACATGGACCGTGTTCGTACTGTCCATATTCATCGGAGGAGCGGTGGATCCGTGACTATGAACATTTGGTTGACGATATATCGTCGGGAGGAAAGACTAACTGATCTTTGAACATTTCTGAATCGCAGACACTCGAAGTCGAGCTTTTGCAAAATCTTTCATAAGGACATACGTCAAGACTACTTACATGCATAGCTCTCGTCGCTTCCTCGAAGAAGTAGAAGGAGAAGCAACACGTGTTAAAGAAAAGAAAGCGACGACAAATACACGGAGCCAAGCAGATTCTACAAGACAGACTACTGCTACTACGTAAATTAGGTATTACCTCATAATTCTGGTTTTAGATTCATCTAGATAAGGATGCATTTAACATGAAAATGTGACTAGATACATCAATATTTAGGTAAATCTAACACTAAAGTTTTAGCACGGAGGGTTTGTACAAGATCACATGGGATGATGAAGGGATGCAAACGGAAGAAGATCTAAAACGACAAGCCGCACTCGTCCACAAGGTAGTCGTCATCGAAGTTCCAGAGCCTCACCACCGGCTCGTCCGTGGAACTGGAGAAGACGAAGTTTTAATTCTCAGAACTCATGGCCAGACACAGAGAACAGGCGTCGGCAATTATAGAATAGATAAATTAATTATACCTCCAGAGCGGGACGAGCACCACGTTTAGGTGAATTATGTCCGAAATGTAATGAAATCCGTCATGTTTATATGAAATCCTGCCTTGTTTGAACGAATTTGTTCTGATACATTTGAATTGTTGACCAAATGTATGTAGACAGTGTTGGATGGCGGCCTCCCGCATCACAATCCGCGCACTGGTCTTCCTTTCCGTGGACAGATGTGGGTGGACATATGTAGATGCCCTAACCGCACCATATGGCTTGGCATTCATGCAGTATCCTAAAACACGCATGGATACTACTGCAAGTCGTTCACTTTATAATGGATAGACAATAATCGACGCATGTCGATTGATTTTATACAAGATGCTTATAAGGACTGAGCAATAGCATGCAAAATTAGCGCGACAGAGTTGACCGCATAAATTTAAAATTAATAATCATGCACTAGAGTTTCAACTTATATTTTCCATACAAAAGCACACACCGATTCGGCAAATCTAAAATTAGCGCAATAACAACAAGAATACAAAATATTTTTTTGAAAACACTTATTAACCAGCAAGGCTACCGAGGGTATCTCGCAGATAACGCGAACTCTTCTTCTAGGCTATAACACCTGCTTACTTCTCTTCGATTCCAACCATTGCTGGACAAATCACCCATGACACGCTCCTTGGGTACTTGGATAGCTTCCAATGCCATCTCCACTTGCCTCATGGTTGGTCGCTCTGCTGCATTTAGTTTCATGCACGAGATAGCCAGAGTAGCTACGTCTTCCACTTCACTACCTCCCTCCTCCACCACCTGCGGATCAAGTATTCTCGTCAGATTGCCTTCTTCAAATAGCTCAACAAATTCCATGACAATCCAATCTCCTTCGGAGGACACGCACAAAGATGGCCTCTTCCTTGTAAGCAACTCAACAAGAAGGACTCCGAAGCTATAGACGTCGCTACTTTTTGTTAGTCGCCGTGTGTAATAATACATGGGGTCTAAATATCCCATAGTTCCTTGCACTGCAGTTGGCGTTTCTGTTTGATCTCGAATGTACCTTGAAGCTCCAAAGTCCGACACTTTTGCTGTCAGTACATCATCAAGAAGTATGTTGGAAGGCTTAATATCTCTATGGATTATGGGGACTGAAATAGCAGAGTGAAGATAAGCTAGAGCTTTGCTTATTTCACTTGTGATCCTTAACCTATCTTTCCAAGATAGCGATCTTGGTGCCTCCGTGTGAAGATGATCACTGAGTGTTCCATTGGAAATGAACTCATAAGCCAATAAAGGAACTTCGGTCTCAAGGCAACAACCATGAAGCTTTACAATATTCTTATGGTTGATCTGTGAGAGTATTGCAACCTCATTAATGAATTCATCAATTTCTCTGTCAATATTCTTATGGTTAATCCTTGATTTCTTGATGGCCACAACATGAAGATCTGACAAAATCCCTTTGTAGACAGTGCCATGCCCTCCACCACCGAGCCTACGGGCTTGATCAAAATTGTTAGTAGCTTTTTCCACCTCCTCAAAGGAAATGACCATTCTCTCTGCAATGTCTGCCCTATGAGATACCAATTGTTTCAAAAGTTGTCCACGGTTTTGACTAAAGAACTTCTTTCTCAATGTTTTCAGCTTGCGTTGCTTAAGATCACGGATTATTAGCAGTGTGCCAAGAACCGAAAGTAGAATGCATGGTCCACTAGCAACCAACAACCCAATTATTAATCCCCAGTAATCATGACCTGAAATTTAAACAAGAGTTAATTACATCTACCATACATAAACTTGCATGGTGGGTACAAATTCATACACCAACTTGAAAAACGACACAAAATAGTCACTTAACTCTTGATGCGGGTTCAAATTGGTACTCCCTTCGTCCCGGTGTATAAGTCATTCGCGTAGTTCTAGGTCATCGATTTGAGGAATTTAATATGTGTTATATGTTATGAAAAGTATATCGCTAGATTTCTACACGGATATGGTTTCTAAATATAATTTTTGTCATATATAATACATATTTAGATAGTTAAATAGTCCATCAAGAACTACGCGAATGACTTATACACCGACGCTGTCAGGACCCCGACTCAATGTCACATCGATCTAGCCTGTAACACCTCATATCACTTTGTGGCCTCACGCACGGTATCCCCACGGGTGTCGCCTTACCTTTGCCCGGGACCGTTTGCGCCTTTTGGCACACGTATATGATAGTGTCGCTAGCATCTATATGAAAAGGAGCCCGGGCTGACATGGCTAGTTGTAAACCCAAAGTGGCACAGACTTACAGGGACAGGCATCCATGACCCAGCATCGAACGTGTCGGTCATCAGCAAGTAAGTTCCGGGCTGTAGCACTGGGCTAGCAGGACTCCGGTACTCAATGCGTGACATTTCCCCGAAGGGACAGACACAGGAACGACGAAGGACACATGCCGGCCAGCCAAGTGTTCCGGAGCAGTAGCAAGCTACCGTGGCTCAGTGGAATCACTAGGAGACATTTCCCGGTAAGAGAGGCTACTAAAGATAAACAACTAGATAGTCAGATCCCACACATACCAAGCATTTCAATCATACATACAATATGCTCGATATGTGCAAATACAACAAGGCATCACAACATGACTCTATGACACAAGTACTTTATTTAAAGGCTCAGAGAGCCGTACATAGCATACACACAAGTACGGGTCACACGACCCAGCATTCAAATCATACAGTCATACAAACCAGCAGCGGAAATAACTTGTCTGAGCACAGACAACTAGTAAAATAAAAGAGGCTTGGAAAGCCTAGCTATACTACGTGGTCCTTCACAAGCTCAGGGTCACCACCTGGGTCTTTAGCCTACTCGTTGATGTCAACGTCTACATAAAACCCATCAGAAGGGGTTGCAGCGTCTTCTGTAAAAATGTAAATTATAGCAACATGAGTACAAAGGTACCCAGCAAGACTTACATCAGATCCTACATACATGCACATTATCAAGAAGGGTTGGTGGAGTTATTGCAGCAAGCCAGCTTTGACTCTTGGCTAAACTATCCTACGAGACTCCAACTTGAAATGGTTTGCGCACACGAGTCCACTACTCACCACTCAATACACCACCGAGGATCCACCTCCGTCTTCCTACGGAAGAGCCATCCTCGGCACTCACGCTTATCTGGAGGCTTTTAGTAGTTTCCATTTACTTGTCTATGAACTGTATAGGCAACCAAGTAGTCCTTTACCGCGGACGCGGCTATTCGAATAGATTAGGTTAACCCTGCAGGGATGTACTTCTTCATACACGCTCTCACCACTTACCGTCGTTTACACGACATGTACTCGGCAACCTTCAAGCGGAAGCCCAACGTGGGTGTCGGCCACGACCTACCTAAACACCTAAGTCTCTAGTCCAGGTTTATCGCCTATTTGGGTTCCATCCATGAGGAGATCCGGCC
>NC_041387.1:2889797-2914741 GCF_002162155.2 Triticum dicoccoides
AAGTTTCGCTCACGGCCCCAAACGATGTGAACAGGGTTCCCGAGATACCAAACGGGCATCCGGTACACCCGGCCACGTACCTACCGCATCACAGCCCACCCCTACGGTCAGCGCTGTCCACGGCCTCCAGTAGGCTACAAACACCAGAAACTACTTGCAACTCCTGGACAGAAGACTAGGATGAATAAGAAGCCGAGAGGGTCCATTGGTTTCGGGCCCAATGCATGGTAGTAGCTGAATCTTAAATCACACATACAGATCTCAGTGCTTAAGGACGGCCTCAATGAAACAACCCACCATGTACTCCTACATGGCCTCTCATCGATACCTTTACCAAATCGTGTTCACCACACCACTCTCAACTGATATGATCATTTCACTCTAGCCCATCACCCAGATGAACCAGACCTGACACGACTCTAAGCATAGCAGGCATAGCAAGGTAGGAACAACACATACATATGGCTCAAGCAACTCCTACACATGCTAGTGGGTTTCATCTAGTTACTGTGGCAATGACAGGTCATGCAGAGGAAATGGGTTCAACTACCGAGCACACAGCAGTTTGAAACGCGTTGTCTTAATGCAGTAAATGAGAGCAAGAGCGAGAACATGGGATTGTATCGATATGATCAAACGGTTGGTTGCTTGCCTGATGGGTCGATGCACTGATACGGTTCTTCGCTAGGGTAATCACGGTACTCCTCGGAGGCAGAACCTGCCGCAAAGAACACCAATACATAGCCATCACCAAACAATGTGCGACAATATGATGCATGCATGAAACATGGCAATATGAATGTGTTGGGCTAGTGCAACTAAGACCAGAAGGGTTTGAACCAATTTGAACCAAAGATTCAAATTTCAAACTCATACATGGCCCTTTAAAGTGTTTTATCTTGTTCTGCATTAAACATCAAGTTAACTTGTTTAATCATGCATGGAAACAGTACAGGTGGATAGATTGGATTTTTCTGATCATTTTTCATATATAACTTGTCTGATTTGGAGTTACAGATTAAAAGTTATAAATTTTTGAAGTTTAACTATATTCTGGAATTTCCTGATTTAATTTAAATCTAGAAATATAATTATTGCGCCAGCACGACGTCAGCATGACGTCAGTGGTCAACTGCGGCTGGCTGAGGTCAAACCTGACGTGTGGGGCCCACACGTCAGTGACAGAGGGGTTAAACAGGGTTAAATTAATCCTAATTACTAATTAGTGGCGCTGGGGCCCACTGGTCAGTGTCAGGGGGTTAACTAACAGTGGTTAGCGCTGATGATGTCCACCTGGCCGATGGGGCCCATGCGTCAGTGACCCTGGGGGGGTCAAACCCCAGGTCGGACAAGTCAAACCCCACCGGCGACATGACGCCGGCGAGGTCCGAGACGGCGGCGTGAAGCGGGATCGCGCTACAGGGCACGGGCGAGGCTGTGCTTGGGCTCGTTGGAGAGCCCTTGCTCCCGCGCGTCGAACGGTGGTGGTGGCCGTGCCTGAGGTGGCCGGAGTCGACGGCGGCGAGCTCGGCTGCGGCCGCCGGAGTTCGATCGTGCACGGAAACGGGGTTAGAGCTCGAAGGCGAGCGAAGCGAGGCGCTAGGGATGCTCTATGGAGCCTTACGAACTCGTTGGACTCGCCGGGGTGACCAAATGGTCACCGGAGCTGCGTCGACGGCGAGCTCGGCGACGGCGGAGGTTCGGCCATGGTGGGGAGGAGGCTACGGTGAGGGAACGAGGGGGGAGAAGAGGGGGAAACGGTGGCGTAGCTCACCGCGGTTGCAGTGGGCGTCGAAGCGGGCTCGGGGACGCGCTGGAGACGGCGAATTCGACGGCGATGATGGTCGGAGCCCGAAGAGGGGAACGGCGACGTGGCGGCGATGCAGGGCTTCCGGAGGCCCGTGGAGCGGTGGGGAGGAAGAGGGGGTTGTGGCGGAGCTTCTGAGCTAGTCGGGGGAGCGAGGGGTGGCCGGAGACGGCTGCTAAGGCGAACGGCGGCGACGGTGGTGTTCGGCCGTGAGAGAGAGAGCGAGGGAGAGGAGGGAAGAGCCGAGGGCGAGTGAGAGAGAGCAGGGGGGGAGGCGTGGCGTCGTCCAGGGCATCGAGGCGAGGAGGGGAGGGCAGGCAGGCAGGGAGAGAGGTGGCGTGGCGCGGTGGCGCGCGCGCGCGCCGGCCACACTCCCCTCCCTCTGTCGGGACGAAGACGACAGAGGAGGGAGACGGGCTGGGCCGCCTGCTGGCTGGGCCGGCCAGCTGGATGGGCTGCACAGTGGAGGAGCCCAGGTAAGCTTCTCCCTTTCTTTTTTCTTTTTCTATTATTCTGCAACTTTGTTGAATTAATAAAAATACTTAGGCAACTCCTAAAATCACCAAACTACTCCTGGTCCATAGTTGGATTATTTCCAACATGAAACATTTTAGTTTGGAGATATTTGAGCACTTGAAATATTTTATATAATTTTAAGTGCCCAAACTCAAATATTTATGATTTAATTCAGGGACCCTAGGATGACCTAGGAAATTGTGCATCACTTTTGGCAGAGGTTCTGAACCAAGACAAAAATGATGGAAATTTTAGAAGGGTATTTCAGGTTCATTGAAAAAGTTTTTAGTAAACCCTAGTTGGTTTCAGAGGGGGCTGGGGGTTCTGTCATCCCCATTTCAAGTTTCTGATGAAAAAAAGACAGACATGATGCAACACTCTAATGCATAACTAGCTAGGGTGTGACAACTCACCCCCACTCAAAAGAATCTCGTCCCGAGATTTGGGTTCCTCCGGAAGAAGGCGGGATACTCAAGTCGAAGACGATCCTCCCTTTCCCAAGTTGCTTCCTTCTCAGAATGGTGCGACCATTGAACTTTGAGAAACTTGATATTATGACGTCGAGTGATACGCTCGGCCTGATCGAGAATACGAACGGGGTACTCTCGATACGTGAGGTTATCTTGGAGATCAAGCGTTTCGTGGTCCACTCCACGGATAGGATCCGAGAAGCAACGCCTGAGTTGAGAAACGTGGAAGACATCGTGGACTCTGGAGAGATGCGGAGGTAGTTCCAATTGGTAGGCAACTTCTCCTCGTTTAGCGAGAATGCGAAAAGGTCCAATGTAACGAGGAGCCAATTTGCCCTTGATACCGAAACGATGGGTTCCCTTCAGAGGAGTAACCCGAAGGTAAGCCTTCTCGTCAACCTCGAAAGTCATAGCCTTATGTTTTCGGTCATATTGACTCTTTTGACGAGATTGGGCTGTTTTCAACTTTTCACGAACGATGCGAACTTGCTCTTCTGCTTCCTGGATCATATCCGGGCCAAAGAATTGTCTTTCCCCGGTTTCTGACCAATTAAGCGGTGTTCGACACCGTCGTCCATAGAGAACTTCAAAAGGGGCTTTACCCAAGCTAGACTGATAGCTGTTGTTATAAGCGAATTCGGCAAATGGAAGACATTTCTCCCGATTCATTCCGAATGAGATAACAGAAGCTCGAAGCATGTCTTCTAGAATCTGGTTGACGCGTTCTACTTGACCACTTGATTGAGGGTGAAAAGCGGTGCTAAAGGAAAGGCGGGTTCCCATAGCATTTTGGAAACTTTCCCAAAATCGAGAGGTGAAAAGACTTCCTCGATCCGAGTTAATTTCCGACGGAACACCATGGAGAGACACTATTCGGGAGATGTACAAGTCTGCTAACTGACTAGCAGTTATACTCTCACGAACAGGTAGAAAATGGGCCACTTTGGAAAGGCGATCGACAACGACGAAGATAGCATTATTCCCTCTCTTGGTCCTGGGAAAACCGGTGATGAAGTCCATACCAATTTTATCCCATTTCCATTCAGGAATAGCTAGGGGTTGAAGGGTGCCAGCAGGCCGTTGATGCTCTGCTTTTACACGACGGCAGACGTCGCAATTAGCAATATATTGAGCAATTTCTCTCTTCATCCTAGTCCACCAGAACCTCTGGCGTAGGTCCTGATACATTTTAGTGCTACCGGGATGAATGGTGAGAGGAGATTCATGAGCTTCCTTAAGGATCAATCGCCTCAGGTTTCGCACCTTGGGAACCACTAGCCGATTCCCGAAGTATACGACCCCTTGATCATCAATGGAGAAACAATTCACAACTCCTTTCTGGATGTTTCTCTTGATGCGGGAAATTCCCGGATCTACTTTCTGTGCTTTGATGATCTGATCCGTAAGGGTAGGTTTCGCCACCAAGGTGGAAAGGAATCCTTGAGGAACAATGTGGAGATTAAGTTTCCGAAATTCCTCATGGAGAAGTGGTTGACTTTGTTGCAACATTAGATTATTGCAATAAGATTTACGACTTAGCGCATCAGCCATGACATTGGCTTTTCCTGGGGTGTAAGTTATTCCTAAGTCGAAATCTGTGATCAACTCGACCCAACGTCTTTGCCTGAGATTCAAATCCGGTTGGGTGAATACGTACTTCAGACTTTGGTGATCAGTGTAGACCTCGCAACGATTACCGAGGAGGTAATGTCGCCAGGTTTTAAGTGCATAGACTACAGCTGCAAGCTCTAGATCATGAGTAGGATAATTCTCCTCATGTGGGTGCAATTGCCGTGAAGCGTAAGCAATTACGTGTCGATCTTGCATGAGAATACAGCCTAGTCCTTGTCGCGAGGCGTCGCAGTAGATAACAAAGTCCTTAGAGAAATCTGGCGGTACCAGGACGGGAGCCGATGTCAGGCGTCTTTTCAGTTCCTGGAAGCTGTGCTCACAATGTGGAGTCCATTCGAACTTTTTATCTTTCTTGAGGAGTTCGGTTAGAGGTTTAGCAACTTTGGAGAAGTTCTCGAGAAAGCGACGACAATAGCTCGCTAAGCCAAGGAAACTCCGAACTTGCTTGACCGATTCGGGTGGAGTCCAATTAAGGACGGCTTGAACTCGCTCAGGGTTAACGGCAATACCTTTACCAGATATTACATGTCCCAGATAGGTCACTTCTGACAACCAAAATTCACATTTAGAGAATTTGGCATAAAGGCGATGCTCTCGAAGTTTCTTCAACACTAGCCTTAGATGTTCGGCATGTTCTTCCTCGTTCTTGGAGTAGATGAGTATATCATCGAGGTAAACTACGACAAATTTATCCAAATATTCCATGAAGATTGAGTTCATTAACCGAGAAAAGGTGGCTGGAGCGTTGGTTAAACCGAAGGACATGACGGTGTACTCGTATTGGCCATAACGAGTAACAAAAGCCGTTTTCGGAATGTCCCCGTTCCTGATTTTGATTTGATGGTAGCCCAACCTCAAATCCATTTTAGAAAAGACTGAGGATCCAGCGAGCTGATCATACAGGTCGTTGATCCTGGGGAGCGGGTACTTGTTCTTAATTGTGACCAGGTTAACCGGTCGATAATCTACAACCATCCGGTCCGTACCATCCTTCTTCTTGACGAAGAGAACGGGGCAAGCCCAAGGAGATGAACTAGGTCGGATGAAACCCTTTTTCAAGGACTCATCGAGTTGTTTCTTAAGCTCGGCTAGTTCTAGTGGTGCCATCTTATAGGGTCTTCTAGCAATCGGGACGGTTCCTGGAATGAGGTCTATTACGAACTCAACATCCCTGTCGGGTGGAACACCTGGCAATTCCTCTGGGAAGACATCCGGAAAGTCACGGACTACCGGAACGTCTTCGAGGTCTGGCAATGGACTGGCATTAAGAGAATATAACTGTTGCTTGGCTATTCGGGTCAAGACATTGACTATCTTCCCCGAAGGATGGGTGAGTTGAACAGTCCTAGAGAAGCAATCAATTTTGGCATGATGGGCTGACATCCAGTCCATACCCAAGATGATATTAATATCCGAAGATTTGAGAGCTATCAAAGATGCAAGGAAAACAAGTCTGTCGACTTGGATTTCATTTCCATGGCTTACTCTAGAAGTTTGCCATCTAGAACCAGGAGTGGAAATTTCCATGGTAGAAGGCATGTCACAGAAGGCGGTGTTATGCAAGCGAGCATAGTTTTCGGATATGAATGAATGAGATGCTCCAGTATCGAAAAGAACAGATGCCGCGTGGCAATTAACAAGGAGCGTACCGAGAACGACGTTGGGATCCTCTTGAGCTTCTTCGGCAGAGATACAGTTAACATGGCCACGTGCAGTGGTGGCCGGCTTGGCGTAGAACACTTTCCCTGTCGGCTTGCCACGGCCAACAGTTTTTGCTGTCTGGTTGGGGTTGGTTTGGGGGCACTCGCGCATATAGTGGCCTGATTCCCCACACTTGAAACAAGTCACAGAACTGGTGCGTGGAGGAGCATTATTGGTTGGACCACCATAGGGCTTGGCTGGTGCACATTGCTGAACTGGGCGAGGCGCCTGAAAGGATGGCCTCGGTGTATATCTGGGTGGCAGGGCAGTGTTAGGCACCCACACGCGGCGCTTCTGGGGTCCAGCACCGGATGAAGAACCCAAATCACGGCCATGCTTGCGTGATGCATCGAAATCAGTCTGTCCCGTTTCAGCACTGATGGCTTTATTCACAAGCTTCTGAAAAGAGGTGCACTCATGCAGACGGAGGTCACGACGGAGCTCAGGACTAAGTCCCTTACGGAACCTTGCCTGTTTCTTGGCATCGGTAGAAACTTCCTCAGTTGCATAACGTGCAAGGTTACCGAACTCCCTGCTGTAAGCGTCAACAGAGAGTCGACCTTGAGTGAAGCTACAGAACTCCTCACGTTTACGATCCATGAGACCCTCTGGAATGTGATGTTCACGGAAAGCCTCGTTGAATTCAGCCCAAGTAGTGACGTGGCCCGCTGGGCGCATAGCTTCATAATTCTCCCACCAGAGACTGGCGGGGCCTTCAAGATGATATGCAGCAAAGGTGACCTTATCAACCTCAGCTACCAGCGCAGAACGTAGTTTGTGAGTAATGCTGCGAAGCCAGTCATCGGCGTCGAGAGGCTCGACAGAGTGGTGGAAGGTAGGCGGGTGTAACTTGATGAAATCACTGAGTGACACCAAGTTATTCCTCTGATGGTGTGCTGTGTTCTGTTCGATGCGCTCCAACAAACGGTTGGTCTCCCGCTTGTTTCTCTCGGCTTCCAGCATAACTTCGGCTAGGGAAGGAGGGTGAGGCAGATTTGCATTCCTGACTTCACTGCCTTCGGCCTGCTCTTGGGGAGCAGGGTTTTTGCGCGTGTTAACCATCCTAGGAAAAACAAGACAATGGTTAAGTCCAGGATGATAAGATTTGGCACAGAAATGTAGAATGTAATGGATAACTCGGGATGCAGGATGATCATCTGTATGACATGGTAGATACAGAAACTGCTTCTTTATTCCATCGTCATACACACCATACAAGGTTTTAGTACAAGACCAAACAAAGTACTACTACGGTGAAAGGGAGATTACATCTCATCGAAGGCATTCCAAGCTCCTATACATTATTTTCATACACCTCCGGAATGACTACACACTAGGTCATATTTCACAAGTCACGCAGGACAGCGGAAATACAACTGTTACATTACTAGTGGAACTACTACTAACTCAGACGTCTCCGTAGTAGTCCTCGTAGAAGTCACCTCCATAACCTGGAAGTTCAACGTGGGCATCCGGAAACAGACGATCTCGCGGGGCTTGTGGACCAAAAGGGCTAGGGTGAGGTCTTGGTCCAACAAACGGTTGCCTGCGGGGACCACGAGGCGGGGTGATGCCTCCCACATCACGCCAATCCATCATGTCCGGCAGAGCAGACCTAACAGGATACAGATCTCTCATATCCATGTATCCAGCTTGCACAGCCGGTGCAAACCGAGTCAAGGTGGCCCAATGATCAGCGCGGGTGTTGAAAAGCTCCATTCTCAAGGCCCGGTTCTCACGGTCCTTATCCTCGAGCAACTCAGCAGTGGTGCGAGTTAGTAAATCCTCCTGAGTGGGGTCAGCATAGATAGCCTGGAGATACCCTTGTGCTCCCGGAAGTGATGATGGCATATACCGGAAATCAGAGTCCCGAAATTGGCCAGTCCTGACTCGCATGATGGTCATCATAGAGTAGGCGGCATCCTGCACAACCATCTCAACAGTAACCCCGAGTCCATAAGAGCAGTGAAGGGGCTCGGTGGATCCCGGATAAGATGGAAATATCCTGACAGTGCAAAGATACTGGCTTTGATTAAAGTCTCGAAATTGCTCTTCGACCGTGTACTCAGGATACCAACGGTATCCAGCCTCAGTCATTACCCTGACCAACATAGCAGTATGGCCGGGTACATCAATGCATCGGGTCAGGCGAACCACTTGATTTTGGTCGCGAGTGGCCATCTGAAAGCACAACCATAATGCAAGGCATTAGAATTTCTAGCAAAATTTCGACAGCATAACAGCTGTAAATGCTCAAAAAGGATTTGGAGACATTTGACAAGGATTCCATACACACTCAACAGCATCATATCAAAGTTCCAGGTCCAACTTAGCAATATAATGTGAAAGTAGAACTGAACTAGGCTTGTATCCATCAAACCTATAAGGTACTACTGATTAGTAACACGTGAACCTGATAGAGAGAAGAGATCCTAATTCCTTAACCCCCGGTGGAAGAATGGACTAACTCAGATCAGAATGTCATAAGATAAAGGAGTAAAAGAGCCTTACGTTCCAACCCACAAACAATTCCCCTACATATAACTAAAGAATTTCTAGACTCAACATCGACCAGTTTGGCTTGGAGAACCTACAGGCAGTCCGGCTCTGATGCCAACGCTGTCAGGACCCCGACTCAATGTCACATCGATCTAGCCTGTAACACCTCATATCACTTTGTGGCCTCACGCACGGTATCCCCACGGGTGTCGCCTTACCTTTACCCGGGACCGTTTGCGCCTTTTGGCACACGTATATGATAGTGTCGCTAGCATCTATATGAAAAGGAGCCCGGGCTGACATGGCTAGTTGTAAACCCAAAGTGGCACAGACTTACAGGGACAGGCATCCATGACCCAGCATCGAACGTGTCGGTCATCAGCAAGTAAGTTCCGGGCTGTAGCACTGGGCTAGCAGGACTCCGGTACTCAATGCGTGACATTTCCCCGAAGGGACAGACACAGGAACGACGAAGGACACATGCCGGCCAGCCAAGTGTTCCGGAGCAGTAGCAAGCTACCGTGGCTCAGTGGAATCACTAGGAGACATTTCCCGGTAAGAGAGGCTACTAAAGATAAACAACTAGATAGTCAGATCCCACACATACCAAGCATTTCAATCATACATACAATATGCTCGATATGTGCAAATACAACAAGGCATCACAACATGACTCTATGACACAAGTACTTTATTTAAAGGCTCAGAGAGCCGTACATAGCATACACACAAGTACGGGTCACACGACCCAGCATTCAAGTCATACAGTCATACAAACCAGCAGCGGAAATAACTTGTCTGAGCACAGACAACTAGTAAAATAAAAGAGGCTTGGAAAGCCTAGCTATACTACGTGGTCCTTCACAAGCTCAGGGTCACCACCTGGGTCTTTAGCCTACTCGTTGATGTCAACGTCTACATAAAACCCATCAGAAGGGGTTGCAGCGTCTTCTGTAAAAATGTAAATTATAGCAACATGAGTACAAAGGTACCCAGCAAGACTTACATCAGATCCTACATACATGCACATTATCAAGAAGGGTTGGTGGAGTTATTGCAGCAAGCCAGCTTTGACTCTTGGCTAAACTATCCTACGAGACTCCAACTTGAAATGGTTTGCGCACACGAGTCCACTACTCACCACTCAATACACCACCGAGGATCCACCTCCGTCTTCCTACGGAAGAGCCATCCTCGGCACTCACGCTTATCTGGAGGCTTTTAGTAGTTTCCATTTACTTGTCTATGAACTGTATAGGCAACCAAGTAGTCCTTTACCGCGGACGCGGCTATTCGAATAGATTAGGTTAACCCTGCAGGGATGTACTTCTTCATACACGCTCTCACCACTTACCGTCGTTTACACGACATGTACTCGGCAACCTTCAAGCGGAAGCCCAACGTGGGTGTCGGCCACGACCTACCTAAACACCTAAGTCTCTAGTCCAGGTTTATCGCCTATTTGGGTTCCATCCATGAGGAGATCCGGCCAAAGTTTCGCTCACGGCCCCAAACGATGTGAACAGGGTTCCCGAGATACCAAACGGGCATCCGGTACACCCGGCCACGTACCTACCGCATCACAGCCCACCCCTACGGTCAGCGCTGTCCACGGCCTCCAGTAGGCTACAAACACCAGAAACTACTTGCAACTCCTGGACAGAAGACTAGGATGAATAAGAAGCCGAGAGGGTCCATTGGTTTCGGGCCCAATGCATGGTAGTAGCTGAATCTTAAATCACACATACAGATCTCAGTGCTTAAGGACGGCCTCAATGAAACAACCCACCATGTACTCCTACATGGCCTCTCATCGATACCTTTACCAAATCGTGTTCACCACACCACTCTCAACTGATATGATCATTTCACTCTAGCCCATCACCCAGATGAACCAGACCTGACACGACTCTAAGCATAGCAGGCATAGCAAGGTAGGAACAACACATACATATGGCTCAAGCAACTCCTACACATGCTAGTGGGTTTCATCTAGTAACTGTGGCAATGACAGGTCATGCAGAGGAAATGGGTTCAACTACCGAGCACACAGCAGTTTGAAACGCGTTGTCTTAATGCAGTAAATGAGAGCAAGAGCGAGAACATGGGATTGTATCGATATGATCAAACGGTTGGTTGCTTGCCTGATGGGTCGATGCACTGATACGGTTCTTCGCTAGGGTAATCACGGTACTCCTCGGAGGCAGAACCTGCCGCAAAGAACACCAATACATAGCCATCACCAAACAATGTGCGACAATATGATGCATGCATGAAACATGGCAATATGAGTGTGTTGGGCTAGTGCAACTAAGACCAGAAGGGTTTGAACCAATTTGAACCAAAGATTCAAATTTCAAACTCATACATGGCCCTTTAAAGTGTTTTATCTTGTTCTGCATTAAACATCAAGTTAACTTGTTTAATCATGCATGGAAACAGTACAGGTGGATAGATTGGATTTTTCTGATCATTTTTCATATATAACTTGTCTGATTTGGAGTTACAGATTAAAAGTTATAAATTTTTGAAGTTTAACTATATTCTGGAATTTCCTGATTTAATTTAAATCCAGAAATATAATTATTGCGCCAGCACGACGTCAGCATGACGTCAGTGGTCAACTGCGGCTGGCTGAGGTCAAACCTGACGTGTGGGGCCCACACGTCAGTGACAGAGGGGTTAAACAGGGTTAAATTAATCCTAATTACTAATTAGTGGCGCTGGGGCCCACTGGTCAGTGTCAGGGGGTTAACTAACAGTGGTTAGCGCTGATGATGTCCACCTGGCCGACGGGGCCCACGCGTCAGTGACCCTGGGGGGGTCAAACCCCAGGTCGGACAAGTCAAACCCCACCGGCGACATGACGCCGGCGAGGTCCGAGACGGCGGCGTGAAGCGGGATCGCGCTACAGGGCACGGGCGAGGCTGTGCTTGGGCTCGTTGGAGAGCCCTTGCTCCCGCGCGTCGAACGGTGGTGGTGGCCGTGCCTGAGGTGGCCGGAGTCGACGGCGGCGAGCTCGGCTGCGGCCGCCGGAGTTCGGTCGTGCACGGAAACGGGGTTAGAGCTCGAAGGCGAGCGAAGCGAGGCGCTAGGGATGCTCTATGGAGCCTTACGAACTCGTTGGACTCGCCGGGGTGACCAAATGGTCACCGGAGCTGCGTCGACGGCGAGCTCGGCGACGGCGGAGGTTCGGCCGTGGTGGGGAGGAGGCTACGGTGAGGGAACGAGGGGGGAGAAGAGGGGGAAACGGTGGCGTAGCTCACCGCGGTTGCAGTGGGCGTCGAAGCGGGCTCGGGGACGCGCTGGAGACGGCGAATTCGACGGCGATGATGGTCGGAGCCCGAAGAGGGGAACGGCGACGTGGCGGCGATGCAGGGCTTCCGGAGGCCCGTGGAGCGGTGGGGAGGAAGAGGGGGTTGTGGCGGAGCTTCTGAGCTAGTCGGGGGAGCGAGGGGTGGCCGGAGACGGCTGCTAAGGCGAACGGCGGCGACGGTGGTGTTCGGCCGTGAGAGAGAGAGCGAGGGAGAGGAGGGAAGAGCCGAGGGCGAGTGAGAGAGAGCAGGGGGGGAGGCGTGGCGTCGTCCAGGGCATCGAGGCGAGGAGGGGAGGGCAGGCAGGCAGGGAGAGAGGTGGCGTGGCGCGGTGGCGCGCGCGCGCGCCGGCCACACTCCCCTCCCTCTGTCGGGACGAAGACGACAGAGGAGGGAGACGGGCTGGGCCGCCTGCTGGCTGGGCCGGCCAGCTGGATGGGCTGCACAGTGGAGGAGCCCAGGTAAGCTTCTCCCTTTCTTTTTTCTTTTTCTATTATTCTGCAACTTTGTTGAATTAATAAAAATACTTAGGCAACTCCTAAAATCACCAAACTACTCCTGGTCCATAGTTGGATTATTTCCAACATGAAACATTTTAGTTTGGAGATATTTGAGCACTTGAAATATTTTATATAATTTTAAGTGCCCAAACTCAAATATTTATGATTTAATTCAGGGACCCTAGGATGACCTAGGAAATTGTGCATCACTTTTGGCAGAGGTTCTGAACCAAGACAAAAATGATGGACATTTTAGAAGGGCATTTCAGGTTCATTGAAAAAGTTTTTAGTAAACCCTAGTTGGTTTCAGAGGGGGCTGGGGGTTCTGTCATCCCCATTTCAAGTTTCTGATGAAAAAAAGACAGACATGATGCAACACTCTAATGCATAACTAGCTAGGGTGTGACAGAGACAAAGGTAGTATAAAATTGTCCACAAGTCGACACGTGGCACTGGTTGTTTTTTTATAAATCTCCCTGGTGTTTCTTCTCTTGCAGACACGACTTTCCTTTATCTTTCTTCGTTCTTAGAATGCATGACATGTGTTTGATGATGTGTGTTCATACTATACTAGACTAGTGTACACGTTCCTAGGTAGCAGCACATAGTGCATCATCTCGCCACCGGTGGCCAAGACGGAAGAGACACTGAGGACGACGGAGGGGCGGTGAGTTCAGATACGTGGATCCAAAGCATTGCATCGGCAGCCGGCAAGAGCTAACAAGCGAGGCGGCTCGAGTGGTGCTCGTGCTCAGGTCATCAGCTGGGCACTGGTGGCTCCCGGGGTCAGCGAAGCAGCTTGACGACAGCGGGATCGCATTGCGATGCAGATGGGTGTTAACATCAATAATAGGACATTGACATCACAGTCGCCATCCCGTCCGCAGCGCCACACGGTCACCACGGTCCTCTAGGAGCCACGACGGCAACATGGACGCGTCCAGCCGGACATGGCGGCACAGGGGTTGCACAGTCCGCTGGTGGTGGTCGAGGTGGTTACTAGTGTGAGGCAGCGGGCTGTGGGCGGTCGCGAACGGCACTGCAACGATGATGGGGACAGCTAGGACGATGGATTTGGAGACTTAGAGACCGAGTACCTTACCACACATTTTTTTTTCAGTTTTAGGGGGCTTTTGTGAAATAAAAATCGCCACATGTCATCCCAGGTTCGGACTCTTTTGTATGAATCTGTACCGTGACCAGAGTTAATTGACCAACCTGTGTCATTTTGCAAGTTTGTGTATGAATTTGTAGCCACCATGCAAGTTTATGTATAGTAGATGATATTAACTCTTTAAACAATACACATAATATTTTAGTCAAGGGTAATATCTAAATGGGACTACGTTAGAACTGACGTTACTAATTATCACTGGTTCTTCCGTTGCTAGCGCTCACTGTACTTGTAAAGAAAATGTTACACATGCAGCGGTGGTGCACAAAATCATACCTTTGTTTACGGCAGACTTGATGCAGCCGTTGATGGAAGTTTGTGGAACGTTGGGGTTGCCAATCATTCCTCTCGGGCACTGGCAACGGAACGTCCCTATAAGTTCTTCACAGTCACCGAAGCATCCATGTTCCTCTTTTCGATCGCACTCTTTGATGTCTATATTTGTAAATAATCAATGTAGCTCAAAAATGGCTTGGCAAAAGTAATGGAAAAGACACCAACATATATGAGATGTCAATTTTGCTTCTGCTCAGTTGCCTGTTTTTACAAATTACGTCAATTAATTATTGCGGGGATGATAGGCACCAGCCAACGCCGAGGCAAGGGAGGCATGGTCCGTTGGGAGCCGGGGGTTTGATATGGGGCCGCTGCATTGCAACATTTTTTGGCGAGGGCTCGGACAGGATCTCGCCGTTGGCGAGGCAGAGGGCAGGCAAGGGGAGAGGAGGAGAAATTGAATGGGGCCGGTTGAGGGGAGAGGACGACAAAGAAAAACAGTACTCGTCCCTGAATAAATATAAGACCGTTTAGATCACTACGATGGACGGGGGAGGCGTGTGAGGCATAGGTGCTCTCATAAGATGTTCATACCTTGGCATCCACCGCTGATGTAAGGGTTGCCATGATAGCCATTGTTGCACTGGCAAGCATAGCCTGCCAATGTACGCCCTGAGGTACACTGGCTGTTGGTGCTCTTGCAGATGGTCCGGGCAGTGTCGGCGGGGCATGCCCAGCTGTTGTCGTCACTCGGTGCTGCCCCGTGCGGCACTGCCCACTCCAGAACCACCGGTACTCTCAGTACAGTAGCTGTGCTCCAATGCACGAAAAGCGGATCAACCAACCGGGACTCCTCGAGCCAACCCTTCTCAGCGATGATCACGTTCACCACGTTGTCACCCTCACTCGTCTCCAGGAAGCCGCTGTTGAACAGTTTGAGCTGCAAGCTGTATGACGCGTAGCCTGCAGGGATGAAAGTCTGGCAGCAGCCCATGTTGGCAGTTGGCACACATGTTGCCGCTGTTTGTCCACATATTCCTGTCGCCAGAGCAGAAGGAGGCGCAGCAGCATAACCTGCACATCGCACCCCGTGAGGATGAGCTCGTTTGCGTCCGACCGAAGGATGTATGGCAGCACCCCACAGCTGGCCTCGCCATCCACGCTCCAGTCCCAACGGCTGATGCCGTCGCCGGAGTCGCTCATATTTATGCGTCGCTGATGATGACCCGCATAGTGACATTCTCAAGGGAGATGTCGAGGACCTCAACTCTACTGGTGACGGCGCCGCCGAGGAGCAGGCGCGGGGCCTTGCCGCTTCGGTGGTGGCAGGTCAGCTTGAACACCGGTGAGTGGTAGCAATGGGCCGGGCCCATGCCGAACGGGTACGGCACCTTCACGTTGCCGCAGGTGGTGTTGCAGTTCGGTATCCCTATCATCATAGGCGGATCTCCGGCGGCCACGGCCGTCACCGAGATCATCAGCAGCAACACCGCTGCAATGGATATCCTTGTGGTTAGCATGTCTCTGTGTGTATATGGATAATTTTAGAATGTGTATCTGCCGCTAAATATAGGGCGCTGCTAGGCACCGGCCAACTGGCAAGGATACAGAGCAGTGACGATAGCCGTCAGATCAGCATCTTTTATCTCCGGCACGCAAAACACATCGCCCCTTATCTTCTCGCTCGCAGCATTGATTTATTTCACACTTTCGGTGATGTTTGTTCAATAGGAGGAGACGTTCCCGTCGACAACGAGGTATCAGTGGTGACTTCGTATAATCTCAAGATGCTATGCCAACTCAGTCCCTCAGAGGTGCTCATAGGGATAACAAGATGTGAGTGTTGTTAGACTGTATATACGTGGCTCTCTGTATACATCCTGTATTGTACCTCCTGGTACCCCTATATATATACGAGATAGCCACACCCGTTTAAGGTGTCGAGTAGTTTGCCAAACATATCGTTTAACACGGTATCAGTTTAGGTTACAATGTCTTCCGCTGCATACTCCGTCGCCGCCGCCGCCACGGCTCCGGCTGCCACCGCCGCGGCGCCAGCCCTGTCTCGCCCTTCCTCGCCTCTCGCGCGCTTGCGACGGTGTGGCAGGCCCAGTCCCCCATCGGCGCCTGCATATGGTGCCCCGCCCATGTACGGGGCCTCGGCTGCGCCGACCCAGGGCATACCGCCCCAACCGGGTGCTCCTGCGGCGATCAATGGTGCAGCGCCGATCCAGGGCGTACCGTCCCAGCCGGCTCCCGCGGTGATCTATGGTTCAGCGTTGCCGCCGCCATCCGCGTGGCATGCGCCTCCCTACGGCGCGCTGCCCCCGCAACCCTATACGGCGCCCGCGCAGCCGCTGTCCTATGGAGCTGCGTCTACTGCGCCCTATGGGGGGCCTGCCGCACCTCCATATGGTGCGCATACTGCTGTTCCGCCTGGCGCCTACCCGTTGCTGATGTATGACACGGTGTCGTGCCCGCGTCGCATCTATCTGTTCACGCGAATCATGCCATGGCGTCGTCGCCCTTCTACTTCTCGCATCTACTCCCGGTGAAGCTCTCGCCGGACAATTATTTGTCGTGGCGTGCTCAGGTGCTGCCTCTCCTTCGAAGCTGCTACTTGGAGGGATACGTGGATGGATCCCTCCCGTGCCCGCTGCCATATCATCCGGCGTAACACACGTGGGTGGCTCAGGATCAGGCCATCCTCTCTGCCATCCAGCCTTCGCTCACTCCGAGCGTCTTGGCGCTGGTTATCTTCGCCGCCACGTCTCGCGATGCATGGGCGGCGCTACACACCAGCTTCGCCTCTCAGTCTCAGGCACGTGCTCATGCTATATGCACCGAGTTGAGCGAGACTATGCTCCGCGATCTCAGCATCACGGACTACTTTAACAAGATGACCGGCTTCGCTGATACACTGGCCGATAGGTCAGCCGCTTCTTCCCGAGGACTTCACCACCCATGTCCTTCAGGGACTTGACGACGACTATGATAATCTCATTGAGAATGTTCATGGTCATGATGCTCCACTTCAGCCTCGTGAGCTCTATGAGCGCCTTCTCGGTCGCGAACAACGCATCAAGGCGCGCCGTGCCTCCCCGAGCTTCGCCTCTGCCAACACCACAACATGCGGTAAACCGCAGAAGCCGTTCCCGCCTGGCGGCAAGTAGGCATCCTCGCCGCAGCAGGCTCCGTGATCTGCTCCGCTGCCATCCATCACTGGCGGTGGCCGCCCACACGCCTGTTGCCCATGCTGTGGCGCTCCGCATGCCTGCCAGCTTTGTGGCTTTGAGCGTCACATCGCCTCTCACTGTCATCGCCGCTACAAGAAGGACTTCCTTGGCCTTGGCAACAACGGCAAGGGGAATGAGAAGCAGGCCGCTGCTGCAGTGGCAAGTCATGAGCACGCGCACACCACGTCCTACTCCATTGATCCGACATGGTACATGGACACGGGGGCTACCAACCACCTGACGAGCGAGATGGGGAAACTCTCCACTCAGGAGCCATATCGCGGTCATGATCAGGTCCACACCGCCAGTGGAGCCCGTATGCGCATCTCACATGTTCGTCAGGCCTCACTTCTTACACACAACTCTAGAAAACTGCATCTTTCCAATGTTTTTAGTGTTCCTTCTGCTACACGTAGTTTGTTGATTGTTCCTCAACTTACACGTGATAATAATGTCCTTGCTGAATTTCATTCTTTTCGTTTCTTTATCAAGGATCGGGACACGAGGGACGTTCTGCTTAGCAGTCGTCTGTGCCATGATATGTACGCGCTTGATGCGTCACGCCCACTTCCTACGCAGAGTCCTCCCCAGGCTTTCAGTGGTGTTCGTGTGTCGTCTACACACTGGCATGCGCGCCTTGGTCATCCTGCTGCTCCGATAGTTCGTCATGTTCTGCATCGTCATGAGCTTCCAGTTGTGTCCAATAAAATTGTTGAAACTATCTCCGATGCCTGTCAGCAAGGCAAGAGTCATCAACTTCCATTTTCAGAGTCGGGTCTTGTTGTTCAGCACCCTCATGAGCTTGTATTTTTTGATGTGTGGGGTCATGCCCAAACGTCCATTAGTGGCCACAATTACTATGTCAACTTTATTGATGCTTATAGTCGGTTTACCTGGCTTTATCTTATTAAGCGCAAGTCTGATGTGTTTGATGTTTTTATCCAGTTTCAAGCGCATGTTGAGCGTCTCCTTAAGCATAAAATTCTTCATGCTCAGTCTGACTGGGGGGGGGGGGTGAATATCTGGCCTTACCCTAATGGCTCATACCTCCGTTCCGTTTCGGTTTTGGAGTGATGCTTTTTCAACAGCTTGTTTCTTGATAAATAGGCTTCCCACACGACTTCTGCTCAATGAACTCCCAGATTACACTTTTCTCAAAGTCATTGGATGTGCATGCTGGCCTCAACTTCGTCCATATAACAAGCGCAAGCTAGAGTTCCGGTCTAAAAAGTGTGTTTTTCTCGGGTATAGTTCCCTCCATAGGGTACAAGTGCCTCCATGTTCCCACCAATCGTGTTTACATATCTTGTGATGTCATGTTTGATGAGAGTGTGTTTCCTTTCCGTGTACTTCCGAACAACTCTACTACTCCGACACCACCTATGCACTCCACCATACCTTCGCCTGATCAATTTGGAGATGTTGCACATGCTCCTATGCTGCTTCCTAATCATGCTGCAGGTATTGGACGTGGCGAATGACGATCAGGTGTCGAATGACGATCACGACAGAGGTGTTGATCATGTGCATGGGCCATGCATAGAGGGTCAAACCCGTCAACCCGACTCTGCCCTGCCTAGTGCAGCCGCGCATGTTGCTCGGTGGCCACTCCGCCTGGCTCGGTGGCCTCCACGCGAGCGACCGCTTCGCCCGGCCTGATGGCCACGCCTGGTGTATTGGCCCAGTGCCCGTCCCAGCTCCCGGTGGCTGGCTCCCAGTGGGCCGGTTTCGCATGGCCCGACGCCGCTTGGCTCCCCACCGCCAGCAGCCTCTGCGTCTGGCTCAGCGTCGCCGGCTTCTGCGGGCTCGACATCGTCTCTGCCGCCTGAGTCGAGCGAGGTATCGCCAGCACTGCCTACAGATGTTGCGCTCCTGCACACACAGTCAGAATGGGGTTTTTCGCCCAAAGGAGCGCACAGACGAAACTGTTGCGTGGCTTGCCGCCTGTGTCGCTCATGCTGATGCTGATCCTACAGCTGAGCCACGCCATTTTGAGGCTGCTCTCGGGATTCCTCACTGGCGAGCTGCAATGGAACAGGAGTTTCAGGCTTTATTGAAAAATGATACTTGGCGACTTGTTCGTTGTGTTTCTGGTGTTAATATCATTGACTCCAAGTGGGTCTTCAAGGTTAAGAGACATGCTGACGGTTCCATTGAACACTAGAAGGCGCGGTTAGTAGGAAAGGGTTTCAAACATAGGTATGGTCTTGATTACGAAGACACGTTCAGTCCATGTATCAAACCTACTACTATTCGTTTGCTGCGCTCTCTGGCTGTTACTCGAGGATGGTTTCTTCTTCAGCTTGATGTGCAGAATGCTTTCCTCCATGGTGTCCTTGAGGAGGAGGTCTATATGTGTCAGCCCCCAGGTTTTGTTGACCCTGCACGTCCTCAACATCTCTGTCGCCTTGTTAAGGCATTGTACGCACTCAAATAGGCTCCTCGTGCGTGGCATGCGCGTCTTAGCTCAGTTCTTCAGGCTCTTGGGTTTGTTCCCTCCACAGCTGACACCTCTTTGTTTCTCCTTCAGCGTCCCGAGGTTATGATGTATCTCCTGGTTTATGTTGATGATATCATATTGATTAGTTCCTTCGATGTTGCTGCTGATCATCTTGTGACTGCACTCAGTGATGATTTTGCCTTCAAGGTCTTAGGTACTCTACACTACTTCCTTGGTCTGGAGGTCTCGCGGTCGTCTGGTGGGTTTACTCTTAATCAGAAGAAGTATTCTCTTGACTTGCTGCGCCGCGCGGGTATGTTGAAGTGTAAACCTGCTGCCACTCTGATGTCTGCGACTGATAAGATGTCTGCCCTTGATGGAGACCCTCTCTCACCTACTGATGCTACTGAGTACCACAGTCTCATTGGAGGTCTGCCATACCTCACTATCACCAGGCCGGATGTCTCCTGTGCAGTTAATCGTGTGTGCCAGTATCTTCATGCACCCCGGACGTCTCATTGGTCAGCGGTGAAGCGTATTCTTCGCTACGTCTTCTCACTGCCTCGTATGGATTGCTACTCCAACCTGCACCATCTTGTGAGCTTTCGGCCTTCTTAGATGCGGATTGGGCTGGCAGTCCTGATGACAGGCGATCCACGGGGAGCTATGCGGTATTCTTTGGACCTAACTTGATCGCCTGGAATGCTCGCAAACAAGCTACAGTGTCTCGCAGCAGTACTGAAGCCGAGTACATGGCAGTTGCTAATGCCACAGCTGAGCTCATCTGGGTACAGTCCTTATTACGAGAGTTGAGAGTCTCTACGGTTCAGCCTCCAGTCCTTTGGTGTGATAACATAGGTGCCACATATCTTTCATCCAATCCGCTATTTCATGCTCGAACGAAACACATCGAAGTTGACTATCACTTTGTTGGGGAATGTGTTGGACAGAAGCTACTTCATATCAAGTTCATCGCTTCCAAGGATCAACTTGCTGACATCTTCACGAAGCCTCTTCCACTGCCGCAGTTTGTAGGCTGTAGGCACAATCTTAACTTGCTTTGTACTTCAGGCCATAGTTAAGATTGAGGGAGGGTGTTAAGCTGTATACTCTCTGTATACATCCTGTATTGCACCTCTCGGTATCTCTAAATATATGAGATAGCCACACCCGTTTAGGGTGTCGAACAGTTTCCCAAACATATCATTTAACAAGTGTATGCTCACGTATGCGAGCGACTTTGGTTGTACCGTGTTAAAGGAAAGGCAGTTGCCCGCAACACCACCTGCTCAACGCCACCGCAGTCTGCCATCTGTCAAGATTCGCAACACAAAAAATGGTACCTACATAGTTTATATAAGTACAATGTGCATTCTTTTACATTTTTAGTACGGTGTCTTCACTAGATACACCGAACTAGATGTATATCACCTAATTGGACCTGGACAGTAGCAAGGAAACATTATCCTAGTAGTCGGAGAGGTCAGGCACATGAAAATCGAACAAGTAATCCTGACTTGAAACCCAACCGTTAACAAAGTTTCCAGAGCATGGTTTATTAGTATCAATACATTAACTGGTTATCCATTTACCAGACTAATTTGGAACTCAGCTCAATCATACTCCCTCCGCTCCAAAATAGATGACCCAAGTTTATACTAGCTTTATAATAAAGTTAGTACAAAGTTGGGTCATCTACTTTAGAATCGACGAAGTAGATACGTAGTAACAGAGCCAATATTTCAGTATGCTACAATTGTAGAGGTGTTAGACAGATTAGGGTTTGGAACAATGCTCAATATCCTTGGTGGGTACGACTGTCATATATTTATAAAAGGGAACCGTACAAATACAGATTATGTTACAACACGTATATCTAATATATACTTAGTCTAACACCCTCCCTCAATCTTAACTATGTCCTAAAACACTCAGGAGGTTAAGATTGAGACAACATCCTTCAAAAGAAGGCAAGGGCAAGGGTTTAGTGAAAATATCAGCAAGCTGATCCTTAGAAGAAACAAACTTAATCTGAAGGAGCTTCTGAGCAACACGTTCCCTCACAAAATTATAGTCAACTTCGATGTGCTTCGTTCGGGCATGAAATACTGGATTGGTTGACAGATATGTAGCCCCGATGTTATCACACCCAAAAACAGGTGGCTGAGTTGGGGAGACCTTTAACTCTCGAAGCAATAATTGTACCCACATGATCTCAGCTGTGGCATCAGCAACGGCTTGGTACTCAGCTTCGGTACTACTCTGAGACAACGTAGCTTGCTTGCGAGCTTGCCAGGCGATCAAGTTAGGTCCAAAGAACACAACATGTCCCCCCGTGGATCGCCGATCATCCGGACTACCAGCCCAATCGGCATCAGAAAATGCTGAGATCAGTCCAGAACGTGCAGGCTGAAGATGGAGTCCATAGGAACCAGTGTGACGAATATAGCGCAAGATATTCTTAACAGCTGACCAGTGAGAATCACGAGGTGCATGAAGGTACTGGCACACACGGTTAACTGCAAATGATATGTATGGCCGAGTAATGAGCAAGTACTGCAGTCCACCCACAATGCTGCGGTACTCAGTGGCATCCTCAGGAGAGAGCAAGTCACCAGCAAGAGCTGTCAGTTTGTCTGTGGCAGACACGGGAGTCATAGCAGTCTTGCACTGCAACATACCTGCATGACGTAGGAGATCCTGAGAGTACTTCTTCTGAGTAAGAGTCAAGCAACCATCAGAATGAAGAACCTCTAGGCCCAAAAAATAATGCAGCCTCCCAAGATCCTTAACAGCAAACTCAACGCTAAGAGAGGACACAAGCTGATCTGTAGCAGTGTGATACGTCCATTTTGCATCATGCTTTTATATCAATATTTATTGCAATCTGGGCTGTTATTACACATTATATCTCAATACTTATGGCTATTCTCTCTTATTTTACAAGGTTTACCATGAAGAGGGGGAATGCCGGCAGCTGGAATTCTGGCTGGAAAAGGAGCAAACATTGGAAACCTATTCTACACAGCTCCAAAAGTCTTGAAACTCCATGAAACATCATTTTGGAATTAATTAGAATTTTTGGGCGAAAGAAATACACCACAGGGCCCACACCTCATCCAGGAGAGTGGGGGGCGCGCCCCCCCTACTGGGCGCGCCCCCCTATCTCCTGGAACCCCTGGTGGTCCCCCGGTGTCCATCTTCTGCTATATTAGAGCTTTTACCCTGGAAAAAATCGTGGGCAAGCTTACGGGAAGAAACTCCGCCGCCACGAGGCGGAACCTTCGCAGAACCAATCTAGGGCTCTGGCGGAGCTATTCTGCCGGGGACACTTCCCCCCGGGAGGGGGAAATCATCACCAACATCATCACCAACGAGAGGGGTTCAATCTCCATCAACATCTTCACCAGCACCATCTCCTCTCAAAACCCTAGTTCATCTCTTGTATCCAATCTTGTATCAAAACCATAAATTGGTACCTATGGGTTGCTAGTAGTGTTGATTACTCCTTGTAGTTGATGCTAATTGGTTTACTTGCTGGAAGATCATATGTTCAGATCCTTTATTCATATTATTACTCCTCTGATTATGAACATGAATATGCTTTGTGAGTAGTTACGTTTGTTCCTGAGGACATGGGTGAAGTCTCGCTATTAGTAGTCATATGAATTTGGTATTCGTTCGATATTTTGATGAGATGTATGTTGTCTTTTCCTCTAGTGGTGTTATGTGAACGTTGACTACATGACACTTCACCATTATTTGGGCCTAGAGGAAGGCATGGGGAAGTAATAAGTAGATGATGGGTTGCTAGAGTGACAGAAGCTTAAACCCTAGTTTATGTGTTGCTTCGTTAGGGGCTGATTTGGATTCATATGTTTAATGATGGGGTTAGGTTTACCTTAATACTTCTTTTGTATTTGCGGATGCTTGCAATAGGGGTTAATCATAAGTGGGATGCTTGTCCAAGTAAGGGCAGTACCCAAGCACCGGTCCACCCACATATCAAATTATCAAAGTACCGAACGCGAATCATTTGAACGTGATGAAAACTAGCTTGAGGATAATTCCCATGTGTCCTCGCGAGCTCCTTTCTCATTATTAGAAATTGTCCAGGCTTATCCTTTGCAACATAAAGGATCCCCTGACCGCGGCTGCTCGTCGGTCCGGCGCTCCCCTGCTCGAGACGCCCACGACTCCCGCCGATCCTCCCCTCCGCGTCAACAGCACCCCGCCTCCGACTCCACCACCACAGCTGCCCGGCGCTACCAGCACCCGCTCGCCGGCCCGGCGCTCCCCTGCTCGAGACGCCCGTGACTCCCCCTGATCCTCCCTTCCACGTCAACAGCCCCCCGCCTCCGACTCCACCGCCACAGCTGCCCGGCGCTACCTCCGCCGCCGCGGTGATCCCTACCTCGGGCGCTACCACCGCCCCCGATGGTCCGCCGTGCTTCAACTGTGGCCTGACCGGACACTTCCAGCTGGCATGCCCCAACCCACCGACGTGCTACCTCTGCAAGGAAGCCGGGCACCCCGCGATTCTGTATCCGGAGCGCCCGGTGACGGAGGAGATCATGATGTACGGACACGGCATCGAGGACATGGGCTTCTTTCACATCCAGGTGCTGGAGCTCCCGCCTCCCTCCCCCTCGCTCCTGGCTCTTGTGACTATCGTGGGTGAGGGCGTCGCTACCCCGGAGCTGATCGAGGCTGAGCTCAACCACTTGTACAGGTGCAAGTGGGATTGGCAGGTGACCTCCACTGCGGCCAACGCCTTCTCGGTGATCTTCCCCGACGCCATGAGCATGGGCTTCTGCACCCGCAGCGACAAGATCACCTTGGCCCTCAACAGGATTGTGGTGAACATCTCTGAGCCGAGGTGAGATCCCAAGGCCGTGGCGGTCCTGGACACTGCTTGGCTCCTCATCGCCGGCCTGCCAGATGTGGCCCGGTCTGAGCGTGTCATCCGCAGTATGTCCAAGATCCTGGGCAAGGTGGTTGTGATCGACGAGCTCTCTCTGCGCAAGGAGGAGGAGGTCCGGGTCAAGGAGAAATGCCTGGACTCCTCCAAGCTCCACACCACGTTTCGGGTCTTCTTCAACGGCGACGGATACGACCCCACCATCTGCCACGAGCCTCCGAAACACTTCGGCCGCCCCCGCCTCTCCACCGACAGCCTTCAGGGGGCGGCCCCGCTGATGCCGATGACACCCACCGCAGGTGATCCCGCCACTCCCGCCTCGACAACCATGAGGAGGACGAGGACCTCTCGGAGCGCTCTCGCTCCCCGTCTCGCGAGCCCACCAAGCCCCCCCTCCCGGGGTCGTGGCGGCTCCGGGTCGGGCCGCACCAGGGTGTCTGCCGCTGATCTCGCGGTGG
>NC_041387.1:2914910-2919129 GCF_002162155.2 Triticum dicoccoides
CAGCGACATCTCTAGTGTTGGTGTGCTCGTCGTGCCACCTTCGTCGCCCCGCTCTCCGTCCGCCGACTCCGCCCTCCGCCCCTCTCTGTCGGGCCCGGACCCCCCGTCCCCCTGGTCTGACCTCCCCGGTCTCCACGGGTGCCGACGGTGGTGCCTTCCCCGGCGAGCCTTCTCCGGTGCTCCCACTCGCGGGGGACGCGTCTGGCGACAACCTGGAGCTCGTCGCCCCGCTTCCCTCGCTGGTGACCATCGACGGCCACGTCGCCTCTCCTGCCTCTCCGGCCTCAACGGTGGCCGTGGTCGTGACCAATCCGGTCTCCGCGCACCCTCCCAAGACGGTGGCGTACACCAGGCGTCCCCACTCCTCCTCAACACCGGTGACTGCGTCTCGCCGCAGCGCCCGCCTCAATGCGGCCCGCCCGGCGGATGCCTCGGTCCCGTCCATTGCCAAGCGTGCGGAGATCCGGGCGGCTGCCCGGAACCTCGAGTCAGGTGTGGATTCCGATCTCCCCAGTTCTTCCAGTTGTTCCTTTTCCGCGCTTGAGGCCATTCCTCTCGGACACCTCGCCAAGGTGGGGACTGACTCTGCCATCATTTCCAGGGGGGAGTGGGTCCCCCCTTAGAACAGATTGCATCCATTAGGGCGTGCGAGATCCTGGATGGTAAGCTGGCTAAAACTCGGGCTCGCCTGCTTCGACCTCCTGAGGAGTCAACTGCCACTCCCGTGGTTCAGGCTCCTCCGGTGGTCGACGGGATGATCCGTGGGAGCACTCGGTCTCGCATAGCTGCGCTCCGCGCTCAAAGCGCATCTCGCGTCCTGGGGTCAAGCAGCCCCCCGATGGGGGCTTAGATGCGGGCCCTTTTTTGGAACTTCCGCGGCTTTGGCCATGATGGCCGACGCCGCCAACTCGTCGAGTACGTGCGCGATGAACGGATTGACATCATTGCCATCCAGGACACTATGCGCACTGAGTTCTCCCGCCATGAGCTTGACTGCCTTAGTTCCCACCTTTTCACCTGGCATTGACTCCCTTCTAGTGGGTCCACGGGCCACTCTGGCGGCATCCTTTTAGGGGTAAAGGATGCCACCTTTGAGGTGGGTGGCATGGACCGGGGCGAATTCTTCTTTAGTATGGAGATCTTTGAGCGGGCTCTTAACTTCAAATGGGTGGTTGTGATTGTCTATGGACCGGCGGAGCACCGCCGTTCCCCGACCTTCATTGCGGAGCTACATCAAAAGATCTCCACCTCCCTCCTCCCAGTAGTCGTGGGCGGAGACTTCAACCTCATCCGTTCTCCGAATGAGAAGAATAATGATCGGATTAACCTCCCCTGGATGCAGTTGTTTAACAACTGGATCGCGGAGCTCGGCCTCCAAGAGCTCGAGCAGACGGGTGCCAGGTTCACCTTAACCAACCGCCAGGCCGACCCGACGCAATCCGTTTTGGATCGCGTCCTAGTTTCCCCGGAGTGGGAATTATGTTGCCCCCTGGCGTCTCTTCGGGCGATTACCCGGATTGGGTCTGACCCCAGACCTCTCTTCCTCTCCTCCGCGGACGAGCGGCCCCCCACCCCGCCGCGGTTTCGGTTTGAGCTCTTCTAGCTTAACCAGGTGGGCTTCCAGGATGCGGTTATTGCCGGATGGACTTCTGCTCGCACTTCCCCTCATCGCTGCATGTCCGCTGTTGACTCGTGACACTTCTGCGCCAAGCTCGCACGCCAATTCATGAAGGGCTGGGGCGCTAACCTTGGTCGTGACCTCCGCGAGCGCAAAAGAACTCTCCTGCTGGCTATTCAAGCCCTGGACGCCCGGGCCGACACCTCCGGAATCTCCCTGAATGAGTGGATGTTGATATATGATCTTGAGGATCAACTCTCAACCATCTACACGGATGAGGAGGCTTACTAGAGGTTGCGCGGTACCCAAAGATGGGTTCTCCATGGCGACGCGAACACTGCATATTTCCAGGCGGTTGCAAATGGCCGGCGTAGACAAAACTCCATTCACTGCCTGTGGGAGGGAGATTCACCTCTTGATCGCTCCTCGGCCATCCGGGCCCATGTCGACGGATTTTACAAAGCCCTCTTTACCCCCACCCCTCGAGGTGGGGCTAGTCTCACCCCGGACATTTGGTCGGGTGTGCAGTTGGTCTCCGCTGAGGCCAATGCGGCTTTAGTTGCCCCCTTCGCCGAGGATGAGGTCCTCACGGCTATTAAGGGGATGAACCCCTCCTCGGCCCCAGAGCCGGATGGCCTGCCCATTACGTTCTTCAAAACGTTCCGGCAGACCATCAAGCCGGAGGTCATGGCCCTATTCGAGGAGTTCTACTCGGGCTCTATGGATCTTGGACGCCAGAACTACGGGATCGTTACCCTCATCCCCAAGGTTCCAGGCGCATCCGATATCCGCCAGTTCCGTCCCATCACGGTGATTAATGTGATATTCCGGATCCTGGCCAAAGGGTACACTAATAGGGTGACCCTGCTAGCTGACTCGATCACTCACCCGAACCAATCGGCCTTCATTCAAGGCCGGTTTGTTCTGGATGGAGTGTTGGTTTTCCATGAAGTCCTCCACGAAGTCCGGGCGAAGCACCATCGAGCAGTCTTCTTGAAGCATGACTTCCACAAAGCGTATGATACTGTCCACTGGTCCTTCTTGCGAGAAGTGCTGCTCCGTAAGGGCTTTGACGACCGTTGGGTGACTCGCGTTATGCAATTGGTCTCCTGTGGTCGGACCACGGTGAACATCAACGGTGATATTGGGCCATACTTCCCCACCCTCTGTGGGGTTCGTCAGGGTGACCCATTCTCGCCGTTCCTGTTGAACATGGTGGTGGATGCCCGGGCCGCTATGGTAGCAAAAGTACCACATGGTCGGAGGGGGAGGGGTCTCCCTCCTTCAATATGCGGATGATACCATTATAATGGTTGAGGGGTCTGCTCAGGACGTAGCTAACCTGAAGTTTCTCCTCCTATGCTTCCAACAGATGTCGGGTCTAACGATAAAATTTGATAAGAGCGAAGTGATGGTTCTTGGCTACCCCCCGGAGGAAGCTCAGGCATTCGCGGACCGACTTAATTGTCGGTTGGGTTCCTTCCCCACGACCTACCTGGGGATCCCCATTAGTGATTCGCGCATCACCGTGGCCGATCTTCGCCCCACGGTGACCCGTATGCAACATCGCATTGAGCCCTGGAAAGGGCGCTGGTTTTGGAAGGCTGCTCGCGTGATCCTCATCAACTCCTCGCTCGCTAGCATTCTTTGGTTCCTCATGAGCTTCTATAGCCTTCATGAGACGCTCCATAAGAAAATTGCTAAGTACCAGTCCAAATTCTTCTGGGCTGGCGAGGATGATAAGAAAAAGTACCACATGGTGAGCTGGCCAGACATCTGCAAACCCAAGGACCAGGGTGATCTTGGGATTTTGTCCTCCCGGCGCATGAACATTGCCCTCCTGACCCGGTGGATCTGGCGCATTGCTAATGGCGACGGAGGCCTTTGGCTCACCATCATCCAGAACAAGTACCTCTGTGGACAACCTCTTGCATTATGTCAGCGATCGGGCCGCTCCCAGTTTTGGTAGGCCATCATCCAGCTGCTTCCTGTGCTTCGCATTGGCACTTCCATCTCGGTTGGTACTGGGTCCTCGACCCTGTTCTGTTTTGATTGGTGGATTGGCGACTTCCCTCTGGCTGCTCGATTTCTGGAGCTATTCGCCATTGCTGTTGACCCTCGGGTCTCTGTCGAGTCAGCCCTTATTGACTTAGGGCGCCTTGCTTTTCGCCGCCCCTTTGGCCGGCCCGAAGTGGCCGCCTGGGATGCCCTCCTCCAGGACATTGCCCTTCTCCCGATGAGCGTCACCGACACCCCGTACGCCATTCCTTGGCGGCTGGAGTCTTCCGGCTGCTTCGCCACCAAATCCCTATACGCAGCCATCGCCCCCTCGCCCGCCCCCGAGGCCTTCAGTCTGATCTGGGACATCCGCTTGCCCCTGAAAATAATGATCTTCCTGTGGCAATGGATCCGTGGCCGCCTCCCTTCCGGCATAGAGGTCCTCAAGCGTAATGGACCCGGAGATGGGCTATGCCCCCTGTGCGGCACGATGGAAGATGCTAATCACATCTTCTTCACGTGCTCCACGGCCCAGTTTCTTTGGTCCAGTTTCCGCGAGACAGTTGGAGGCCAGTGGTGCAACTCCAACTTTCCTGACCTTCT
>NC_041387.1:2919434-2928099 GCF_002162155.2 Triticum dicoccoides
AGATGGCTCTGCCTTGGGTTCCTTGCCTGGATTCTTTGGACCGTTCGCAATAAGCTTGTCATCCAAAAGGTGCCTCTTAGACACGCTACTGACGCCATTTTTAAAATATGTGGGTACTTGCAGCTTTGGCGGCCGCTTATCCGCCCTCAGGATCGGGACGTCATCAACACCCTCCTCACCGACCTTCGATCGCTCGCCTTCTGCTTGGCGCCCCCGCTACTTTGCACCCCGTGTGTGCGTGCTTTTTCTGTTTTCAGGGTTTGTTGAGTTGTGCCCTCAGTATTAACCCTTTTGGATCCTGTTTGTACTGAGACCTTTGTGTTTGTGCGTGTGTGTGAACCTATATGAAATGTTGGCTTGGGCAGTTGCTTTACAATATAAAGCGGGGCGAAAGCCTTTTTCGGTATAGCATTGGATCGGACGGTTTGAAGGTCGGTTTTGAACATGCCGTTACGAAGGCCAAAGTACGTGGGACCATGGAGCTGGCCTGCATGCATGTGCAATTATGCAGCGTTTGCTTGCTTTCCAGTAAATTTCCGCGTGAAGACGGCTGGAAACGACTACATGCATGCATCCATGGACCATGTGTATAGAGCTTGGATGTGCACTCTGCAGTACGTACTAGCTAGTGTGGTTGCATTGGTCGTATGGTGCATGCATGCTAGCAGATGCATGCTTCGGTATGAGCATCGGGAAGATAAAGACTTCGTTGTCTGCATTGCCCATGTGTAGCTTTGTTCTTCAGTGTAGTCGCTCGAAGATGGCCAAGACGGGGGCTCAAACTCTTGCTGAAATGCATAGTCTCTTATAAAAATCAAAGTGCAGCTCAGAAAATGCTGACTACACGGAGAAACACTTGACTCGCGTGTGTGTCCTACCGCAGACCTCGAGATTCGCCGTGTCCGTTCGGAAGATGCATGCATAGAGTTACAACTTGGATCTCATCACGCGCCTTTGTTACACGTAGAAGATCGATCATACGTGTACCGCTAGATTCGATCGGAAGCTAGTATATGCTCTCGTGCTGGACGTTGGTTTCATCAGTCGTTGCTGCCATCGGTGAATTTCTTGACGCCGCATCCACCGACGAATCGAGGACGCGGTTTCACATTATATCGATCTAAATCTGGCCGCTGCTTGCGATGCGAGCGAGTTTCACGGATGCTTCATGGACCCATTGATAGCCTGCACTCTGCTGCATGCGGTGCAGTGCAGTTCAGTCACCAGCCAGCGCGTAGCCCGAGAGTCCTCTCAATGTAGTGCATGCATGCGCGTGTAAACTAGCTCCTGTCCCGGCGGTGCTTTTAGCTTCGGCGGTGCAAAAACTAGAGGAACACGTCTTTTCTAGCAATTCTCTTTTAGCACGCAACTTGGCCGCTCTTTATTTACACTCATTAAAAGAAATTTGCATAAATTTGAGAGACTAATTAATATTATGCTTGGGCGACATAGATCTAATTTTTAAAAAATCAACCTCTTGACAAATTCTGTCAACGTACCTAGCCAAATCATTAATCTTAAGCAAATTTTCCTCTACCATGGCAATGAAATTATTTTGAGAATTTATAAGTTCCTTAATTATACTCTCAAGATCAGAGGGCACATTATTATAATTTTCATAATAATTGTTGTAGGAATTACCATAATTATTAGAGGAATTACTACGAAAAGGCTCAGGGTTGAAATTACCTCTATACACTTTATTACCAAAATTATTTTTACCAACAAAATTCAAATCCATAGATTCATTGTTATTCTCAAGCAAGGTAGACAAAGGCATATCATTCGGCCATGCTAGTAATTAATTTCATAAGATCATCCATCTTTCCACTGAAAACATTTATTTCTTCAATCGCATAAACTTTTTATGAGTAGATGATCTTTCGGTATGCCATTAAGAGTAATTTTCCATAATATTATCTAGGAGTTTAGTAGCTTCTCCTAATGTGATTTCTATGAAAATAACTAATGCGAAGGAATCTAAAAGATTTATAGAAGCAAACTTCAATCCGGCATAAAAAAATTTGTATGATCATCCATAAACTTAAAACATGAGTAGGGGAATTTCTTATCATCAATTTTATCCTTTCCCAAGATTGTGCAACATGCTCATGATCTAATTGCTTAAAATTGATTATATCATTCCTAAGGGAGATGATCTTAATGGGAGGAAAATACTTGGAAATAAAAGCATCTTTACACTTGTTCCATGAATCAATACTATTCTTAGGCAAGGATGAAAACTAAGTTTTAGCACGATCTCGTAGAGAGAACGGAAATAACATCAATTTAATGATGTCATTATCCACATCTTTTTTCTTTTGCATATCACACAATTCAACAAAAATATTTAGATGGGATGCAACATCTTTATTAGGACTACCAAAAAATTGTTCTTTCATAACAAGATTCAACAAAGCGGCATTAATTTTATAAGATTCCGCACTAGTGGCGGGAGAAACCGGAGTACTAATAAAATGATTATTATTAGTATTGGAAAAATCACACAACTTGGAGTTCGCTTGTGTCATATTGACCAATTTTAAACAAGAACACTAGTAGGTGATAGATCCGGCAAGAAAACGACGAACGAAAAGGGGGCGAATAAAAAGGAAAATATTTTTGTGTTTTTCTAAAAAAGTTTTAGAAGTGGGGGTAATGAAAACGAGAGGAAAATGGCAAATAATGTAATTGCAAGAGATGAGGGTTTATGACAAGTTCTTGGTAGGCTTGATGTAGACCTCCCAGGCAAGGGCGCCAGAAATTCTTCCTGCTACTTCTTGAGTTTATTAGGCCAAACAACATCACAAGCATATTCCTTTTCATAAGGCCTCGCTTTGGAAAGGTGCATGCATGCAACCACTTCATTGGTTGCATTGAAATCCATTGTTGTTTACGCCATGGCCAAGAAATTAATACACTGCATGCGTGTTTTTTTCATTGGCTGCATGCATGTGGGAGAGTGCATTGGGAGTGAAATAAAAGAATTAATGTGAGCAAATTAATATGTGTCTTGGTCCAAGAGAAGTTGTCTTTAGGCCTAATAATCCCGGACGGAGGGAGTACTATGCATTGCAGAGATGGTACCGTACACTAGTATTTTGCGGGGCAATAAATGAGGTCATCTAAGATACTCTAATCTATGATACTATGCATGTTGAGATGGTATCATACACTAATATTTTGCGGGGCAATAAATAAGGTCATCTAATATACTCTAATCTATGTTACTATGCATTGTTGAGATGGTATTACACTAGATCATATGCATAATATTAACTTATGATACCTCGCAGTACTAGCAGACTCATCATCATTTGTTGCATGATCAATTTTCAGAAGGCAAGCGAAGTGTCACCACTGCAAAAATACGTGGGACCTTGGAGCTTGTATGCCTGCGTGCATGCTTGTGCAATGGTCCAGCGTTTGCATGGCTTGCAGTTGGTTTCCGCGTGGAGACAGTCGGAAACGACTGCATGTCATGCATCCATTTTTCTCCATGGACCGTACGTACTAGCTAGTGTGGTTGCTTTGGTCGGACAGTGCATGAATGCTAGCAGAGTAGCAGACGCATGGTTTGAAGACTCCGTTGTCTGCATTCCTCACGTGTAGCTTTGTTCATGAGTGTAGGTGCTCAAACATGGGGGCTCACAACTTCTGAAAACGCTGACAACACGGAGACACACTTGACTTCAGCGTGTGTCCTACCGGGGACCTCAAGATTCGCCGTGTCCCCTCCCAGGAGCGACTACAACAGAAGAGCAGCTTGTGATGCAAAAATAGAAAAAACGAATCTGGGCCATCGGATGGGAGATTCATGGCCCAGATTCGGAGGAAGCGATCTGCGCCCAAAATTTGCAAAAGGCTCCCTTGCTGAAAGTTAATTTGTTCCCTATGTCCTTGTCGTTGAAACCCAGCGGTACGCAGTTGTGGCGTCCTAACCCCTCCTCCCCTCACCCCAAGCGCGGCGGCGGCCAGATCCCTCATCCAAGTTAGCCAAGTACGCTGGGTGGAGGTGATTTTCCATCTTACCGATGGCTCTTGCCAGCTGTGTCGCCGGCGGCTCGATTTGAGGCTGAGCAGATTTGATCTCGTGGAGTACTAAGATCCGCGTCGCACTCTGCTCATCGCTGCCTCCCGATCTCAAGCTCCGGCAGCGGCTGGTTAGTCGTTCCTGTCAATCTCAGGAACTAGGATCAACTCGCATCCTCCTCCACCTCGTCGGCTGCAAGCAGGAGGTGGGCTCCTCGGCTCCTTCCCGACTGGCCTGTGTGACGTGGTGCGAACATACAAGGCGTCACCACGGTGATTAATTCTCCTGGTAAACAAACAAATTGAGATGGAGTACTAGCTAGTACATTTGTCCTACATGGTTCCATCTCAATTTTATTAGCTAGTTGATTTAATTAAGCTGCATCTCTACAGTATTTTCTTTTACTTGTTCATGTTCATACCTGCTCACGTGTGAATGATGGATTTTGGTAACTTTGGCCAATCAGGTTGAGTAACATGGTGAACGATGTAGCACAGTCCAATTTGGCATTGTATTGGTTACAAAACAGAATTACATTGTATAGCATCTGGTGGCCTTGACTTTTGCTGATGTGTGGATCTTTTGCGATAAATACGATTTCTTCTCTATCTTTCTTTCCATGTGCTATGTGCAGCACACAGTCAGATTGTATTGTTGATGCATATTTATTTGATCAGCTCATGACTATTTTTTTTAGTATGAATGTATGACACATACATAGACTTGCGCTAAACTAAATCGTATTTGCTACGTCCGATCTCTCCCAGGACGAGAAGCTCGGTGAACAAGAAGCACTGCATCTGGAGGCAACTGTCGTGTGCCGTCAAGACAACAACGTTGATGCAGTTCTTAATGGCAATACTTGTTGAGCGATGATTATTATAGTCCTTCAGACTTACCCTTGCCTGTCATGTACCAAAGTTGATGCAATTTTCGCTAGCAATACTTGATCCTGTGATATGAGTGTCTTCTTGTGTTATGCTTGGGATGCTACAGTTTGACATGTTCTAAAAAATGCGGCGCGAATAGTCCAGTTTGACATGTACTCAAGTATTTGTTTCTGGAATGTTCCATTTTAACATGTACCCAATTTCTTGTGCCTAATATGGTCCAGTTTACACGTACTCACATATTAGTATGTGATGGTCATGTTCAAGTTTCTTGCATAATTAGTTTATGGTAGAACCCATTATTGTGCTTAATAGACATGTAATAGATATGAAGGGAGGGGGCAGGAATGAGCGATGTGAAGATAGTTTGGACATGAAAAAAGTGGAGGTAGTTACTGCAAAAGTCTCTTTTTACATCCAACTACTAGCAGGGGGGTTTTCATAAACTACACAGTAAGTGGCCTAGGATCCCCACTTGAATCTGTACCATCCACGTTGGATCTGACGGCTCATACTCGTTTTTCTATTTTTGCATCACAAGCCATGCTTCTATTCTAGTCGCTCCCTTCCCAGGATGGATGCATAGAGTTTCAAGTTGGAACTCATCACGCGCCTTTGTTACACATAGAGATCGATCGTACGTGTACCGCTAGATATTCGTTTGGAAGCTAGTATATACTAGTATAATGCCCGTGCGTTGCCACGGACTTTTGAAATATTTATGTTGAGTTGTATAAACATAATGCGTGTTTAATTTCACATGTAGGGATAAGATATCACGGGAATGTGGGTGCCTTGCCATTTGCTACGAAAATATTTTGCTAGAATTATGTAAACATAATGCATGTCAAATTTCACATGTAGAGACAAGATAGCACGGGCAAAGTTGGGTATTTATTGAAGTCCAATTCACTTACAATGTAGATTGATAAAAAAAGCTAAATTAATGATATCTACATATAGTGATGATCCAACTAAAATTCTATTACAAATTAATATCTAATTGTTATGCTTAAGAAATTCTCGCACAATATCAAGAATGTTGTCTTCAGTTTCATTCGCACAATATTTGAGCAAATATAATAAAGCATTCTTCCTCAGCTTATAACACATCTTACACAAGCAACGTGTAATGAGAATACTTCATGTTGAAGGTCTTAAAATGTGCAACGGAAAATACTCATGGTACTAACCAGACGAAGTAATTCTTTACCATTCCACCAGAGCATAAAAAAACATAATAGCCAGACACATCCTGCAATTTCCTAAATTAGTATTATTTTAAAATAGTGATAACAAAAATAAATGCTTGTATTTTGAATATTGATGGTTCTTGTAGTACATTTCTCGGAAAAGTTACTTTCTGTGGTTTCCAGCTTTACCCCTCGCTTACTCACTCACTCACCCACTCGCTCAGTCCCATCTTCACGCTCATTCCCCTCGCTCACCCACTCCCCTAAATCCCTAGCACGCGGCGGCGACGCACCTCCCCCTCACCTACGTCAGCGATGCACCTCCCCCTCAGCTGCGTTGGCGACTCAGCCGCGTCGCCACCCTTCTCCCCAAGTGTCGCCTCCTTGCATTCTCGTCCGCGTCGCCTCTTCCTCTCGCCCGCATCCTCTGCATCACGGTCGAGCCAAAGTTGGTTGTTTTAGTGAGGTCGAGTTGGAGCCTGACGAGCGCGGGCACGGCGGCCTTGTTCTGCTCGACGACGGTGGCGATGGACGGCGGCGACGGACGCTGGCGCTCCTCGTCGCCATCGACCTGCAAGGAGTAGCGTCGTGTTGGACGCTGCCATCCCAAACGATGCTGGTGCTCCATCGTTTCCACGAGTTTGTCGTCACCTGCTCCTAGGTCGCCCCCGAAGTCGAGCTCCCCACGCTCGACCTGCAAGGTTTGCATCCTTAATTTTCCCCACGTCTTTTCAATCTCTGGAGCCTATGATTTGGGGAAAGGCAAGGAGAGATTCTAGAGCTGATTGTGATTGTTCCTCTCGATGGAACATGATGCAGATGTACTGTGGCCAAGAACTGCTCTCTTCCGCGTGAGTAGATTGGAAAGGCAGGACGCAAGGAGCGATTGGAAAGGCTGCTGCTGCTCCTGGACGATGCAGCTCCTGATGCCACTACCTCTTGTCGATTCGGGCATGGTAAAGATCACTCGCTTGCACTACTCCATGGGTAGATTATTGAACTTGGGTGTGAGCATTTTGATGCCTCTAAATTCAGTAAATTCGGTACTCACATGAGTACACTTTCAGTACTGTAGGAGTACATTCTGCCTAGAGTATTTGCACTACAGGAGTACTTTCAGTATAGTAGGTGTACTTGTATTGTTTCTTAAGAGTATTACTTGGAGTAAAGGTTGTAGTTTAACTGAAATCGACATTTCTGAAAATCATGCTTATCAATGGGTTGTATGTACTGAAATCAACATCTCTGAAATCATGTGTATCGTGCTATAGTATTATTTTTTTCAGGATTTTAGTACTTATGCTTGGCTCAAACCAAACTGATTAGGTTGCAGTATTCTTGTTATCACGCCAGCGTACTTTGATTGATCTACTGGGCTCAAACCAAACAGATTTTAGAGTATACTCCATGTTACTCCATTTCAGAGCGCATTCTTGGAGTGGATCGACATTTCAAATAGTTTACAAGTGGGAGTACATGGAGTACTACAGTTTAAATCGAGGAGAAGATGGTCCCTGCTCCGTGGTGATGCCGCCGTTACCTACGACTTCCTCAACCACCACCACCACCACGACTTCGTCGAACATGGTGAGTACTGAGTACTCCTCCAATGCTTGTACTCCTATCAATATTTACTGTTGTAATCATGGGGTAGTTAGCTAATGTAACATGTTTCCTAGTAGAATGCCCGTGCGTTGCCACGGGCATTTTAAATAGTTAGCTATTGTAACTGTTGTAATCATAGGTGACGTCGCCGTCGGCTTGGCAGAGCCAAAGCAGGTTTTCACCCCGGGAAGTCCTCACAGCCCCCGAGGCGACGCACAACAAACCAGGCCCGCCGGACCTACCCCTCCGGTTGTCGCACCCTGACCACCACACCCCCAGCACGGTCACGGCAGCTAGCTCACACCCGAGCCGTGAGCTCCGCCCATGAGCCCACGCCTCCCACCTCCAGGGCCACCGCCCCAACACCAATGGACCCGACACCATCCCCTACCGAAGCTTGCAGCCATGACAGGCAAAGAGACGGGCGGGAAGGCACCTCCTTCCCTGCCCTTGGACGGTCCCCAGGTCCGAGTCCCACCCCCGGGCCGGCCGCACTCGACCGCCACCGCCCCGTCCTGCCAGGCCGTGCAAGGACGAGCTCCCCGGTGCGCCACCTAACAGGAGGCAAGGATGGTTCCGTGGCCCTCCCGGCGCCGGATCCATCCCTCAACTGTGGCCATCACTGGGAAAGGTCCAACCCTATGTTGCGACATGTGCAAGCTTAGCAGGGGCTGGATTGGAGCCGCACTCAGACCTGCGCCGTGGCTGGACAAGATGAATCTCACCAACGACCGCTATCCACCACCAGTAACCACACAGCCGGACGGCGAGGTGCAGCGGCGACCCAAGCCACCGCCCGCCGAGCTCCCGCGCGTGCCGAGCCACCCAGGCAACAGCTGAGCCAGCGCAAGCCGCGGGTGCAGCCTCTGCCAGATCTGGGCGCGCACAAACACAGCCGCCGGCAACATCGCAGCCACCCCCGCCGTAGAGCCACCCGCACGAGC
>NC_041387.1:2928254-2941555 GCF_002162155.2 Triticum dicoccoides
GGAGCCGACCGGGATTCGCCCGGCCTTGCTCGCAAGCGGCGGCAAGGGAGGGGAGAAGGGGAGGAGGAGGGGGTCCCGGCGGCGGCGGCGCTAGGGTTTCTCCCGTGACGCGCGTCGCGGGAGGAGGACGGAGGGGATCGTGTTCGGATTCATACTTCTCCCGGCTTTTATTTTCCAACTACTCCATTAGGAGTAGAGATATGTCTAGATATATGATTGTAATATTCTAACATTACTTTATTTTCTTCCTTTACCTCACATTGTAAAGCCGAGACAAACAATGTGACCTCACCTAATCTCTGATCCCCACGGCAATTGGGTATCTCTATCCTCCTCTCACCACAAAGCAAAACTCAAAAAGACAATGAAAAAGGGAGGGAACAAAAAATTCTCACTCATTGAAGTATTTTACCTAATTAGAGAAACTAAAAAAGGCCAAAAGGACGTGTCCATTAAAAGGCTAGCAAGTACCATTATATCTAGCTCTCTTTCTGCAGGGCTTGCTGCAGAAGAGATGGGCTCCTAACAAACCTTCCCTCAAACAACAAAAAACATATGACATGAGTAAACCTGTGGACTCTGTTTCGACAAAGCAGATACGTAGACGATGGTAATCTACTGTGAGGAGTGAGCTTTTCCACTGCTTGGCTTACAAATATTATAGAACTTTTTATTCTTTCATGCATCAGTTCTAGTAGAATGCATGTGTACATACAGAACAATTTCTAACAGTTATTCACCCACATCTTTACTAGAATGTAAAAAAAGATAAAAGAAACTCTTAGAGGTAAAATGATCTCATGTAATCTAGGCAGTAGGTTTGCTTGGACTCACTATTTAGTTACTTTCCTTACAAACTAATTTCCAGTACTTCCATTTTTATGGGTGACTGGAGTATCAGTGATACTCTTAAAAGGTGCATACTTCTGTCTAGCATATGAAACATCATCTGCCCCCTAAACATTTAAAAGCAAGTAAAATTTAATTTTGGGTGTATGGCCTAATTACCTGAGATCCTCCACAATGATTCAGTGCATAACCAAGCCCATATCTGGTTTGATAAATCTTCTATAGTTTCTTATCCCTGTTAACTGTGCTTGCCTTGCAACTTTGAATCTTCAACTACAACAACAATCAAAGCTTTGTCCTCAGATTGCTTTCAGTAACTACTGCAGAAATATCAGATGATGAGGCATGTGCATAACCACTAACTACACAATAATAAGCACACCAAAGAAAGCCACCTAGGAGTATGGCTGGATGAACACCTAATTTCACTTGAGCCGGTGCTCAGAACTTGATGAACGGAGACACCACAATGTAGGTCGCAACTTGAATGAATTGTCTTATGAACACCTAATTTCACTGGAGCTTACCTTGAATGCATCTTTGTATGTCCTGTCATCTTACTCTAGCCGGTTAAAGCAAAAATTCCACAACTTTCACCCTGTCAATGAGAGGGCGGACTTCGAGAACCCTGTAGTTACACACAGATCAACTTTTTCGTAGTCCCACGAAACGATAAGTAAAGAGAAGATAAGTGTCCAACATAACTTTTATAAAGAGATGTTTCTGATAGAAAATTGAAAGGAACTCTTAGATGTAGACTCCGAGGTCGTGTGACACACACACACACACACACACACACACACACACACACACACACACACACACACACAACTTGTTGTGTTCCATTATTGCACCTTCAACAATGTCCTTTATACTCTCACTAAGATTTCTGAACGCCTAGTCAGCCACCAAGGTGAGCAACCTAAACCATATGGTGTAACCTGGGTCTTTTTTAACCTTTAGACATTGATACATACCTTAGCGATTGTGTATTGGAAGAGATTGACCTCTTTACCATGTGAAAGAAAGCAAGTGAGTGATCAAGTTTAGGAAACAGAAGAACAAATCGTGCTATAACAAAATACCAAAAGTTGCTTCACCTTTCGGCATGGTGCCCGCTGAACCCAGAGTTCCTAATAAGCCCCATGATGTCCATTCCATGAGACCATGACGCCTATCTTTAGTACAATTCGGTTAGTTTCACAAAGTCAAATATCAAGAGGCACAGAAAACATGAACCACATACCATGTCATGAGATCTTCCACTGATTATAGCAGTCAGGAGAAGTGGTGCTACATGCCTCACAGCAGCATACATCTGTGAACAAAAATCTTTAGAAAGTTGAATGGAAAATGCATTGATACTGCAACACATATATGGACAAATTAAGGCGGAACTATTGTCCAGTGGCTGAAGTCTCGGGCCAGGCATGGGGCATGAGTACCTTGGGGAAGTAGGGGCATACACACCTTGGGTTGCCAATGAGCATCCTACTACTGCCAGTGGAGCCAAGATAGAAAATAGAAACTTAGGATGTTGCAGCCTGACAGAGCGTAGAGAAAAGGAGCTGAGCAACATGAAAAATAAAATTTCAGAATGACTTCATGAACTCTCAAAAATAGAATAATATGGCAGAGAGCAAATTGAACAACAACAAAAAAATTAAAATTGTACAATTAGTAAGGCAAACCATCCTAACTTTAAAAAAAATAGTGAGACTATCATTCTAAACAATAGTACATTTACTTAGCGCAGCTATGATATTCTCACACTGGATCTACAATGTCTATTCCAATTTCCATGCCGACAAATATAAAGTGGTTCTGTCAGTTAAAAAGATAAAAATACCAAAATTTGGTATAAAGGGGCAAGAAGATAAGATGCCTGTGCGTTCCAGCATCCACACAAAACACGGAAGCATGGTCTTGCATAACTCAACAAACGCATGCTTTCTTACTTGAATACCTTGGAGTGATGACGACTGGTTACTTTTATTTTTATATATATAGGTGGTATCTTGCCGATCACATATTTGACATCCTCTTTCAGATTTTGGAGTACAGAGAAAGAAGACTACGGTGGTACTACTCCTAGCAGGACATACATTAGTACATGAAAAGAAGAACGGTTTAAGAACATAGCAGAAACTGAACGAGGCAATGCATCATGAACTGAACGAGGTCCACACAGCCTTGCACAAGGATACCCTTTCCCTCCCTCCCTCCCTCTCAATTTTAGCAAGGGATCCCATGGCCTCAATCCTCATCTCCGTCTCTCTATCCTGATCTGATTCTCTCCGTCTCAGATCTGATTTTCTCCGTCTTGATCCAAACAGAGAAACGAGGGAAGATGAACCTGAGGGAGGAAGTCGATCGCATGGTGGCGAACGCAGGCGGAACCCGACGGCGGGAGCACGGTGGTGGATGCCTAGAGTTTAGCGGAGGTGGCGGCGGCGTCTCCCATCAGAGGTCGGTGGCGGCGGCGTCTCCTCTGGGAGGTCGACGACGTTGATCCCTTAAGTCCGCGGCGGCGATCCCGGACGTCCGCGGGCGACGTCTCCTCTGGGATGTCGGCGGCGGCAAGATCGTACGTCGGAGTTGGCGATCGAGGGGAGGCGGCGCTGTGACCTCGAGATCGCACGAGGGCGGCGTTGTGTCCTCGAGGGGATCGATAGGCTTTGGTTTTTTTTTTGCGGCCTCTTTTTTTTTGGGCTGCATGCGTGGGGTGGGGAAGGGAGACGAAAAAAACCAGCGAAATAAAACCGGACGAAAGTGGTGGGACGAAAATAAAATCCGGAACGCGACGTACGAACTGAGACATTAAGAGTAGAGATATGCTCTCGTGCTGGACGTTGGTTTCGTCAGTCGTTGCTGCCAGCGGTGAATCATTGACGCCGCATCCACCGACGAATCCAGTACGTGGTTTATATCGATCTACATCTGGCCGTTGCTTGCGATGAGAGCGAGTTTCACGGATACTTCATGGACCCTATGGCTGTGCCTGGCCATTGATGGCCTGCACTCTGCTGCATGCCGTGCAGTGCAGTTTAATCACCAGCCTGCGCCTAGCTGGAAATCATATAGCTTGGATGAAGAGTACTTGCCAGGGGTGAAATATATGTTGCTTCAAACAAAAATACTGTTCATCAGTTGAGTAGTCGACCTGAGTTTTTTTTTGTTTGAAACATGTTGGCTCGATAATTAGTACTGTGTTGCCCATTTGATGGTTTAACATGAGTGCGTCGGTCCTTTTAGGGCATCTCGAACGCCAACCTGCAAATTTTGTCCCACATCCATCCGCGGACAGGAGGGATCAATCCGTGGAACACGGATGCGGGAGACAACCATCCAACACTGCCCGCATACATTTCAGCCCACATTTTAACTAACCTGATGAAATTCATGATAACTGGCCAAATTTATCAAAGTTCGGATAGAAAATACGGATGTGGGAGGATGCCAAGCAACCGTAGCCGCATATATTTCAAATTCTTTTTCAACAAATCGGATGAAATTCGTTTAAATATGGCCGGATTTAAAACATATAAGCATGACGGATTTAATACAAACACGGCAGATTTTCATTGCAGTTCGAACATTTAGAACAAAAAATACCTCACCCTAAACCTATACTACGGCGGCGGCCCCCGGCGTCCAAGCCTGTGTCTTCCCCCATCCGCCGACTCCATGAGCACCGACGATAAGACCCGTGATGTGAATATGCGGTCTCCGGTGAGGAAGAGTAGAACATGGAAGACGAACCGATTCTGTTATTTTTGGTGTTGGGTCTGCTCGGTGGTGGGGCCAGATGACACTGAGGAGTGGGGTATTTTCTTTTCGCGTTGTCAGCCTGAGACACAGATATAATGAAAGTTCTAGAGAAGGAAAGGTGACAGGGAGGGTGGAGAGTGGGACATTTTGTTTTCCCATCTACGCGCAGATCTCGTTTTCAGACAGATTTTCTTCCATGTTTTACGGGATAACCAGCTAATCTGCCACCGAAATCATGGGTGAAGCATAACCAAATTCCTTTAAATCACCAAAAATAGAAATTCCATGTAACTAATATAAATTGCAAACCATCAAATGGTAAATGCCTCCCTAACATACATAGATAGTAGTAATCATAACTAGACTACCGGTAAACAACAACGTCCTCCGCACGAATGAAGATCTGTTATATGCTGATGATACTCCAGGTGTTTCATATATGTCGACAACAGGGAAATTAAAGTGACCACGGTCCATAAGAACTTCAATGATTGAAGGGACTCATGGAGTATTTGTGATTAGACTACAGTCATCTAACAAATCAAGGGCGTCAAGATATACAAAAGGGCTTCGACTATTGTTACTACTCTACGGCTGTCAGATCCAGACTATGAACCTGCGTCGTTGAAGCTTGGAGGTCCAATCAACTTCCTCCAGGCGGTGCGGTTGCAGAACAGCGGCGGCGGGGGGCGGAGCGGCACGGCGGACCTACCCAATCCAGCAGTTCCTCCATAAAATGCCGAGAGGCAAGGGTCTGAAAGATGGACACAGTGCGTTAGTGCGGGTGTGGGCTCCACTATCTCTGCTCCTAATGTCTCAGTTGGTAGGTCGCGTTCCGGGTTTTATTTTCGTCCCACCTCACCCGGTCTTTTTTGATACTTCTTTGGTACTTCCTCCCACCTCCCCCTCAGTCGTGAAAAACCAAGAAAAACCCCGCGATCGAGTCCCGCACACGCCGAAACTCCCGTCGTTATCTCTACTCCTAATGGAACAGTTGGTAGCCTCGTACGGTTTATTTTCGTCCCACCACTTTCAACCGTTTTATTTCGCTGGTTTTTTTTCGTCCCTCCCCCACCCCACCGGTTTAGTTTCGCGTCACCCTCTCACACAACAAAAAAAAATCTTAACGGATCATAACTTTCCATGCTGGTGCAAGTTATTTTCAGTAATGTCTTTATGTGAAAGAATCAATCACGATCAATCTCTAAATATCAAATCTAAATTAATTAACCTTACCTTAAATTGCTCAATCACATTAATTAGGAAACAAAATAACCGATTTTAAGAAAATATCTACTCTTAATGGAGGGTATTACATACCAAACATAGGTACGTCATTAGCTCGCTTCCTTCCCTTCTCTTCCCTTCGTCCCTCAGTCCCATGCTCGTGGCGCTGAAGTGGCATCGACAGGCGATGGCGGCGAGGACAGCACGTGGCAGCCCCTGAAGCACGAACACGACTGCACCTCGGGTCTGCCGTCTCCCAAGATATGGGTGAGTTCTCGTGATGCCCACCCTAAACCCTCACGTCCTACAAAATCCTCAACCTCTACCATCTCAATTTCGTCCATGCTCTGATCCAACTGACGATGCAGCTCCGGCCGATTGACAATGGAGGTTCGCCATCCTTCCTCTCAGCACCCACTCCTGGAGGAACGACACGCCATGCCGATCGAACCCGGTCGAGATCACTGACCAAGATTGCTATTCGGAAGTTTTTTGTCAAAAAGTGAAGAGTGGGACGGGATCTGCACTTTTGTTAATATAACATATACTTGTGCAGGTGCCGGTTTTGTTTTAAAAATCCAATTTGTTTATCCTTTTGTCGCTAAAATTGTTTACTAATTATGTCATTGGTTTTATTTCTTCTAGATGTTGTATATTCTTGGATTGAAGGGACTGTCTGACAAGGTGAAAGAGCTAATAGTTGTAGTTTTACACCAATGCAAATTTGTTTTGCTTCAGTGTTAAACATGACCTGCGAGGGACACTTGCAGCTTCTGAGAATATAAAGTGAGACAAACAGGTACTTCTTTGGTGATTTGATTTTAGAAATATTTTAAGCTGGACAAATGTGCATTGCATCTTCTACAACAACAGATCCTCTTGTTGGGATTATATATTAAGTGCTAATACATGTGCGCTGTTATTGTTGCTATTGCTAATTGATTTTATCAAGTGCTAACAGAGGCTAACTAGACTGCGATGCCAGATGTGGCATCACTTTTCATGCTCTGGCCCAGTTTTGCATTGGCTTCCTTGCTATCTTTGTATTTGGAAGAGATGGAAACAAGGGGCAACAAAATAAGGAACTAAAAGTATTAAAGGAATGCCTTGGAAACTTATTTTGCGTGAAAATCTGGTTTCAATTTTCAGCACACTATATGTACAAATGTATGCTTACTAAGACAACATCCTGCTTGTGCTGATGGCACGCATGCCATGTTCTCGTGTATTATTAGCTTTGCCGAAGTTTCAATGATGAAAGGATTGTTTCAACAAATGAGCAGGAGGAAGATGCTAGGACTCCTGCTCACTAGAGAAGAACAAAAGTACTAAGGTACCGTATTTCTTTTCTAATGCATGTGTTCTTTTAATATGGTAAAAGCATCAGGCATCAGATATCATATAGCAATAAAAAGGGAGAATTACAAATGAATACTTGAATGAAAATTGCAGTCAAGTTATTTGCACTGCAGTTTACCTAATGGAGCACTTGGTAGCCTGGTACAGTTTATTTTTGTCCGGTTTTTTTCGTCCCACCTCCACCCCCTAGCCAGCCCCACCCCTGGATCTCCTCCAAGTTTCCGGTTTTCTTTTTTCATGCAGGAAATCAGGACACAATCTATCTTTCCTTTAATGCTCATCTCCCCAGTAAAAAAATCAGGACACTATCCCCTCCTTCCTATTAACACTAACACACATTTCTTATGAAAATCCGGGACGTAATCCTCTCCTTCCCACTAATCTCTCTTATATGGCTTTCCCATAATTATGTCGGTCCTGCTCAGTTTGATATAATTCAATTTGGACGAAGGACGCCAGAGATTAACTTTCGCTGGCAGAGAAAGAGACTAGGGATTGATTGGTTTTAAACATTGGATTCGGTATTAGCTTAACATCTGCAGGAACAAGACGACCATAGGAAAGGCTGGCTTGCTCGACCTGCATGTTTCCTGCATATTCATTCTCTCTCCAATTCTAATACAGTCCAATTGATCATTGTATATTTATCTAATCATGGTTCCTTTATCGTTTTGTATGGCTACGTGATGTGGTCGCATCCACATGGGGGAATATCGCAGATTGGATCGGAAGCAGGCCGCACAGATGAACCACCCCACCTCGTTGTCTGCCTGCATGATCTCCATTAATATCCAGCGCCGCCTCTCGAATGGACGACCTGCATGTCGCCAACGACACCACTTACCTCTACGCTCCGACCAAAGATCATTGTCCAGGTGAGGGTACCTCGCCGCAAGCCCGCAACAGTTGCCGTCACTGTTGATTATTCGTACTCAGATTAAGTTTCAGGGTCAGTCATCTCTGTCGTCACTCGTCAGCGCACAGACGATGGATTGGTGCCATACTATCATGTGGCATCTCCGTCGTTCTGGGCCGGGAAGATAACACTTCGTTGCTTTTGTCATCTCTCATCCAGGGGCCTTTCAATTTTTTGTCTCTGTCTCTGTTGTTGGGTACCGGATCTTCATGAAACAATAATATGCAGTAGCTTTGATATAATTGCGTTGAGATTACCATCAGTTCATTCGATTTGTAGGCAAGAAATTGCACAGGCTATTCATTAGTTTATGTGCATACTTTACATTGGGATTTAGATCATCTTTGCATTTTGGTATTTTCTTGTAATGGCTTTGATCATGGGTAGTTGTAATATGCAGTAGCTTTGATCATGACATTGAAAAAGATACTTGTTCTATTTATATAAACACTGTTCAGAAAAACAAGACTTACATTCTTCCTTTTTTGTAGATACTGCGGCTAGGATTTGGATGAGAGAATGAATAATTCAACTTGGAGGACAGTGACCACAGGGACACCAAGTACCTCCTGCAATTTTCTTCTTCCAGTTCTAAGGTAATTCATACATAATCCGTTGACATCTTATTTTTCATAGCATATTGCTTTACGCTGGTATAGCATGAGACCCCTTGTGTGAAATTATTCATCATTCAGGGTAGATAATGTGTGGAGGTGCATTCTTTTGACTTTGACTTGTACAATATTTACAATTCATCCACTTGCAGCTATGGTAATGACCAATACATAATTTGGATTTTCTGATCTGTTTTCTCTACAGGCATTCTGGTTAGTAGTAATGTAATTTTGTTCTGCTATAGAATACTTTTTTTTTTGGTATAAGTGAATCAGATTGGTCATAGTAAACATTCTGAGTTCAGCAACATTCATATTTGTTAACTGAAACGTTTTGGCCTAGGATTATCCTAACATTTTCTCCGTAGCATCTGAATTTGCATTTTTACTGCAGTTTGCTATGCAATTAGATGCACCATTATTTAACTGAGAAGGTCCATGTCAGGTCAGTTATTAGAGTGCAAAAAGATGCTTCAATGAGGGAGTGCCAATTCTCAACTAGGCGCTTTTGGAGTTGACATATTAGATGTTATACCAATAGGAAGCTAGATAACCCGTAACCTGTAAAATATAATAATTGATAAATTCCTCAATTCGGTGCAACTGTTGCAGTTTCATATTCACATATTTTTTTCTTCATAGAACTGTTATTTGCTGGCCGATTCGTCCGTGACTACAGGTTTAGGCACCTTGGCTTCTGCTCTACACTTACTTACCATGCAGATATACTTGCGCAAACGAAAAGAGGAAATATTTTTTTACAACATGCTATCATATACTTCATGAGTTTGTCGGTAAATTGCCGCCCATTTTTTGTATCATTGACTCCATCTATTAAAGAATTTGAAAGGTGTTCTTTTATACTAAACCCAATTTTGTTAGCCGTGTGTCGCCATATTATATTTCTTGTGTGTCATACAGAGAGCTAGACATGTTAAATTCTCAAATCAAGTGTGACCATTCAAATGTCAAAAAAATCATTAGGGAAATTCGTCCAACAATACTCAGTTGTTGTCGTTGTCATTCGTAGCAGTCATTCATGCAAAAATATTATAGAAATTGAGCACAGAATCAATATGGAAATCAAACCATTAATGATATTCATTAGCTAGAGAGTTAATTACGCATGAAATTAATTAGGTCCATTTAAATAGGAATTTTTCCGCACTGAATCAATTTGGAAACCGAGTCATTAATGTAATGTGGTTAATTAGATAGACAATTTTATTTTGCCTATAGATAATTAAAAATAGGGATTTTTTCAATTATGTAGATAATTAATTGATTTGTGTAGCAATTAATTAGACATACATGGTATTAGGTAGGCCATTAATTATTTGTGTACTTAATTAATTAAGCAAGCAGTTAATCGCTCCAAATCATTTTGTAAACGCTCATGGGCAACGACGATCAACAAGCTCTTAGCGACATGGCCGAGCACCGATTGCCAACATGGACAACGACCATGATGAGCTCGTGACATGGGTGACCTAGCGTTCACCATGATGGATGATGACTATGCTCTACAGGATGTTTTTTAGAAAAGGAGGATGACCCCCGGCCTCTGCATCTGGGCGATGCATACGGCCACTTTATTAACTATTCTCACAAGACCTTACAAAGTCATACAACAGTAAGACTAAAGCCGCCGTCTAAGCAACAAATGTCACTACACCTATCCAGTTGATGAAGGGGCGTAGATAGCCTGGGCCTAATACCAAACACGGGCGCAGATCGCTCATGCTAAACTTCTTCTTCATCTGCGCCTTGAAATGTTCAATTTCTTGCGCGCTATCTCCGGTGATAATCAGATCTTCGACATAAAAACTAGCAGGTTTGATCCTTTGGAGTTCTTTGTATAGACCGCGTGCTCGAGGGGACATCTCTTGAACCCGAGCGAGATCAAACATCGGTCTAACTTTGCGTTCCAAGCTCTTGGCACTTGCTTCAACCCGTAAAGTGCATTCTTGAGCTTGTAAACATTCCCTTCTTCGCCTTTCTTCTCGTAGCCGAGGGGTTGTTCCACGTACACTTCTTCTTTGAGGTCGCCGTTGAGGAAAGCGGATTTCACATCCATATGATGAACCTTCCAATCCTCTTGTGCTGCCAAAGCTAGGAGCACTCTCACCGTCTTGATTCGAGGAACCGGTGCAAACACCTCCTCATGGTCAACTCCTTGACGTTGTACGTAACCCTTTGGGACGAGTCTTGCCTTGTACTTCACAACGGTACCCTTCGTGTCCTTCTTTAACTTGTAAACCCACTTCAAACCTATGGCCTTTTGGTTTGGAGGTCGGGTTACCAAAGTCCACGTGCCATTGCCCTCGATCACATTCATCTCCTCATCCATGGCGTGCATCCAACTTGAACTTTTGCTCGCCTCTAAGAAGTTCGCCGTCTCCTCAACTCCGAGTAAACACAAATTGGAGTACTCAAGTGTAACTGACTTTGTGTACTTGTAGACTTTCTTGAGGGGCTTGTAGCGACGAGGGCCAGAATAATCCGTCGTGGCTTGCGAAGGGGGCGACACAAATTGTGTCGGCGTCGATGCACTTCAGGAAGACCGTTGAGTCTCGGGCGTGGTAGACGCCGGATCTTTGGCATCCTCGTCGTCGGCGTATTCGTCGTGAACGTGACCATCATCTTGATTGTCATCGTCACTATGCACTTCGTTGTCGAGATCTCCGCCCGTGTCGTGCGCATCGATGTTGCTATCACCTTGCGACCCATGCGCGTCGTCGTTGGTGTCGGCACCATGGTGATCACTGCCATTGCGGTCACCTTGGTTGTGCGTCTTGCCAACCACCTGGACATCCTCCCCTGCATCTTCATCAGTAGGAAAGTCAACAGTGAATATGTTACCATTTGGAGCATCGTCGGCTACTGCACTCCAATTCCACGTTTGGTTTTCATCAAACACGACGTCGCGTGAAATCTGTAGACGCTTGGTTCGTGGATCGTAGAAGCGGTATGCCTTGGTGCCGGAACTCCTCTCGTATCCGATGAACACCATCTTGGTGCTATGATCGGCAAGCTCTGAGAGGTGCGGCTCCGCCGTCTTCACATGCGCCACGGACCCGAACGTCCGTAGATGAGACACATTCGGCTTACGTCCGTAAATTGTTTCATACGGAGTCTTGCCGATCACCACCTTCGTTGGAGCCCGATTGAGAAGATAGACCGCCGTCGACACAGCTTCTCCCCAAAATGTCCCCGGCAAGTTCTTGCTCTTGAGTAAACTTCTCGCCATGTCAACGACGGTTCGATTGCGCCTTTCAACAACACCGTCCTGCTGCGGCGTATAAGGTGTCGTGTGGAACCTTTTTATGCCAATCTTCACGCAGTAGTCGTTGAACTCGTTCGACGTAAACTCACCACCGCGATCGGTCCGTAGAGCGCGAACCTTCAGCTTGTGTTCCATCTCCGTTGCAGCCTTCAGCTTCTTAAACGCTTCAAACATCTTTAGACCGTAGGAGAATGACCCACATGTATCTCGAGTAGTCATCTACCACAAGGAAGAAATACTTTTTTCCTCCGTGAGTTGCTGGGGTGATAGGGCCACATAGATCATCATGGAGCAGCTTGAGTGCATCACTTGCATGATAGGTAGACTGAGCAGGGAACGGCCTGCGGTGCTGTTTTCCAACCAAGCACCCATCACATACTCGATCAACATGGTCGGTAAACGGCATCCCAGATACCATCTCCATCTTCGACATCTTCTTCAAGGCGTAGAAGTTAACATGTCCAAATCTAGCAATGCCATAACCACGAATCATCATCACTCTTGGCGAGCCAACACTCCGGTTGAGATTGATCAAGGTTGAGGATATAGAGCCTATTCCGCGTGCGATTCACACGCGCTAGCACGTTTCGGAGGTTGTCGAATATCGTCATCACTCCGTTCTCAATATCCACCTTGCATCCATTCTCATCAAGTTTTTCGACAGAGATGATCGTCATCACTCCGTTCTCAATATCCACCTTGCATCCATTCCCCTCCTTGAATTCTCCCGTTGTGAATTCGTCCTGGGTCGCCAGACTGAACGACAACCTGCGCGGCATCGCGGCGTCCCAGGGAGACACATTTCCAAGAGATGGTATACTCCCAAGCGCCATCGAGCCGACGGCCAAGGTCGCCGTGGAGAGCTGTAGTATGGACATGTCGACAAGGACCTGCGAGTCGACGGCAGAGACCCCCCGCAACCCGACGATGGCACGCCCATAGCAGCAGACCTTGCCGGCAGGGTGGTAGCAGGCTAGCAGCACAAGAGCCGACCGCCGTTGAACGGATGCAAAAATGGTACTACGTTTGACCATGTAATTTCACTGCATACACAATGTCTGCGCCTCCTTGCGCCCGCTGCTCCACGGCGGCTTCCTCAACATCAGCCACCCCGACTCGACATCGACCATGGCGTTCTATGCACGGGTACCTCGACCACGGCTACACCACCCATGCTCTCGGCTACATCAGCAAATGGCACAAAGGGCTACCGCCTACTTTAGTAACCTCATCGGTTTTCACTCCAGCCATGACTCCGCGATACATCGACTGTTATGAC
>NC_041387.1:2941685-2986500 GCF_002162155.2 Triticum dicoccoides
CTTGTCTTCTGATTCTTCTCCAGTCTCACCGTCTATATCGCTACCGTTGTGACTGCGGGGGATGTTGAGTAACGTGATTGTATTGGAAACATAGGATAGACTACGAAGTATTCTGGCTTGTCTTGTACTGCAAGTAGATCATGTACTCTTATATATAATGTTAGTCAAACTTTGTAAAGCTTGACTTTGACCAAATCTTATATGCAGACTAAAAAGAAACGGAGGGAGTACATTGAACTAATCCACCAATTCCCTCCCTCCCTTCCAACACACAAAAAACAGCAGCTCGCCAACATCGATTTGATCATGGGATGTCAGAGGGTGTCGTTGCAGTTGTGCCGTCGTAGATGACGTGTTTTGCTGTTATGCTGTCAATTGACGCTAGAGATGTTCATCTTGTGGACGAGACAATGGCGTTGTGTTGACGAAGTTGTTGATGAAAATCTTTACGATGAAGTGTTGACGTTGGCTTTGGATTGTCGGGGTGGCTTCTCCAAGTTTTTTGAGACATGTTTTTTTTTTTGACACACGGCCGGGTGGCTTCTCCTAGTGCTCGACAAAGCAACTCTGTTTTTGGTCTGCAGGTGAGCATGGGCTTTGCTTTGGTAGTGTGAATCCTGGAGGCCCGTGGTGCATGCGGGAAAAAAATCGTACGTGAGCCGGGTCGTACGTGCCCAAGATGGAGACCCTCCTACACGTGCGACAAATAGCAAAAAGAAAAAAGAAAAACGAACTAACTCGCAGTGCGCTGTCTCGTATCCGGCTCGGTTTGGTTCAGGACGCATAGCTAGTGTCCCGATGCGTCTATGAATCAACCAATTCCATATATACGTATACTAAGTACTACTAGGACTTACAGATTGCGCACGCACGGTCAAGGGTCGAGACGCATCCTTGTAAGCCTTGCGCGTAGCGATCTCTTGTCCTCACCCCGATTCCATGTCATATTCCATCTCCGGCATGACGCCGCAGTCCAGCGCGTGGACCGACCTATTGCCCGACCTGCTCCTCGACATCTCTGGTCGCCTGCACAATGTTACAGACTACGTTTGCTTTCATGCCGTATGCAAGCCATGGCGCGCAATCGCGGGGCTGCGCTCCCCAACGACACGCCCCACGTTTCCACCATGGCTTCTCGGGTTGTGCAATGAAAACCACATCATCCACTGCCGTGCCAACTTTCCATGTGTCTCTGCTTTCAAAGCTTCGAGAGACCGTGACTTCATCGTAGAGGAGCCGCGGGGCACTTCATCAGCCGGCGCTAAGGGCGCTAATTGGGTCGCTAGGGCGGACGGCATGGCTGCATGCATCTTCGCTGCGAGTCCCGACCCAAGACTCATCGACCTTCTTACAGGAGCGGTCACTCCACTGCCTCGCTTCCCGGATGATGATGCTGAGATGAAGCGGTCAATGGAGAATGTCCATGGCGTCATCTACGACGATGGTACCATCTTTCTGTACAACCCTTTGTACACATGCACGCACGTTTTCACGATAGCCGTTCTGCGTCCCGGGGATGCGACATGGACAGTCATGAAGACAAATCTGGAGGCCCCGAATCATCACTCCTTATGTGTGGCATATCACAACTGCCAGGTCTTGTGGCACATCAGCATGCGCCCTTGGTTTCTACTAACACAGGATGGCATTCGTGGCTCCGTGAGGTGTGACCCAGTCGACAAAATAGGTTATATTCCCGTTGACAGCTACATATTGGAGTCACACGGCAAGCTACTATGTGCAACCATCCTTGTTCATGTTCATTGGTTTCATGATATCGCTAGCTCGATGCCAGAAATGTTAGTGATAGTGCAGACATTGGAAGAAGAAGCTGGTGATGAGATGCGTTGGGTAACGGATGAGAGTCAGAGCTTTGATGACTGTGTCTTGTTCCTCGGTTACCCTACCAGCTGCGCCATGGATGCCACCCAAATGGACATGCTTGGTGGGTGTGCCTACTTTGTTTTTCAACACAACTTATTGAGCTATAGCTTCATCCATAATGAGATCAAGACTGTGGAGTACAATATTGTTAGACCGACCGACTACGGGGCACGTGTGTGGCTCCAACCCCAACCCCCCATTGCCCCAATCCATGATATTCAAGAGAGACTTTGGAGGCTCGGTCTAAATAAGGAGAAGTAAGAACATTAATTTAGCTGGTCTCGTGATTTGCGTGTAGATTTTAGAAAAAATTCAGTTGGATGCCGTTTTGTAGTGATATTATTTTGAAGAACTACATTTTTTCTTGTGACTCAAGCAAAATTTGATAAGCATAATATAGCATCTAACATCTTACGTTCTTTTTTGCACTGTTTTATATTTATCTATCACACAATAGCTTCTGCTACCACGGTGCAGAAAAAGCTAGGTAACAATACACATACATATACTATAAAAAAATACAAAAGAGAGAGAAATGCTAGTGGAAAAGTGGCAGCGGAGAGGGCATATAGTAGGAGCTAGGGTCCTACCGGGTCTTGGCCGGAGGTTGTACGGGAAGGAGGGAGGCAGGCGAGGGCGCGAGCGCGGCGGACGGCGTGAGGGCGCCATCACGCACGGAGAGGAGGCGGCGGCGATGAGAGGGAGGTGGCTAAGGTTTAGGGTTCCGGCTCCTTGGGTAGCCAGGCAATAGAATATGTCTTATTGCTTAATTCCAAAAGGGTGTCCTACAATTGTTTATATAATCTCGAGGCTATTATTGTCCCATAGTGGTCCTACCTAGACATATCACATATATTGGTCTCACTCTGGAGGGCCTTTATAAATCTTCGATTGGTTTCAGTGGTCAGTATTCGGTTTGGTCGGGAAGGCTTAGCATAGCTGCATGCGCATAGTTTACCTGATAGTAGAGTGCTGGATGTTCAAGTATTCATCGTACATTTACAGAACGTCAAGGGTGTAGTTGGATTGGGAGGTGACAGGAATCCAGTTGAGTGGGGCAACAAACTAATGCATACTTTGTCAAACTGTTGATCTGTGCGAACCTATGCTAGACCAATTCAAGGAGGAAGTACAACACGGGCTAGCGAACGAGAATGCATCATCCTATTAACACAGGATTAAGTGGGATTATATTTGAACACCAATATAGACCATGTTAGACGGATTATTTCTTACATGCACAACAAAAAACCATCTTAGATAGAGGGCGTTCATGTAGGCAGAAGGGTCCGTTTATGAACACCTGGTATTTTATACTGTCAAATAGCCTCAAGTTTTTCCATCACCTTGTATCACCAATTCATGACATCATGCCAAGTTGTTTCTGTTTTCAACAATTATGAATTTACTATAGTTTTCTTGGTGAAAAAGGCAGATAAATGGCCGGATGTGTCCCAACTAGCAAAAGTTACCCGAATTCACTCAAACCAGACATGGATGCCTACCATGGGCATGCATCCTTGGTGGCAAAAATTGCGTCACATGTCCAAAAATATATGTTAGACTTAGGGTGTTCGGGTAGGCCAGAAGGGTCCTTTTGTGAACACATCGTTTTTCGACAACCGTCAAATGCACTGTTTTTTCTGTCACCTTGTATCACCATTTCATATCACCATGCCAACTGATAATCCCATAGGACAAAATTTTGATATTTTTGAATTATTTTAGGAATAACAACCTATATAATGGTCGCACCTGTCGCAAGATGCGAAGGTGTCATAAGTCCTTCAAATCAGGCATGGGTGCCTATTATTTTCATCCCAAGCCACTACAAAAAGTTGGGGTCATTTATCCATAGTGCAAGAAAAAACACCAGTTAAGAGTGGGGGCCCGGACTAGCCCAGACGGCTGCTTCCGTGAGCACGTAGTTTTCTTAAATTCAATGCTTAAGTTATTTGAAATAAGAAATTTCCATAATTATGAGTCAACATGAACATATTTTGATGGTTTAACCATTATTTTAATTTATCAATGATTAATTTATGAAATTTTAAAAACATTAACGGTTTTAGGAAAATAGTTAAATTCCCAACAGCTGCTGAAAAGTAAATAAATTCAAGAAAGGGAAAAATGAAATAATCAAAAACGTAAAGGAGGAAATAAAATGGATAAGAATAAAAAATGCAGCAGCCACGGCCGGCCCAAGCATGCCAAGTCGTTGTGTACAAGATGAAGAAAAAAGGAATTTAGACACAAGAGGTAATTAAGGTATCCTGCTTGGTTACTGCGTTGTGTATTAAAACAACTGGAGGTTTGGAGTTTGAATCAGGCCGGGTGCATAATTTTTCGGAGGTTAGCAGAAAAAGAAAAGGATTAAATGGGCCGGTCCACACACACACCGTCCTTGCTCACTATTGATGGCAAGCTAGAGGACTTGTTCCAGGCTAGGGATCCACGGCCCAAATAACACTGCCCACCGCTCACCTAGGTGCCCTTCCTACCAGCTGCCACAGTGCCACCAGTCTACCATTGTAATTTTTTCCAGCGAACACAACCAAACATCATGTTTCTCACAAAGTCAAGGAAGGGCAGCTACTCCACCTTGACCTACAGTGTGTTCTGGCTCATCTGCTCGTGATTGTATATATGTGGAGAACATTTTTAGCAAGATTATCATCATTTTTTTCTTTGAAATAAGAAAGGTCAGATGGGATTTGCATGAACATTCTATGAGTCTGGACATTGACATCTTATTCCAATAAATAATGACATATTTACACTCTTTACATCGGCTAATTCATATTATTGAAATTGAGATAAAGCACTAGGAAGTGAGCTTTGCTGCAGACTGTGTCTTTCATTCCAGGACCACACAGCCTCCTAATAGGACCAGCTTGCTTTCCATGTTGACTTTTCCTTTGGCCTAACTTCTGAAAAACCAGATTGAGATAATTAAGGCTTGATTGGTTTGATTGTTATCACCTTGCGATTGCTTATCATATAATCTTGCTTCTCGGGAGTGACAAGGCAAAAAGAAGAAAAATTGTTGTACGCTTGCATTTGGCAGATTGCTTTTTGTCATATTCTGTTACAAGGATTCTAAAATCTGTAAATAATGTCTGACATATTAGAGACATGAATGTTTTGTATTTTGATATCTGGTTCTTATGTTCACGTGTTAGAGGTCACATCCCTGTGATCTTGGTCCATTGTATCAGTATATTAACGGCCTTGCTTTGTATGGAGAATCATCAAAATATAAGTTCAATTCGTTGCCTGAAACAATGTTTAGGCAGTCCTACGTAGCCTTCAGAGCCTACTTGATTTTTTTTGGAGGTCAACTGCATATTCTCATAATCAAGTCGTGGATATTGTAGATTTCTTTGGAGGCCAACTGCATATCCACTTGCATCCTTTATTAATACCAAACTTTGGATGTCCGGATGGGGTTGTGGATTAGGGATGCAAAGCGTGGCCCGTTCCGCCCCGCTTCATATTCACAACTAAAGAAAATTAGTTCTAACTAGTTGTATTGGAGTTGGTTCAATTTTTGTTTGCTTATCACTTTGCGGACCTTTGTGGGACGCTACACTGTATCCCTACTGCAGATAAGCTAGTCAAGTGAGGATCAAAAGTTGATTCTGGCACAACTTATAGAAGTACGGTTCATTAAACTATTTGTTATATAATTTAGTTCGGCAGGAGGCATCAGGAAGAGCTATATTTGTGCCTATGGTTGAATGAAGAGCTCTTCGTTCTTGGCTTTATATATCTCATATCTCACCAAATATATGTATACAAGTTATGTTATAGTGGTCATTATAAAAGGAGCCTTGCATTTTACATGGTGTTCCGTTTCGCAGCCATGCACATGTGTAACATCGTTTATTTCTATGGTATGTCTGTATATTTTTGTGTCACAACTTTGCTAGACATCATATTAGCTTGTTCCCGTTGCAGAATGCCAAAACTAAATTCCATTTCACCGTGAATTTGACATCTTTGAGGTCACTATCGTCAGCCTCTATCAACCAATTGTATAAAGTTACAGAATACTGCTGTAAGGTGGAGACTGGATAACCATAGGTTCCTGACCGTACATGGCATAGTCTTGAATGTATTTATTTTGTTCGTGACCAAATTGAGAGGTGAGAAGTTGAAGCTAAGAGGATCTAGATGAGTATGTTTGTGCTAGGAGGATCGAAATCATAACATTGTGACTGCCTCTCCACACCTTATACAAACATTTGATCGTTATAATAACATCACATCCGATCACATGTTCCAAAGATCCAATTCGGCTAAACCAAATTAATAATCAGTCAATCATAGTGGTCCATTAAGCCAGCACTGTCCGGGACTGGCTCAACTGTGCCACCAGAGAACGTCGACATTCCCCTCCATCCGCCAGCTGCGGGTGAGTGCTCTGATTTTCTCTACTCTGCTTGCTCAGTTGACTTGGATCACACGTAACTCAAATCAATAAAAAAAGAGTACACATGCAGTTTGAGTACCTCAAAGCTGGCTTCAGTCCTCAAAGATCAAAGATCAACCATGTCATTGCACAAGAATACACAAGTTTCCTCATGTTGTAAAATGATAATGGCAACTCTAACAGATCACCTAAAATTTAAGGGAGTAAACGGCAGAGTAAATTAGAGGAGTAAAATTTTACTCCATGTGGCCGCACCTAGCTGGTCCCTTAAAAGTAAGTGGATTAGAAAAAAATTATCTCGATTTATTGTCCTACCCGCACAAACTTCAAACAGTACACAATACATATCTTTAAAACACTCAAATTAAAACTTGCATAACATAACCATCATAACATAAAGTTTCATCATTCCATTTTTGAAAGTAAAACATGTGAAGTTCACCCAAAAGACATCACGTCAAACACAATCTTTGATCCAAAATCACCACAAACATAGCATGTATATGATGTGAATCGAGCCAACGCTTGGCATGCACCACCAACTCCTCCGCCACCACTAGTTAACAAGACCACATGTATATAAAACATAGCCCAAAATATCTTGACTCACTAATATTTCCTTTTTTGCGGAAACACTTGTATTACTTAAATAATAATTCTTTACAATCATCAAGGGAGATACCCAAGACTTCGTCTGGCCCAGGTCCTAGCCAAGTCATAGTTCGCCCCTCAACTCGAGCAAACATAGCCAAACTATCACTAGCTTTATTCTGGACTCTCGCAACATGAGTAACACAAGTTTGTCTAAAACGGATCAGAAGTCTTATTTTTTCATCAACTTCACTAGAGGATACCAAAGACACTGCCAAGCTTGAATCTGTTTCGATAGCAATGGGCATATCGGACCTTTGTATGGACAACGCTAAACCTTCCATGATTGCCCCTAGTTCCGCTTCAATAGCATCTCTGTAGGAGAATAACGATCTGCATGCTGAAAAGATGATCCCCCCACTAGAGTTTTGTAGAATCATACCAGCACCTGCATTGTCACAATCAACAAAGGACCCATCCGTGTTCAATTTTACCCTACACACGGGACCTGCACTCTGAAGATTGACCGCTGCACTAGGCTGAGCAAAATACAGATATCCCTTGCCTTTAGCCAGATCCATTCCTTGGTTCATTTTGATCCCTGCTAATTCATCCAGATATCTTCTCAGAAAGCTCATAGAAACATCCATGGCCGGCGCTGGTTTATGATGAACGATTTCATTCCGCACGTACCAACTTATCCAGAAGACGAGCATCTCCTTACACCGATCAAGCTCACTTAAGGAATCCAGCGCATGGAGAAGCCACTCACTAATATTTCTGGCCAATCAAATAATTTGGATGGCTCTGCCTTTAATAAATCGGAAATGCTCCTTCGCGAGTGAGCATTGCAACGACCGATAATGTTTCCTCACGCTATCGAAAGCAAAGGGCAGATGGGCCCACCCAAGTTAACCCCAGCAGCCCACATGTGTCTTTTCAGCGCTGCACCCTCCTTGCTCTCCCTCTCCCGTGAACCATAATCTGACCCCCCCCCCCTAATTTCAATGGGTGAGGCCCCGGGTGGGGCCGCGATTTACCTCAAACGATGTCCCAGACTTGCTAAAAATGACAACCACGGCCTGTCAGAAATCGCACATTGCAGCGCGCGCGAGATAGAAGCGCCCCTAATAAAGTGGAGTAGTTTGTTTTAAAAAATAAAACATTTCCCCAAAATATCTGGACTCAATCCCATTTCCATCCAGTAAAATAAGTTGGATATATTGCTATGCATCTATTAATGTGGAGGGCTGCAAAACCTATCTACACCACTCAGACAGACGTTAGATGTTGCTTTCAGCAGGGATTGGACCAGATCCATAGAAAAAATCACCCTACCTCATGCGTCAAAAAATCAAAAAAAAACCCGCATGTAGTTACCACTCATTAATGACAGAACGTCAACTCTCGCATGTAGCTACCAGAGTTGAGGATCTGGGGGTAGTAAGATCGCCATCACCGATAGGCTCCTATGTTGAGTGTAGCTGTGGCAAATCAGGAGAGCATTACCGCTGGAACGGTGCCGTGCCTCTCTTGCAATCGCTCATGAATTTTCCCGGTCGGATGCTAGCCGATGATGACAAGGGTACGAGTGGCGATGTGGGTATCTGGCAGTTGCGTCTGTATGTGCTGACAGAAATAGCAGGTTATTTGTGTATCAGTACATGGACAATGGTTTCTTAAACTCACGTCTCTTGTCCATGGGCTCTGAAAAGTTGAGGGAGGAAGTACAACACCCTATAGCACTCGGAACAACAAGAGGCTTGATTATCTGTATGAGGAGTTGAATGATTGCATTACACACTGTGATATGAAGCCGGACAACGTACTTCCATATTCCTAAGATTGTAGTCTTCGGTATGGCGAAGTTTCTTTGCCATCCACACCTTGAAAGATTTTACGTGTTTCCCCAAAATAAGTTGGATCGTGTTTCAAGATTTTTAGATTTAGGTCCACGTCAAACCTAAATATAATTCACTCCATACTATACCCGTGGAAAAAAACTCCACGCTATTGCCCTAGAGGTGCACACAATGAAAGGATACAATTTTGCTGGACAAGAGCATAACGCAGCACATATTGACACCAAATTAATTACAACCAACTGATTTTCAGGCCTAACTTGTTCTGAATTAAAATTTGGTAATTCACAATACATCCTAGTTACTAAATTAGTATTTCTCTAATCCTTTGTTTGGAGTCTTCCTCTGATTTCTTCAATTGTAGAGTTCGTAGGCTGGGGCCGGAGCCACACATGCACCCCGTCGGCGCATAATCCTGGGCGTAGCCGATTCAAGATCTTGGTCTCCACATTGATGAAGTTGTAACCAAACGTGAAGTAGGAATACCCGCCGGACATGCCTAGCTCCAAGGCATCCACGGCAAAGCTGGCCGGCGAACCAAGGAACAGGATGTGGCCGCCCATGCTTTGTACTTCTCTCTCCGCCCATAGCATGTCACGTCACCCGTTCCGTCGTTCCAGCGCTAGTACCTTCAACGATAGTGCACTCGACGGCAGGTCATCATCAACCTGCCAGTTGTGGTCACATAGGATGGAATCCCATATAAAGTCGCCACAGAGTTCCAAAACGTAGCTGCCATCATGGACGTACTCTCTTTTTAGAAAAAAGGACATAGCCCGACTTTATAAATAAAGCCACATGGCAGCGTCACAGACCCGAACATAAACACAACCAACAGGAGAAACATCGCGAATCCACCGAAAGAAAGTCTGGGACATGCGAACAAAAGTTTAAAGGGTACATGGCAACCTGCCATACTCGGCGCGCAGGCCGGAAGGGAGAGGACTAAAACCAGACGAAGTGAACAGCGACAACCATGCTCAGACGGCAGGATCCAGCCCGGAGATGTGGGAAGCCGAAGCCCGAATTTTGGCGATGAGCAAGTCCAGGGCATCCCGATCTTCATCCTTAGTCAATAATCTCCACTGCTGCAATAGTATACATGATTTGAAAAGAACGTCGGCAGGCTTAGATGGGAAGATATGCTCAATAGAAAATTTGTTCCAAATAGTCCATAAAGCCCAGCACAAGGCACCCAGGCCGACCCAGAACACCCTCTTGATGACCCCAACCAAAACTTTGGCTAGGTTTCTAAGCTCAGAGAATGAAGAAGGGTTCCAAGAAACCTGGAGCCAAGATCTGACACAACTCCACACCAACTTGGCCAACACGCAGTGGAAAAAGATGTGTTCCGAGTTTTCCAATGCACCGCAAAGATGACAGAAGTCCGAGCCTGGCCCATGGCGCTTGCGAATTTGGTCAGCCGCCGGGAGGAGGCCTCGAAAAGCTTGCCAAAGGAAAATTTTAATCTTAGGCGGCACATTGGATTTCCAGACGCAAGTAAATCTACTCGAAGGGGTACCACTGATAAGCCTAGAGTACAACGACTTAACCGAAAACCTGCCAGAGGCCGAATGGGGCCAAACCACAGAATCAGACGACTCCGAGAGCATAGGGAAGAGGGCAGAGAGACTTCGCCAGTCTTCCAACTCTTCAGGAGACAGGGAACGACGAAAAGCCAGATCCCAGTTATTCGCCGCCACCTCCGCGATGGAGATGTCCGGCTTAGGACAGTACGAAAACAGAATCGGAAAACTAACAGCTAAAGGGGCATCCCCAGACCACCAGTCCAGCTAGAAGCAAACCGCAGTCCCGTTATTCACGATAAATTTAACATGATCCAGGAAAATAGGCCTGACTCTGACAAGGTTCTTCCAGAATTGAGATCCGCGACGAGCGGTGGCGAACAAGGGACTAGAATGTGGGAAGTATTTAGCCTTAAGAATCGAAAACCAAAGGGAATCAGCCCCGCTAGTCATAATTTTCCACCACCACTTAATTAGCAAACATTTGTTCATCACCTGAGTATTAATAATGCCTAACCCCCCGAGGTTTTTAGGCTTACACATATGCTGCCACTTGACCAGCCTATATTTTTGTTTGTTATCCGCGGAATTCCAGTAAAAAGCTCCCCTGTGTTTATCAATGCCAGCATGAACGCCAGCCGAAAGAAGATAAAAGCCCATAAAGAACATAGGAAGAGAAGATAAGCAGGAATTAATTAGAGCAACTTTACCAGCGTTAGTGTTATATCTCCCCCTCCATGGAGGCACCCTGTTTCCCACCTTAGCGACAGCCGGAACAAAATCCTTAGCATGAAGCAAGACAGGAGAAATTGGAAGGCCTAAATACTTGAAAGGGAAGGAGCCCAGGGAGCAATTAAGAAGCCTGGCCACCCACAAGGCTTCCGCATCATCAACCCCCGTCACTAAGACCTCACTTTTAGAGAAGTTAATCTTAAGGCCCGAGACAGCTTTAAAACATAGCAAGATGAATTTAAGGTTGGCCATACAGGAGTCGTCCAGTTCCACCATGATAATTGTGTCATCAGCATACTGCAAATGAGATACCCCATCCGGGAGTAAATGGGAGACCACTACAGGACTACTCTCTTTCCTTCATTGCTTTTGAACTTTGCACTACCTTGTTGTTGAGATACCCGGAGACTAAATGGCTGCTTTCGGGCAAATGAAAACTCTTTTGCATGAATTTCCATGCATAATCACGAGGACAGAGGATTATTGTCGTTAACATAGTCGTGTTTAGGAGCCGAATACAGGTGTACTGAAAAATTGTACCATCACTGTGCATGATACCACCGGAAGTTTTCATGAACCACTTTATTTTATGGCCAACATTCTCTGAGAATCGTGGCAGCGGGGTGATATCTCTTGTGAGAAGATTTATGAGTTTCAGCTCGGGGCCCCTGATGAAGTGCCATGCAGCTCTGCCATCCACGCTAGCCACCCAATTTTTGTGTTCACCTATAGCTGATTTGTCCCGTGGCTGTGTGAGAACTATGCTATTGCAGCTGCTGCAATTGCGACATTGACACGTGTTGAAAATTGAGGACGGAGTGGTACAATAGGCCATTGCATGCTGTGAGAACCCATGGCAGGAATGTAGGGCGCGCCACGGGGGGTAGCAGGGCGTCCCGCCATGGCTTGCAGACGGCACGGAATCGGACAAAATCGCCGGTGTCATGCATGCGGGCCGAGATGTCGCCGAGCAGCTCCGTTGGGAGATTGGCCCATTGGCGGACAGCCCTGGATTTCCAGCGGTTGGACATGCCCGACTGAATACCGTGCACGGCGGTCTAATCCAGCGAAGCACGGGTCGATCGTAACAGGGCAGGTCGAAAGAGATAGGTCTAGGCTAGATCATCATCGTACTTTTAAAGCTTTATTAGGTTATTAATTCTGTCAGGACTTTTTTTGAATAGTTTGGGTGTCACGTGGTAATCCTCTCCAGACTCTGAGTCCTCGGTGTATATGCCTCCTAATAGAAAACAAAGTTGAACAAACGGCTGGCTACTTTTACAATGATCGAGCGAGCTGAGGGAAACAGATCGTCACATGGACTCGTCCGGATACTTGGATCACGTACGTTACGTGGTTCATCAGGTTAGATTGTATTTCTCTGGCCGGTTAGGTTACGTTCGATCAATATAATCTTCCATCCCTTCAGGCACTCTGTGCGTACATCTCATGACAACCAGGCTCGCGCGACGGACCTGCCCTTGGGCCGAGCTCACGCCGGAATTGCCTGGCGACGTCTCCGGCCACCTGCATGAAGTTTCCGACTTCATCCACTTTCATGCTGTCTGCAGGTCGTGGCACATCGCCCTGTTGGCTCCTGCGACACGCTCCATGTTTCTGCCACGGATCCTCACGACGTGCAATGGCCAAATAATGCACTCCGTCGTAAACTTCTGGCGTGTGCGTTCTGAGGTGGTGACGACACCGAGCTACCTCCGCCATAGCTGCGACGACGTGGTCATCTCAATGCCACCAAACGCATCAGCTACACATGGCCGTAGAAACTGGGTTCCTACTGCCGATGGACGACGATCTGTATGCTCTTTACTCTCCGGCCTAGACCTAGAATCGTAAATCATCTCACATGAGACGTCACCCTCCTACCTTACTTCCCGGATGACTATGAGATCAAGCACTCCATGGAGGACCCACATGGCATTTTCTTTAGCGACGGCACCATTTTTATATACAGGTTTGGTTGGGCGGATATCACACACATATTGTCCACACCCACCTTAAAGACCTCTATCCTGCATCCTGGTAACTCAGCATGGACATTCATGAAAGTGAGGCTATATGATCCGGGATGCCGCCATCCAGAGATAGCATATCATCAAGGCAATGTGCTAGTGCACAGGGACTGTACTCCTCGAAACTCTACACACCAGATTTTGAAGCTAATGGCAAGCATGTCTGCAACAGCAGGCTTGTCTTGCCATGTGATACAATTGAGAACCATAACTACAGTGTCGTTATTGCTACCTCCTGGAGTCCTGTGGCAGGCTTTTGTCAGTATCTACCCTAGTCAATCGCAACAGGCGTCAATATTATGACAAGGACAACCCGCCACCCCAAGTGTTCCTGCCGAGGGTGCACGTGTTAGAAGGAGCGAACAGGGGCGACAACATGTGGTGGGAGGTGAGGGACGGCCGGAGTTTGGGCGACTGCGTCCTATTCCTTGGTCTCCCGGGAAGCTTCTCCAAAGATAGTGGACTGTTGGGCGTGGCTGGTGCCTGCGCCTATTTCGTCTTTAGGCACAAGGTGTTCATGTACGACCTCATTGACGATGATTTCAAGCTCATTGAGCGGATGGACCCTGAGTGGGGCATCGAGCGGGTATATGTGTGGCTTTGGCCCGGGCCAACCATTGCTTGGATTGAAGAAATCAAAGAAAGACTACAACCTTTAAACAAAGGGATACATAAATGGTGCTCACCAATTTCTGCGGCAACTAATATGGGATGAAGATAGTATTAATTTCGTGACTATGATGCATTTGTTGCAAGTTAAGGTCTGCAATTGTGGACCATGTTTGTATCATGACTCAGACATGCCTATGGATCTTGGATGTGGAAAGCGGGTCACGTAATGTATCTTCAAGGTTGGACGTGCTTTCATGTCAAATAAGTGCCCGATCCTTGAATTAGTTAATCTCACAATACCTACTCAACATGGTCGTGCCGCCTTCAACAATCTAAAACTAGCATCACTTCGGCATTAAAACTATACACAAGAGATATACATGCTTGAATTTAGTTTCAGTTGCACATTTTGGTGTTGATTTGCTACGTATGCCAAACTACGAGATTTCATCGGTAGGAGCATAGATGCAAAGATTGAGTTCAATGTTATGTCATGACCTACCTCATGTTCCAAAGATTTCTAGTGTGTTTTTCTATATTTTACACTAATTATGCCCTAATTGACTCTCGCTACAGAAAGACTTGCATTGTGGTGCTCGATCTAGTGAGGAGTAATCCTCACTTGTCAGTTATACATAGGATTTCCAGCAATGATAGCCTATTGATCACGCGGGATTATTGGTTGGAACATGAGCTCGTATTTACAATGCATCCCATTCATAGCTGCTAATATTGGAACTCAACACAGACTGCTGATATGTTCATATGACAATTGACAACTAAGCGAGACATGTTGATCCTTCATTGAGGGATAAAAAGGTGGGAAGCCAAACTAGAGATGGATTATCATGTAGTAGGAACCTAGGAGGATTGAGGTGCATCTATATTTATCATGTGTCTATACGCTACTGTAAAGGGAGAAGGTAATTAATTGTGATAAATGCCTTCTAATTAGGTGAGCTACACAAAGATAGATAGTACATGCTTTTTATTGTTGGCCCATACTACAAAAGCTGGTCAAATATAAGGGGACGCAGGTGTGACAGTAGCAATATAAACATGTGAAAGAAGCGACTAGTGACGACACATCAACCATCTACTGGCTGTATATTCATCATGTGAACATGGTATTATAAAAGACATGGTATTTACTGAACATTTAGTTATTATAATTTAAGCCTTGAAGTTAACAACACAAATATAACATTCTCTTCTCTCTATGCCATTCCATAAGGTAATTAAATTGGACAACACATTGTTTTCACGAGAATTACAATTGCATCTGAAGGAGCTGTACAAGTCTTAAGAAGAACAAGCACTAGTATAAAAATGGTCATCAATCCTCTAACAAGCCTGTGTGGCACCTCATTCACATGCCGACCGATGTGTGGTTTCCGTGCTTTTGCTTCCTTCAAGGGATAGATCCAGATCCAGTCTAATGCAAACTAATATTATCTAGCATGTGTATTGGTACCATTCAGATTAGATGCAGCTCACGATGGATCGCGCCTCAGCTTGCCCCTCCATTGCCAGTGGCGGTCTCATGGTTCTGGATGACCAGAAAAAAAGTACAATTCAATGCCGCGATGTACTTGCTGCTGCCGGTGTGGAGAATAAGCCCCAATGCTGCTCTTCTCATTCTCTTGCACTTGCTCACTTCAAATCCATTGTGATCTCCACGCGTGTTTGTTTTAACGAATCTGGAGAGGTAATTTTGACATCAGGTTGCCGACGGGACATATGCGTGCATAACCTGTTCGGCGAAATGCTCACATTCATGCCCATGGATTTTACGCAAGCTCTCTAGTCTAGGTGGTCTCTTAAGGTCGCGGTGGGGCGAGTTGACTTTGAATTGATTTTAAGTCTATGAATCTTTGCATTTCACACATGATCTTATTTCAAGATTAGACAATCCGGCTGGTGGTTCCATGTCTCTGCATTTTTTTCACTCGTTGAGCAAAGCTCTAGGTGGGGATAGCACCACTTTAGGATTAGGAACAATAAATAGTCCATGTTAATTCGCATGACATGAGCATGAAACTTACCATGACAAATAGACAATGCAACTGGTAAAAAGTAAAGCATCTTTAATTCTTTACAGCTCCGGGCAACGGTGGCCTTTTTTGTGTCTTTACCTTGTTAGAAGACATTGCTCCGATATGCTCACACTGAGTTTTCAGGGTGATAACATAGATCTGACGTTGATTGTTGGATCCGGTGACAGCAGCGCATGAGCACCGCTCCTTTTTTGACGGTGTTGTTGTTGGAAAACTCATCGTCCATGTGTTGTCATTGATATAATAATTTGAATTTTTTTTATTTTGTTGAAAAGAGTTTTAGTGGAATCTTGATTCTGATATTATCATGCTAGACCCACGAGCCGACCAGACTCTTACAAGCAGGGTCCACTTTAAGGAAACAACTTTAGAGATCTTTCCTAGGGAGCTTAGTAATTGTAAGGATATAGTTGCAGTTTGGATTGTTAACGATTTAATTGCAATTGCTTTATATCTTTTGACATGAAGACTATTACGTATGTTCCCAAAAGTTTCAGACCATAACACACACAGTGCTAGACACTCCAGTCGCTGGGCCTCCTCGACCACGCCAGCCGCGGACACCTCCGAAGCCCCACATGAACTGCAATCCCCCACCATAAACCGTCGAGTGCCACCATCTCACAACTTCCAGAGTACCACACGCTACTAGAGAAAAGTCGGGACCCACCGGCTGCCAATCACGCCACCGCGAACAACCACCATCGGGCCACTGCCACCGCTAGCCACCACCGTGAAGCTCACCAAGAGATGCCAGACTGTGCCTCCCCCAGCACTAGAGGACATCACCTGCCGAGCGCCAGATCTTAGTGAAGCCCACACCACTAGCATAGCCAGCATCCGGGCGAACCAACATCCAGTTGAGCCATCACCGCATAAAGGACGTGGCCGAAGCCACCGACCCTCACCAACTGCTTCCCGCGGCGCCTACTGCCACCGGAATCTAAATCAAGAAGATGCAAATCCACCGCCAACATCACGACATGCATGACCAGCCACCATGAGGCCCATCGAGATGCAATAGACCATGGGCACTGCCTCTACAGGAGGCAACTGTCACCTCACTGTGTCCCATGCCAACATCGTGTCTCGTCCTAATGATGTCGCCCCAAATGCCTCCCTCGCACGGTATGGTGAAGTACCCTGCCGTCACCAGCAGTGGACATGCTTTTCCTGGCTACGCCATCAGGCGGTGGCTAGGGGATGAGGAGGCGGGAAGAGGAAACCGGCGGCGGCAGTGGAATAGGCCTCCCCGCCACCTACGGGAGCGAAGCTGGAGGACTGGATGATGATCGAAACAACAACCATTTGAGTACTGTAAATATGGTTTGTTTCGGGGGAAAAAACTAAAAGTTAAAGAATGCATTGGGACTTCGATATGTCAATTAGATGAAAATGATGATCCAGTTGACAAATTAGTTCAAAATAACAATATCATACTTCAGATACGTTTAGTTCATGAAATACGTTGGCAGACTTTCGCCTTCCAAGATTGGATACCCCAATGTTCAAATTTTGATATAAGTTATACTCTTCCATTATCTACAAAACTCAATTTTGTGTGATCCGTTTGGCAGTCAGCCATTGCAATTGCATCATTTCGGAAGAAATGATGAACAATATTTCTGATGGACACAAATGGTTTGAAACACTGTTCTATTGTTTGGAAACATTTCAGGCCCTTGTTCGACTTCAAGATTAATTTGAGGAACTCCTTATAGGAAATGTACAATTCTCATAGGAAATTAAGGACAGTATAACCGCACCTAAAGCGAGCCCTCTCAGCGCATCGCGTTTTTGACCGTCCGTTTACGCGATCTGGACATTTTTGGTCGTCAGATCTCATGTTTAAAGCGATCTGCCCCGCATCTGGTGAAAACTGGGCTGGCTGTCCTGTGGGCTGCTGCTCGACAGGCCGAAACGTAGCCCTGTGGTTAACTGGGCCGTCGGCCAGCCCATTCCAGCCCCTCGCTCAAGGAGGTCGACCGCGTCCATCCAGTCCCGATGCCAGGCACCTAGCCACCAATGCGCCATGGGGGTCGCGCCGCCGGCCGACGGGACGAAGCTGGAGGGGATCCAGGTGAGGCGGTCGATACAGAGGATGCTTGCGACTCGGGATACAAAGGATGCAGCCGGTCTGCGTGGATCGAGCCAAGGCGCCCGAGGGGACGAAGCTGAGGCGAGGCGCGTGAGGGGATCCAGTCGGCGTCCGAGGGGATGAAGCTGAGGCGGCGTGCGCGAGGAATCCAGCGCGAGGGCAGGCGGTGCCCGGTAGAACCGACATCCCTAGGCGAGCAGTCATCGAAGATGGTCGTCCTGCTCCCCCCTCTTCACGCCGGCTGTTCCTTCCCCTGCAGGTACAAATCGACCCATCTCTCTTACACGATATGCTAATAGTGGAGACGGAGGTTCCCTGTCCTGATCCGTCCGTCTTCCTCGAGCAGCGATTCACTCGTCGATTCATCCATCCCTTCGCAGGACGTAGTTATGACCCAGCTAGACCAGGACGCATCAATTCACTTCGTCCATTCATCTATCTAGATTTCTGCTGCTCGGCCAGGAGGAATTAGACCAGGCAAGTCCATGACGAAAGAACAAACAGGTTGTGAATTAGAATTATTTACTGGCTCGATAGCTTCCAGCAACACATGATTGGTTGATCCTAGGAAGTCACAAACTAGGGCATCGCCCTTGGTTGATCGAGGATCACTGAAAAGGGCATTGTATCATCCGCAGCGACAACAGGGTCATCGATGTGCGCCCACATCTGGCAGGCAACGGCCAACAGCAACCTGGGCACACTCCAAGGCTTCATGGGAAGCAAGTATCCCATCATCTTAGTGTCTTTTTTATTCAATCTTTTATTCTTCGTAATTTCTGATCTTCTCAATTGTCAATTGAGTTTCCTTTTATTGTCCTTAATTTACTGATGTGTCTTAAGCATTCCGTCAAACATGAGCACTAAATTAGATTGGTCAATTTCCTTTGTTCTTGCAACATAACTAAATTATTGGAGACATTGTCGCTTGAAAGATTAATTTATAATTTTGTTGTCATTACTTTAAAACTTCTTTGTCTTGAAAGCCCCTCCTCAGATCCCTTATATCTGTTTTTGCAACTGTGCTGCTGCCAATCTCTACTTTGTTATTTGATGATTTGTGCAGCAGGGTATGTCAGAAAAAAAACCATTTTGATCATGTGACCTATTACATGTCTGAATTTGTAGATGAAGTCGATGGTCTGGAGAACTTGACATTGATTTAATTAAAATGTGAGGTTCCCAGCTCACTGAATGCGTTCATCCAACTACACAAACGATGGCCTCTAATGATTGTTGAGTATCTTCGTTTTCTTGCGACTCTTTTTCCATTTCATATTACCTATTGCAATCTATTGTACTTAATGTATCCGAATAGAGTTGAGCTAGTGCAAGTTCTGTGTATTAGAGATTAGCTCTTCTTGCCGAAAATATTTTGCCCAACTTTTTTGTTATTGAAGGTGATCACAATCTTCTCAGAATCTTTGAACCTTGGAGACGTATACAGATTCCGAGCAGCAGCTATCGGGTGGCGATTGAAGCCGATTCACAATCGTTGAAACCAATGAAGCAATTCATGGCAGCTAATGTGAGCCACTTGCCGGTGCCAATTATTATTCTGGCAACCTACACATACTTGAGTTCATGCACTTATATATATGCTTTGTCACCTCATGCTCTCATATTCCCCTTCTTCTGGCAATAGAATCTCGAGCAGCGATGTTTCGTGGCTATTTTGCCCCTCTTATCTTCCAGCTTTTTGCAGAATTTGCCCTACAATTCCATCTTCCACTCAACTATCCCGTCGATCTCTTTTTGACCTTTACTTTTCATGGGAAGTGTTCATATTGCTTATTGTCTATCGATTTGGCGTATTTTAGAGCTCCGTTCTCATATATTGTTTGGAGTGGCAATGGTTCTCGGCCAGGTAAGGCTGTCATACCTTGTCTCTTCATGCTTCAGTATCCATGTATTTAAAGGTTTTCATCTCACAATCTCCAGTGGAACTTATTGATATGTATGTGCATCATACATGACGTGGTACTATTTGTTGCTGTATGCAACACGTTACTTAGAAGTTAGAGTATAGTCAAATGGGCAGAAAAGAGAACTAGGTTGTTCTATCCTTAAGCGAACAAATACCAAAGCATATTCATTTGGCAAACCTTCTGCATAATCAGTCACGTATATAGGAGCACCTTGTTTCAGATGACAGCACTATGGAACATTTTTCTGCTGGAACGAATATGTGCAAAAGGAATCCAGCTGGTTGAAACCGTGTGTTGCAGTGCAGGTGGTGTCTACTCACCAAATCTTGTGGACAAACCTCCTGATATTGCAAACCTTATGCGCTTTACTGGCGGCCGTGAAAGTCGTGAATTTATTGCCCATTTTTTGTATGGATTAAACCTCTATCAAAGAAACAAATAGTCAATCAACTCCACTAATCTCAGCTTCCCTTTTCATCTTTCCACGCTTCTTTCCATGCGATGCAGTTTGACTTTGATTCAAAGTACTTGATCCTGAATGTAAACATTGTTTTAGCTAGAAGACAGGTGATGTAAGCTGCATGGACAAGATCTTTCTTTTGGCCTTTTCACATTTGGCTTCTCATTCCAAAAGCAGAGAGAAGATCTTACTTCTTTGCAGGTGCAACTTAGTGGCCTGCAAGGGAAACTGCTTGAGAGAGATGAAGCTGCGACGTCAGTGGATAGCTTGATCGACCTGTGATAATAATTCTTGATGGGAATATTAAATTAGCTATTTCGAAAATCTGTAATCGTGCTTGTTTGTTACACGTGTATTGTAACATCACCTGGAAACATTTCCACATTCCTTCTGTATGTATGATAAAACTGTGGACTCAATGTAGGTAATCACTTCTTTATTGATAGCACTGCCAAATACTCCCTCCGTTCCCAAATAATTGTCTTTCTAGCCATCTCAAATGGACTACAACATACGGATGTATGTAGATATGTTTTAGAGTGTAGATTCACTCATTTTGCTCCGTATGTAGCCACTTGTTGAAATCTCTAGAAAGACAATTATTTAGGAACGGAGGGAGTACTTGCTTATTTGATCAATTTTAAAAACTATGTCTTGCCATACTACCCCAGTACTTTCATTCCTCTTCTATTGCTAACAAATATTTAGGTCATAGATCAAATATAATTAATGTCCATGATACATGTCTTCCTACATTTAAGACAATTCCAAATATATGGGCGCAGCAACGCGCGCCATCGATGATCTAGTTCATTGTACAATTCACGTTATCATGGGGCTTTTATGGAACGCCTGGTCCTATTTCTAGTTAATGCATAACAAAAGTAGCTCAGTATATTTCTTTGTCCCATGTGCAATGAATTAATGTTTGGTAAAAGCCCTGCTTGTTTTTCTCAACCATAAAGGTGACGGGAAGGAACAAAACATTAATTTCATGCCATCTCTTCACAATATAGACAACTTAGTCATACTATAAGTACGACAGCAGTATGAGGAAGATGCAAGACCACCAAACTCCTATTTCTCTGTGCACACTTGTAATCGGGTATATTATAGCTTGCCCTTCATATATAGCAGATCAACACCAATATTTGTAGTTGAAATCACACTGAATCTTCTCATCAATTGTCTAGGTGCTATGGTCTGTTAGATGTAGAAGTAATGTTATATGTCATCTATGTAGGAAAATGATGCCGACTGGAAAATAATTCATAGAAGGAGGATGCATTGGGAAATGGGAACACGGTTCGGGCCGCAATGTTGTTCCCTGTTCATCCAGGAATTTTGGTGGTCACATGTCTGTAAGATGTGCGAGCGTGTAGCAGAGTGAGACTTGAGATGTATTCAGTACCTCTGTGCCTAAGCTACTCCCTGTGCACCAAAAAAAATTTCCATCTCAGGAAATCAATAAGATGTATAAAATTAATATTAAAAAACAATGTACTATCTCACAAATTGAGTAATGTCACCGCAGCATAAACCAGGGGACAGTGGAAATATGCCATAAGACTCAATTAATGTGCTGTTCGGCCTGAACTACTGCCCCCATGGATATGGAGAACATGGTGTCTATACTCAAAAGCTTGGTGAGCCTGCAAAAATAGCAGAGTGGCGTAGGTGAAGAACTGAGGGTAGAGTTAACCATTTCTCTAAGTTGTACCATGATCGTCGTCTAGCTGTCATCGGGACTACGATATTTGTAGCTCAGATCTCCTTTTGTGAAGCTTGAGCAATCATTCATACATGTCTGATGATATTTGGTGCAGCAATGTGTCATCATAAAAAAATCCTATGTGACATGTGTTACGGAGAACTGACTAACGGGTTGAAAACCAAACTAACGTGGCCTAATGGGTTGAAAACCAAATTAACGTCGCTCATGGCAAGCCGAAGGGAGATTGGGGTGTCGGTGGAGCAAATGGCACAGAAAAAGTCTTACTCCACAGGTCTTGCCACTTGTTGTTTCACGGGTGCACCATGTGCGAAATGAAAAACTAGCTAGTATCATGTGGCATCTGCGTACCCGGTAGAAACCCGGATCGCTAGAAAAACAACTCTCTGCAGCATGTGACAACAGTGATGAGTCGAGCCCCACGCATGCATGCTGTGTCATTCTAGTACGTCATGTGCATATATAGCTTGCTGGGCAGGTTGGTGTTGGTTCACATGTGCATCATAGATACACTCACTCGTGTGTTGATTCCTTCATGGGATCCAACAGGTTGACGTTGCATCGATCAGTAAACCGATCATTCATCCAAGTACACCAAGTGATGGATCCTAGGCAGGACTGCACATGCACCGCTGGCGTACCATCTAAACTGGTCGATCCAAGAAAGAATCAGGGAAAGAATCGTGTGATTCGTTATAGGTTGGATGGAGTTCCCGAGAGATGCTGATGAGCACCTAGCTAGTTGTGCTGTCTCGGTCAAAGCCCAGGCAGTGCCGCCGGCGGCGGGGCCTCTCCCTGGCGTGTCTCTCTCTCTCTCCCCTGGTGACGGCGTGAGTTCTTCCGGCATCGGCTTGGCGGCGTGGCGCGGCGGAGCTCCGGCGTTGACTCGGTACGAAGGGGTGGAGGGCAGGGCACCTTCCAGTGGTGCTGCCTCCGCGGCGGCTGCGGCTTGGGGCCCTTGACCCCGATCCGATCTGGATCTGGTGGTGCTTGGGTCTGGGCCATGGCGGCTGGCGAGGCGTGGTGTTCATCGGGGCTTGTCGGCCTCTAGACAGCATGGGGGTGCCGGCGGCGACGTGTGCCCGGCGTGGTGACGCTGGTGGACGTGGTGGTCATCTTCTTTCAGAGATGGCCGGCCAGAGGCTTGGTGATCGGATCTCGAGATCCATCATCTTGTCCCGGCTGCGAGTAGGGGAGACATGGTTGCCGGTGAAAACCGAGCCGACGGCAGGCGATGGCGGCGTTCTCGCCATTACCTTGATGGAGGCATCGTCGTGTAACTACTGTCGACCCACTCGTGCTGCTCCGAGGAAAACCCTAAGATCTTGTGTTCCATATCGGACGATGGCGGCAATGCGGTGTCGTTTCTCTCTTGGGAGCATCGTTTGCGAAGTAGCGCTGGAAGTCAGAGGCAGGAGGTGGAGCGGCTTCGTCTTGCACGGAGCTTCGATGGAGATGTCAAGTCATGCCTAACCGACATGTGCTATGCTTTGTCATGCCTGGTCGGCAGGTGCTACGCAGACAGATCTTCCAAGGACTTCAAGCTGTGTCGGCTGGTGGTACCTGGCAGCATGGCGTTGAGGTGTATCAGTGGCGACCGCGACGTGCTCAGCTGTTTGCGCGCAGGGAGGAGGTGTCGTTGGGCGCCGTGGTGGAATCGGCGATAGCTAGACCGAGCAAGGTTGATGCATCAGTACAGTTCTGAAGATGGAGATATGGCAGTTGGCGGCGGCGGCCTCTGAGAGCAAGCCGGACCAGTGTGTGCCCCAGACCCGGCAAGTGGCTAGGTTGGGGTTCAGGTCTTAGATGGTAGGCTTGGCTGCGATTTCTGTTTGATATTACGCCCAGGCTATCTGCACCCCTTCATCAACTTGATAGGTGTAGCGATAGTTTATTGCTTAGACGGCGTTTTTAGTCTTACTGTTGTATGACTTTGTAAGGTCTTGTAAGAATAATTAATAAAATGGCCCTATGCCTCGCCCAGATGCAAAGACTGGGGGTCATCCTCCTTTTCTAAAAAGCTAGTTGTGCTGTCGATCCGATCAATCATGGAGGCCATCGCGCAGATTCCTCGGATCCATCTGGGCTTGGTTATGCTTAAGATGTTAAATCGTCCTGTTAAGTGCCACAACTTGAAGGTGCTCCTGATGCTAAATCGTCTGGCATTAACTAGAACTTAGATAGACTCGCTGACCCCAAGGGAACTCATCAAAACTTCGTTAAGCTCAAGGCGTTGACACGCTTCAATTAATTCATCCTTACGTACATCGGCACTTGCATGCATGTTACCACACAGACAGAAACTGACATGGCATCTAACAGCGTATATGTATGTATTGGATGGAGCGGCTACTCCTCTTCAGGTCAACTTTAGTAACATGCATGGGTAGCTACAAGTTGCATTTTGCTAGTACACCCGTTCCTACCCGTCTTATAAATAGCGAGGATAGGTGCTCTATCCCATGGACACTGAGGTCGTCTCTTCTCTTTCTCTCTGCCATATACTAATACTAGCTAGCTAAGCTGCCCCTTGCAAGTAACTAATGGCGCCTTCACCAAGTAGCAGTGCAACTGTGTTATCCGTGATGGTGGTCCTCCTGCTGTTGGGGATGGGATGCCCGGCGGTGGGCATGACGGCATGCAAGGACTGCAAGCCGCAGTGCAACTCCACGTGCAGCGCCGCCAACTTTGCCGGTGCCGGGCCGTGCGGCGCCGACTGCAGCCCGACGCCGGGATGCTCGGGCTGCCTCTCCTACTACCAAGGCAAGTGCATGTCCGGATGCTTGAGGGCATGCAAATCCCAAACACCGGGTGCATATGACTGCGAAAGCACCTGCAAAGGCAATTGCAGCAACCAAAGCAGCTTGTGCGGCGCCGTCTGCGGTGAGTCGCCGACGTGCACCGCCTGCAAGGACAACTACACCCGTGGTTGCACGTCCTGCTGCACCGCCTACTGCAAGTGCCACTGCGTCTAGCTGGCTCCATCGATTCAAGGTTTTAGGCTCGTGTGCAATGTAACTAAAGATTCTGCTGCTCACCCATCGGCACCTCAACGACGACCCACATGTCAGTGAAATAAGGTCGCCGAGTGCAAATCCTTAATTACGTGCTATAATGTTCTGAAACTTAGGAGCTTCATTTTCTACGTCAAATAATCATTAGTGGCAACATGTTTTCCCTTTAGCATCTTGATAGGTTTTCCCACTGTGTTTTTTAATTTCTCATTTGGATAGTAGTCGGGTTACTAATTAAGAAATTATCTTATTCTATTTGCTTATCTATTTGGAGTATATTTTAATTTTGTTGCTTCAATTTACAAACGACAGAATCTATATATGTCATACTCCTCCAAGTAAATTTTTGAGATCATCTTTATCCAACTACTTGTATGTTGTGACCAAGCTATATATGTCATCCCCCTCCAAGTATGTTCTTGGAGATCATTTTTAACTACTCTCTATGTCATGACGAAACTGTATATGTCGTACCCCTCCAATTAAGTTCTCGGAGATCAACTTTATCCAACTACTTGGTGTACACAGACCGAATCATGAATACATGCATGTGATTTAGACAGAAGACGCTTGATTACTGGCATTAAAAACACAACACACACACTCTTAGGGTATATCTAATACTGCCTCCGCTTTTCTTTAGTACGCATGTTAACTTTGACAAAAGTCAAACTTCATAATGTTTGACCAAGTTTATTGGAAATAATATAAACATTCACAATAAAAATTTTATATCAGGTGAAAATATATTCAATGATGAATCTGGTGCTATTGATTTGATTTTGTATGTTTATCTCTATAATCTTGGTCAAACTTTGTAAAGTTTGATTTCAAACAAAGCTAATATGCGGAGTAAATAAAAATGGAGGGAGTACTAGGTTGTATTTAAGTGTGTTGGTAAAAAAAAATCATGTCATCAGCCAACAAACTGTACATACAACTACTCCAATAGAGTGTATGTACCTTGTCCAATGGGAGGTGAGAAAATAAATAAGGTTGCTCTCTCATCTCACAACGGAGCTCGTGCAAACATTACCAGTTCATGTAAAATCAACCTCATTATCTCTTCACATTTATTAAATGCCACATCATCAAAAATCATGTATGATCCTAGCATGCGACATAAAGAAGATTTCCAAAATAAATCAATTTTACCAACATCCATTTTACAACTATTGGAGATGGCCTATTATACTAATTAACCCGCAATCAAGGTGGACTTTGTTTTGTGCAGTGGAAGATCAAATGGGGTTGGCATGCCACCTCCTTCTAAGGTGCATATTTAACCCAGGATATGCAATCCAAACCGATACACAAAAGTCATCGACAACCACATGCACATGTGTCCTTGTTGTGTGTGTGTGTGTGTGTGTGTGTGTGTGTGTGTGTGTGAGAGAGAGAGAGAGAGAGAGAGAGAGAGAGAGAGAGAGAGCAGACAATTTAATTGATTCCATAAGTCTCCATTTTTTAGACAAATTGTGCAGCATAAAATAAGCATGCCCATCTAATGATTTTCCCTCAACTAAACTAGTTGGGGTTTCAGCATGACCACAAATGGATCGAAGATGATTCAAAGTGAAAACTTGAAGTGGATTCATAGTCATCTTAAATTTCTGCTTTTATTTTATGTATTTGGTGTGTTGACATGAAGGCAATAAAAGCAAACAAAAAAATTGATTTTATATATTTTTATGCGAAGTGGGGGAGATGAAAATGAGAGGCAAAGTCAAATAAAAAAGTAGAGCAAAGGTTGCACCTTCCGCAGCCCTCTTGCAAATTGGGAAAGCTTGTTATTCAAGCGATAGTATGTGCCCCCTTAAATTAAGTACTTAGCTTTGAAAATATCAAGCCAGAGCCCTCCCTGCCCGAAGAGGATTTTCCAAGCCCACTTTGCAATGAGGCACTAATTCATAACTTTGGTATTGATTACCTCCTCTCTCATTCGGAGAGCAAATACGCTCCCATTTGACCATGTGATATCTTTTCTTGCCCTGATCTTTCGCCCAGTAGAATTTGGATCTCACCCTGTCCGTTTTGTCATGAATCCCTTCTTGCAAAAGGTGAAAACCCATAATAAACATTGGGATATTTGTGAGAAAATCGTTGATCAAGAGTAGCCTTTTTCCTTGCAAAGGCACCTGTGGCCAACAATTTTCCTTGCAAAGGCTCCACCCGGCCGGCAAATGTTTCTACCACTGGGTCTAGATCTAGAATAGTTAAAGCCCTATTCGATATGGGCATCCCCAAATACTTCGTTGGGATCAACCCCAACACAAATGGATCAAAGATGATTCATGTAGAAAACTTGAAGTGGATTTATGGTCATCTTAAATTTCTGCTTTTATTTTCTGTATTTGGTGTGTTGATACGAAGACAATAAAAGCAAAAAAAATGATTTTATATTTTTTTTATGCGAAGTGGGGGAGATGAAAATGAGAGGCAAAGGCAAATAAAAAAGTAGAGCAAAGGTTGCACCTTCCGCAGCCCTCTTGCAAATTGGGAAAGCTTGGAATTCAAGCCATAGTCTGTTCCCTCTTAAATTAAGTACTTAGCGGAAAAGAAGAGGCAATCAACTTGTGTATATGACGCTCTGATCTGACGTGGCAATCAACTTGTATATATGACGCTGGCAGCTAATGTAAGGCGGGGAATATACGTGTATTATTGTCCTGATGGCTCTTCCCTCGCATGACTGGACGTGCGTTTTCTTCTTATTGATTTCCTTGTGTATCGTATACATATAGTATAATATATGCATTCGTCAGTGACAAAGACTACCTACAAATTAATGATCATATCAACGTCGGCCGGCCGCCGGCAGGTCGGGTTCTGCCTCATGTTGCCAGGGTTCCATCGCCTCTTTGTGCCGGAGTGACTCACGGTGGTTACATAAATAGAGACGACTGACATGGAGGATTAGGAGCGCTGGCATGCAATATTATACTTAGGGATGACTCACGGTGGTTCCAATGACTCCTGCCAAGTCCGGCAGGTAATATTACAGGATTAATTAGAAAGAAAGAAGAGAAATTTAGGAAGGAAGGAAGACGTTGCAAGCTAAGCTGGCAAAGCAGTCGACACTGACTTTATCAATCGATTATATAGGAGAATTAAGTGAAGAAGCGTTAGACCAACTCCAGCCGTGTACTTTAACCGGTCGGCGTGCGCATTCAGCTGCCGCACAGGTGTTTCGTGTAGACAAGACACACACACTCTCTCTTTCTCTCTCTCACGTCGATCTACCCGTGAGCTAGAGCACATAGTTCTATGCCCGTGAGCAACATCGGGAGCAGCTAGCTTGCCTCGCGACGGATCAAAGCTGCCGTACTCTCGGATCGACCGCAGGGCAGCGAAATTGCCGATGGTGAGTAGCTCCATTTGGAGCCGCAGCATACATACGATCGATTAATTCCTATTCTTCGGTTGGTTTGGTGGTGGCGCTTCCCCCTCTCTCCATTGTCTTCCCCGAGTTTGGTCTTCTTTTTGCTGGTTTGTTGCTTTGTTTCTTTTGCTGGTTGTTCTTCTTCATTTTTTCCAATAAAAAAAATATCAAAGTTAGCGCGGGCGCTAGGCGAAGCCAAAGCTTATGTCGAGGCAAATTAAAGCTTGTGACGAAGCCGAGCTAGGCAAAGTAATATTGCAAATGACCGTAATTAATCAGAAGGACTTTGCGGGGAATAAGGTTTTTTTAAGGATAGCCTGCTCTTCTTCTTTTGCGATCTCGTGTGGAAAATTCTGGGAATCTTCCAAGCTATATGAACTAGCACGTGACTGACCACAGTTCTTGTGTTACGGCATAATCTTTACATCCCTCTCCCTACCTACTCCCCGCGTTCCAAAATAGATGACCCAATTTTATACTAACTTTGTACTAAAGTTAGTACAAGGTTGGGTCATCTATTTTGAAACGGAGGGAGTAATAAGCTCACCAATTTCATGTCACAGCTACTATTACCCTCCCTTCTTCTGCAAAAGCTTCTCTCTACTGTTGATTCGAGGTTTTTCTTCCATATTTCTGGTGGAACATGTTAGGAATAAATCAGAACTCGCCGCGGTGACTTTTTTTTAGAAAAGGACTCGCCGCGGTGACTAGCGTCTGTGTCTAGGTCTAGACGGGACGCCGGTGCGTGGCCATGTCCATGCTTGAGTTGGAGTCGCAGTTTGCTGTGTGAGTCGTCCGCGTGGCCGTAGGGACAGTTGGGCTGGCCGCGTTGGGTGGCGGATCCTTGGCTGGCTAGCAACATGCATGGCGGATCGTGTGTCCGTTCAAAGAGGCTGAACTGGGCCCTTCCTCCCCCCAATCCTTAATTCTAATGGTCCACGTCAACCAGTCCGTGAAACCCCGTAAAAAACCCGTTGATGTAGCATTACTCATATAGGTAGTGGCCGGTGCGGTGTGCGTGCGTGCAGTTTGTGCATGTATGAGCTAATTAGTTAGTGCAGTTAGTGGCCGCGTGTGACAGACGGCATTGTGTGTGTGCACCGGGGACAAAGATCCTTCCATGTAACCCACATATGAAAAAAAAGATCCTTCCATGTACTGATTGGTGTCACGGTTTGGTGCTGAGCAAGTTTGAGCTCGATAAAAAAAAGCTGTTCGTCATCGTGGTGCCGTTCGTGCGGTGGGGGCGATCGTCACCGGAAAATCCAGTGTCTTTCTCTCCATCTTCCACCCCCCATCCGAGCGAGTGCGAGAGAGAGAGAGAGAGAGAGAGAGAGAGAGAGAGAGAGAGAGAGAGGTTTGTGCGGCGTTCGTGTCACCAGACCGGGTTTGTCTCAACAGAACAGCACTCATACATTTTTGATGATTAGCTGAAACAAAATTCAAAGCCTGTTTGTCGTATATGAAGATCTTTTTATTGCGAATAGAGTTCTAGTTTGTGAAAACTCAATTTATATTTCCATATCATGTACTCCCTTCGTAAAGAAATATAAGATCATTTAGGTCACTAAAGAGACATACTCCCTATGTAAAGAAATATAAGATCATCTAGATCACTAAAGGAATGTATTCCCTCCGTGAAGGAATATAAGATTGTTTAGATCACTACTTTAGTGATCTAAACAATCTTATATTTTTTAGGGAGGGAGTACGTACGATTAGAATACATGCAGTAATACCGAGTCCACATCACCCACCGATTATAACTCTTTGTTTTTCCGACACACCAACTGCAATGTTTATAACATATAAACTTTGCTCTTTTTTCTTATATACCTATCGTAATTTTTTCTACCACCAACTGCTATTATTTTTTCCTACATACACACCGCCTTTTGTTTTCACATAACTACCAACTGTTATTCTATACTCCCACATACCCTCTGCCATTTTCTCTTTTGTTTTTCACATCCCACTGCAGTTATTTTTCCTTTGTACTCCAATGAATCGGATCATGAACTTTAAGTATATCCAGCTTTATTGAGATCTCAAACAGGTTTTCTCTGTGTTTTGTAAATAAAGCATCAACTATGTTTATACATCATCAGGGATATATCCAAAAGAAAGTAGGAAATAGTCTACTACGGTAACATCACAAACATGCCAAAAAATTAAGAATAACGATAATTCAAACTTAGATTAAGTTGCATGTAAAAAAGAACTTCTCAAGAACCATACTATTATGAGTCACCAACCAAAAGAGGTACCTCTTCCTACCAGTATGTTCGGCCTGCCCAGCCAGAAAGTCCCTAGGCCTGAGGCCTGCTACTCAGGCCCAAGTGCCTCATAGACATATCTCTAATGGAAGTGAACAGTGGGACATGAAAGGAATATGTGTTTCTCGTCATCAGGGAACTACATATAAGGGACAAAGGCCATCACCAGGCCCGTTCCGCTTAGCCACCTCCGTGCCTGAGCTAGTCTAGTCACAGAGGAGCTACAATATGAAGATCTTTATCTTTAGCCGAACAAGAACATTCCACATGGAGGAAAAGCTAGGCGAAGGTAGGCGACCCAAAAAGGAAGCATTAGCCCGAACCAAAATAGAAAACCCTTGAGGGGCAAGGTGTACAGGACACACCGTGTTCAGGGAATCCGAGGGCACAGATGCTGGGTGGTTACTTCGCAAATCGACCCATGCCATAGTTTCCTTACGTCCAAATGTTCGCTGGAATGAAATATTATATTTCTCGTCATAGAACACATAGTCCATGAATAGAGTAGGGCCCGAACAAATCACAAATAGGAAGGGGAACTCGATCCTAAGCGAGTTCCTCTCAATCCATCGACCATGCCAAAAAAGTTAACCTCTCCATCACCTATGGAAATGCAAGTACCCACACAGATCTTGTTCTTGATCTATTTGAGGGCATTCTAGAATTGAGATCCCTCCCTGCGAACGTAAGCGATAAGAGGGCGGAATTGTTGGTATTTTTCCTTGATTAGTCGTCTGCGAAGACCCCCACCGGCCCTCAGGATCCTCCAAACCCATTTCGACACGAGGGCAACGTTTATTAGTCAAGAGTCAAGGATCCGTAGACCCCCTGGTCTCTGGGAACACGGGGATCAACTAATTTCACAATGTGGAATTTCTGGAGGCCATTGGGCCCTACCAGAAGAAGCATGATAGTTCTTTATCAAAGAATCAACGAATTCTTTGTGGAGGATGTACATCCCCATCATATACACGGGCAGACTGGAGAGGCATGCACTGATGAATACGATTTTATTCCCCTTAGAGGTAAATCTAGCACTCCGTAGCTCTGCCTTACAAGTGGGTCAATGTCCTTGATCTGGATACTAGTATCCAGAACCCACAAATAAGATATTGTGGAGGAGAATTTGAAGCTAAGGGTTACCCACAATTTGTTGTTGCTCCTAGGGTGGATAGCGCATGACCACCACTTGTCCCTTCTCGAAGTTGATATTGATGCTACACATGCCAGATCAAAGCATTGGCGAAGGAACTTGATGTTGGTAATGTCAAGCTCTGACCCTCTACCAAGATCATGGTGTCATCCTTGTATAGGACCTGGGTGATACCACCACTTGGGATAATATGGTCTTTTTTTTGAAACAACGAGACTCTTGGTAGATTTCCATAAAATAAACCGCCTCAAAGTTTACAAAGTTGAAAAGCAAAAAAAGGAAAGTGCCCATCCATACAAATTTGAGAGGGAAGACCTCCCACCACATGAATGCCTCATAATGCAGAAATTCTTAAAACCTTAAGAAATGTACTACGGTAACAATAAAAAAAGCAACATCTAACAAGAAACGATACTCGCACAAGCACCTAAAGATATAAAGCAGCTGCCAAAGGAGAGGGAGCAGTCAGGCCATTCAATCAACAATAAAACCATTGCAATTCTTCTGTTTAGGAGATTCCATCCATGAGTCTGCCAAATATCTCCTCAAGTACATTCTTGATCTTCTCCACACCAAGCTAAATTCTTATTTGATCTTGTACTTTCTGCAAAATCCTCCAACTTTAATATAATAGCACAAATAGTATACCACTATAGCAGGATCCTCAGAAAAAATGTATCAAAACAAACACTATTCCGAAATTTCAATGAAGTCCAATAGATGCTGACCCCTCCAAACATACGTAGTTTTCTTCGACTTTTCAGGGAAATTCTATCCAACCCCCCCAAAATATCTTCCTCGCCCTGGAGTTCTAGGAAGTGTAGAGGCACATATCACCACATGCCAGAACAGTTTAGCAAGACCACTCTCAAAAACATATTATTATTTCTCTCCTCGTAGCAGAGATGGTATTGTTCATTTCTAGTCCATCCTCTGCTCGACATATTTTCCTTGGTCAAGATACTACTTATGAGAATCAACGACAGGAAGATCTTTACTCTACGATGCACATTAAGCTTTTAGAATTATTTGTATCCAACTAGTCAAGAAACCATCAGATGCAAGTGAAGATCACTCGGCACAAACTTGTTCGTACCGTTGAGAGACCAACTGAATCTATAGTTGCAGTCCATTTAAGTCTACAGAATCAACCAACTACTTCGAATCCCCAACGAAGAGGATTTTCCCCAACTAAAATGATAAGTCGGAGATATGGCCAGCTACTTGGCCTACTACAAGATTGTCGCGGAAGTTTCAGCCGCAATGTTTAACAGGAGGGGGATTGGATCCCCTTGTCTCGCACCACAAGACAATAAAAAGTCCGGAGCTACCTCAAAATTCATATTGGTAATAGTGCTACCATTAGAGACACTGTCCATGATCTAGCAGATTTAAGAGCCACTGAAGCCCAGATCCAGGAAGATGCACCTATGGTATTGAAACTAAACCTCATGGATAACCTCATGAAGGATGATGATATATCACATCTCAACAAAGGCTTAGTGGTTAGGTGTGCAAGTCTCTCAGCTATTGGGCCAAGTCTTGTCTCATAGTCCTTTATCAAGATACACTAGATCACATTGATTACCATGATCATCTTAAAGTGGCGGATATATGTGGCGCCAACTTGCTTGGAAATTAGGATTATCACACGAAGTTTAAGCGAGACATATCAAGCATGCCAATGTAGAATACGTCAAACATGAGCATAATCGTGGATTTATATTATCAGAGTTGTACGCCTTTTCGAAGTTCAGCTTGAAGAAGACGACTAGAAACCCATCCGGGCTGGGCAACGATTTAGGATTCATGTATGATATAGTGTGACAAACTCCTTCCAGCGAGAACGGTAACCTATGTTCTGCATTCTCTATGGATAAGACCATGGCCTCAACACACTAGCAGTCCCTAGCCAAGGCTACCCTGGACCATGGCCTCAACAAACTAGTAGTCCCTAGCCACGACAAAGGGAAGTTCTCATTATATAGAGTTAAGTACATGATCCAACATGCTCTGGATTGCACTCACCTGGTGGTTGGTGCATCTGACCCGAGCTCCCACCTGGTAGTCTCCATAATTAATGCCAAACTAGCGATGAATTCATTGAACATACGCATCTGAGGACCATCGACATTAGTCGGGCTCTTGTCAACTAGGGACCGGTTGAGTTTGAAATCCCAACCCACCACTATCGGCAGTGTGCATTGTTCCAACTTCTCTCTGAGTTCGTTGATGGTTGGCCGACACGTAGACAATAAGAACCTTCCAGCTGAAGTTAGTTAGTCTATAGGTGAGTGACATGCTCACTCACCATGTTCCATATCCTTTATATTTGATGGTATTCTCCTTGACACCTAAGAGGATGGCACACAAAATACCAACGGCTAGTAGCCACTGGCAAGAAAAACTGTGGTGTCTATGACACCACAATTTAGGCATGAAGAAGTCCTGGTGAATAGTTTGCCCACTATGTCAACATCCTCCTGGTGAATATATTCGAGGAGCCAATGCATTTGACCATCCGGACCGAACCCCATGAGTCCCAACAAAGAACTTCCATTGGGAAACCATCGTGAAAGTCAAACCTTCCATGTGAAGGTCAAATACACCAGTTGACGCAACTCATTGCGATGAGGTCTGTAGAGATGGCCATAGAGGGACGTCATCACGGAGAATGATCACCACCAAGTTTTTAGGCACCCATAGGACCTCCTCACCCATGTGAATGGAGAAGAAGCCTTGGTACTTAAACCAATGCCCTAGAATCTCCATGTCATAGGATTGCGACTGCCCATGACAATCAGCAACTAAGTGGGCCTCATCCTTGCAGATGTAGCAGTGCAGCGACACAAAGAACTCTAGCTGGTAGTGCCTGGACAACCCACGGTTGTAGCATGTAAGCTCCCCTCCCCACTATGTATGATTTTGGGGCACCCTCTGAGCTAAGACACACACGAAATGAGTGTCGATCACATGTAGTGGGAGATAGGGAAGCCTATTTTTCCAAAGTTACCATTCCTCATCATCATATTTTTCTTCTTCCAGTGGGAATTGATGATGCCTCTGGGGGAGGGGTTACGTGCAGAGGTGGTGGCAGGGGTCATGAGCCATGAAGTGTGCCAAGCGAGGAGAACTTCGCAACTCACCCTCCACGATGGGGAATGGCCTCACGCCACTTCGCCCCTAACCAACCCGAATTCATGGCACAACTTGGATTCCAAGCACGCGGTGTCATCTGAGGGCGGCATTCATCACATTGATTGTCGTGCCAGTCATCGATGCATGTGGATTCGCATGAGAGGTGCCCAGTTGTCGTGGCACTCGTCACGTTGATCGTTGGGGTAGTCGAGGTGGCTAGGTAAGGCATGGTCAGGCTATCGCATGAGCAGTTCATGTGGGTCATCCTACCTACCGTTCTGGGGGCGTGGGTGGCCATTCTTTCCCTCCCTCATCACGGCCCCTAGGGTGAACGTACGAAGAACTGGATGGGTGGGGGAAGGTAATAGAGGAAATGAGTAGAGGCATATCTATTGAATGGATGTGCGAAACGCTAGCTTGGGGTCACACCTGCGCAACCCACTGACATATATTTTACTTTTTCTCGTGCAAGAGACATATATTTACTTCTCATGGAGCCATGGATTTCCATGCCACGAGAGGCACAGTCATGCCTCTTGGAAAAGGAAAAATGTTTTTAATACATTTCCTTTTCTTTTCTTTTCATGAGAGGCATAGATTTACTTCTTATGGAGGCACGGATTTGCTTTCATGACAGGCAAAGTTGGAAAAGAAAAAACATGTTTTTTCCCTTTGAGAGGCACAAATTTATTTCTCATGGAGCAACGAATTTGCTTCTGTGAGAGGCATAGTCATGCCTCTTGGAAAAAAATGCGTTTTGTTCCTTCCGCGAGAGGGCTCGGAATTACTTCTCGTGGAATCACGAATTTGCTTCCCTAAGAGGCGAAAAAGAAAAAAAAAGGGTGTTTTTCCCTTCCGCGAGAGGCATAGATTTACTTCTCAGGAAGGCATGGATTTACGTCCGCGAGAGGCACAATCATGCCTCTCAAAAAAAAGGAAAAAATGTGTTTTCTTCTTTTTCTTCGGTGACATGCACTGATTTCCTTATTATGGAGGCACAGATATGCTTCCGCAATAGGCTCAGATATGCTTCCGCGAGGCCCAGATTTACTTGTCATGGAGGCACGGATTTGCTTCCATGAAAGGCAAAATCGTTCCTCTCGAAAAAAGAAAAAAATATATGTTTCCTTTTCTTTTCTTTTCACGAGAGGCATAGATTTTATTCTTGTGGAGGCACGGATTTGCTTCCCCGAGAGGCACAGTCGGAAAAGAAAAAACGCATTTTTCCTTCCACGAGAGGCACAAAATTATTTCTTGCGGAGCCACAAATTTGCTTCCGCGAGAGGACTAATCGTGCCGAAAAAGAGAAAACAACATGTTCTTTTTTCTTCCGTGGGAGGGCACAAATTTTAGTTCTAGTGAAGGCACGGGTTTGCTTCCACGAGAGGCACAGTCGTGCCTCTCGGAAAAAGGAAAAAAATGCTTTTTTTTCTTCTGCGAGAGGCACTGATTTGCTTCCGCAAGAGGCACTGATTTGCTTCTGCAGGAGGCACAGTTGTGCCTCTTTGGAAAGTGAAAAAAATTCGTGCTATTGGTTAGGATTTCAAAACCTATCAACATGGGGTCTAATTTTGAAGATCTCCACGCGAGAAAACAAGAATGAAAACATTTAGAGAACTGAACGTATGGTTTAAGAGATAAAACCTTCGAAATAAATGAATCTAAGAAAAAAAAACTCTTAGATTGCGACACGTGATGCACATAGGTGGCTCAGCAGGCATCACAGTCCTGGATCAATAGAAGTATGGCCCATTTGTGCCCAATAAAAAGGGGTGTGGCCTGCATGCCATGCATCTGCACCAGCACTTGAAGACTGTGCCTCCACATGCAAGTGTTTTTTTTCTTTTGAGTTGGCTCCACATGCAAGAGTTACCAAGAGACCTTGCCAAAGCTCCGGTGTCCACAGGAGTGCCCTTTGCCCCCACGACGACCAAACGGATCGACCACCTAACTTCCAGCAAACACTACACCTTTAAGCTTTTCAATAGTTTTAATACAATAAATAAATCACAATCAATATGAGGTTAAGATCATAACAATAGTGTACAGTTCCTTTTCACAATATCGCATCTACAGTATGTAGATGCTTTATTCATACACACATACAAATATTACAAGCCACACACACACACACAAACAAACACACGACCGTTTGCACCTTACTGGATGCCTAACCTCACACACAACAGCAATCTTTAGTGGTAAAATGTATACGATTGCATCCGCAAATCGGGATTGAAAATAAGGTACACACATGTTCCCGGAAGGGTGCCCTTAATGACCAAAATCTACTTGGAGCGCTTGCAAGTGCTTCTTCATCAGTTGTGAGTTGGTTCTTCCCCATATGTTAGTTCAACATATATTGCCTCAATAACCAAAACTCGAAGCAACTGAAACTTCGCAGCAATCAAACATAATACAGCCTGACAAATGACAAATCACAGAGGAGTATGATTGATTAAGCAAGCCACCATGTCCATGGGCTAAAACAGTGCCGCCAGTTAATTCAAATGGAACTACTTGTGCATTCCCGATTTATGAGAGAAACGCTGCATGCATGCAATGCAAGTAATGATTTGGTTGCAAATACACAAGCTATTCATACAAACTGAATAATTACAGTGCTGGATTAAATTATAGTAATTGCCTCAACAACAACAAAAAATTCTCGAGGCATCTCTGAACTGTGTCAGCAGTACAAGGCAATGCAGTTCATATCACATTAAGGTAGAAACATATGATTGATTGAAGGTGCTACAAAATTGTTGCGTAACAACTACCATACTTTTTACACTCAAACAAAGCTCACAATTAAGGATTTTTCCCTAATTTTTTGCAGCTATTGGTTTTTTATCTTGCCATTCTACGTGGATTGTACATATTTGCACAACAGTTTATAACAAAACCATCTAAATTTTATGTTCACATGCAGCTAATAGTAACTGTTGAGTTGGCATTGACGATAACCTGAGAACAATTTACCCAACATTTGGTTTCAGCTCTCAGTGCCAAATGGTGTGTGCTACTCATTTGAGTGCAGAATGGGACATTCTGTGCTATTATGCAGGCAGGAGGATGTTCTAAATCCGGAAACCTTGCAGAACAATGGATAGATGAATACATACCGTTCTTGTCCATTCCGAATATCCTTGACCATGGATCCATTTAATTTGATCAACTTAGATACTTCATAAAGTGACCAGGCTTCTTGAAAGCTATACATAAAAAAAAAATTAGAAAGAAAAGATAATAATATCACTGATAATGGCGAGAAGCACAATACTAAAATAAAGTGAAAGCACATTCTGGAGGATGTGCTCACTTGTTCATTACTCCTGACTTCAAAAGGATTCGCACTAAGGCTGGAAAAAACCCATTGAACATCTTGGCAAGGTACAACTCCAACTCACAGGTTCCATTGATTCCAGCATCATGTTTGTGACCATGTTCAAGAACATTCCGCATAAACCTGATTTGATCACGCAGCGACGCATGGTATTGATCACGCCAAAGCTTCCATAATTAATACCAGACCTTTTATTGTAATCGTACACATTTTTGAGAACATTAATAGTGTCCTTGTCTCCCAGCTTATTGTCCCTTGTTTCTGATTCCACTATTGCTTTCCAGGAACTAGGATAACCAGTCGGTTTTGGTACCACAATATTGTCCAATAGTGTATTACAAGCCTCAAGTGCATGGTGCAGATGGATCAAAAAGGTTTCACGACCACAAGAAGGCATGACCGCAGGGTGGTTAGTCAAATACTCAATGAACCATCTCTTGTCAACAAAGACTTCTTCTGATCCTTCTAGTTCTTCTTTGAGATTGACAAACATAACTGGCAAATCATCACCCTCCTTGTAGAATGGTATGAATATCTCAGCAACTTTGCACAGGTCACTGACCATAGCCGCACGCAGGCTCCGCCCTTTACCTTTGAATGGCTTTTGTATTATCTTCATCTGGTTAAAATATTTAAACTTAGTTTTAAGGCGCATCAAATCTTTTTGGATCATTCATTTATCTGGCAAAGCAAGTGGGTCACATGTAAGTACCAATTAAATAGGTATCAATGCATTTTTAAAAAGAACATAAAAGGGCATAGTGTATTTGGAAGGTCTTTACCATAGACGCATTTAGCATGAAGAACAGGAGCCTTACACATGAAAACTCTAAATGCCTCAAAACTCTCCTATAAACAGTGCAGAAACAGCGCGTGACTAAGCTTGGAAACCGCTCAATAAGTTCACCATTCATGTCATCGCATGTCCAAGTTAAGCACATATATATATGGATACAAATTAAATATACATATGTTAGTAAATGAACACTTTGGAACTCTTTTTCCGCTGTTCTTACCTCGTAATGTGACGAATCTCTTGTGTCAACTCGGTCGCTCTCAGATTTGTGTTCAATGATCATAATGTTTTCTTCACTGAATTTGCCATCCCAGCTGATACGATTGGAATGATTTGCCGATATACCAACCATCAAGATGTGCATAAAACGGCTCCCATGGAATGTTGGGGCAAGAACAGAAGTTTTGCCCCCAATTAAAGGCACATCTTGAACAAGAGTACTGATTTTCCTGAAGTCTCTGGACATATGCACGCTATACGGAAGACAAATAATCATTGTGTTATGTAAGATAAAAGAAAGTGGGTTTGTGTAACCATTTGCTAAAGATAGGATATCAGACCTCTCTGGGAAGTCACTAAAAGATAAGTGTGTCCCATTAATTGTCGTTTCCTCTTTTGCATAATCTGTATCTCTTAGGAACTTCCTTACAAAATTTTTGGCACCAGGTAGTAGCCAAGGATGAAGACTGAAATGGAAACACGGAGATTGTTCCAACAGTTTATTTACACAAAAGACACATATTGTTCCAACAGTTCATTTACACAACACACGCACACACCCCACGCGCGCGCGTGCACACACACACATACAGGTACATATGTGTAGAGAAAAAAAGCTATAACTAACGAGAAGTATAAAAACTGGATGCATACTTGAACCGGCTGTTGATGATAGCTCTTATGAGATCAACTTCGACACATAATTTGCACATGTGTTCAAAAGAGACATCTATAGTGTATGCCCCGGGCTTGTTGTTCATAATCTGTGTCTTGGCATGTAGCTGGTCTTTGTAAAACCTATCAGATCTGAACAAAAACTCATTCCAGGAGTTCATTAATTAATCTCTTTTCCCAACTAAAGAAGAACTAGTAATAACAGCTTTGGAAGGTATACATGTGCTTACGTGAGGTAATTGAAGAATTTACCAGACCACATCATTTGTCTCTCGACATAATTGAACTTATCCACCAGTGTGGGCAGCAGATATTGAACCCTAACAGTAGAAGAAAGAAGAGTGGGTAGATCAGTTTCCCCGACCATATCTTACCAGCACGAAGGTCGATGGCGAAGGTGCATATGTATTGTAGACTTGTAGTGGTACCTTTGTGCTCTGCTGGTGCCACCAATCGCCGCCGGTGTGGTGTGCTGAAGCAGCTGAACAGGATAGCGTCCGGCCACGCCGCTATTGGACTTGCTCTGGCCCCCGCCCAGCTGTCCCATCAACATCCTTCTAACGATCGTGCTTGATTTGGGCACGACGACGGCGGCGGTGGCGGAGGAGGAGGAGGAGCAGCAGGAGGGGTTAGGGTTTTTTGCGGCAAGAGCTTATATACCGACCGCGGAACCTGTGCACCGTCCAACGACTGTAGCCATCCGCTGCCGACGGCGGCATGACTCTTGACGGGGAACCTTTGAGAGTCCTGGCGGTGTTGTGCCATGGTGGTAGGGCCCAGAGGGCAGAGTTACCTACCTCTCCACGACGGGGCAGCCATCTTCTTCTTCTTTTCCGATTCCGACGAGAAGAGAATTGGGGTTTTTTGTTTTCAAGTGTGTAAGAGAATTCGTTGACCATCTTCTTTTGTTGGGCTTCTTCTGATTTGGTTCGGCATCTCTTTTCAAATTTTTTTGGACCCCGATAAAATCCGAACGTTCGGATTTTAAGCATTTCATCCCGAACGTTTTTACATGGGAAATTTAATTGACGCGAGGTGGCAAGTTTAGTTGTCAAGACATGGCAACTTTGCCCCAGTTCGTTTTTTTATCAGAAAATTGCAATGTTTGCCAACCTCAGGTGAACTAAAGTTGCCGTAAAAAATGTTCGGGTTGCCATGCTTAAAATCCGGATGTTCGGGATTTATCATTGCCGATTTTTTTACTCTTTTTACTTGGTCTACTCAGCCGAAACACACTCACGATTGATCTCAAAAAAAAAAAACACTCACGATTCGATCTCTTGATTACTTGGGCAACTCTTCTAGCTTCCAAGGTCAGCATCTTCTTTTCTTTTCTTTTTTTTGTAATATTTGTTCGGCTTCTTCTTGTTTCGCATGGAATGAATCCTGCTCTTTCTTTGAATGAAAGCTCTGTCATCTGACATAAGTTTCATCTCAAAAAGGAAAAAAGTCATGTGCCACAACTGCTCTGAAAGAAATAGAGACATTTAGAATGGTTGAGCTGATATTTTAGTGCATAGAAATATAAGGCATATTAGGAAAAAAATTAATGTCAAATTATGTGAAGTTTGACCAAATTGTATAGAAAAAAAATCATTAGAATCTAGAATTCTAAATCAACACAATTAGATTCATCACAAGATATATATTTATATGTTGTATATTTGGTATTGTAGATATAGATAATTGCATCTATATAAACTTGTTCAAAGTTTGTGAAGCTTGACTTTTGCGCAAACCAATGTGCACTATATAGATAATTGCTCTCTTGCCGGAGGGGCGATGAGAAACACATGCTTGCATGCATGCGTCAAAGCAACCGGCGGTCGTTTGTACGTAGGTCCTTGTTTGCGTTGCCAAGAAATTTAACTTATATTATCACCGTCTGGTGCTTCCTACTGGCCCGTAAACACACACCACGGTATGAAGAAGGTAGGTTCCTGTCTCTGTCGTCAAACTCCATGCCAAATCAACGCATGGCTCATCCTGATACAGGGATCAATCAGTTCATATATACACTTTTAATTGTACAACTTGATTGCCTCGTCTGGCTGTTTTTAACATGTATTCGTTCCCTACGATTTTATTGTAACAGGACATCCCAATCAATCATACGTATGTAAAATCCTCACCTGATACCCCCAGGGTCAACTTAGTGATATTGGACAAATGGTTAACGTCTGGTGTCACACGAAAGCGGCAGACAAGCACGCGGTGAATTTCTGGCACATTCTCAAGGGGCAATAGGAATTTTACAGTTTTAAAAATATAGAAAAAAACGTGCCACTATGAATTTTGACTATATATATGCATGACATGGTCACTTCTCTCCTCCCAACATTTCTATGGTTTTGATTTTCATTTTGATGGAATGGCAGACAAGATAAGTTTTTCTCCCGCAAGAACATACATTTTTGGGCACTCAATCTGACTGGCAGAATATTTGCCCAATTTTGCATCGCACGTCGTTGATTAAAACAGAAACAAAAGGAATAAGGTAAGTGTTGCAACTTCCACTAGGAAAGAAAAACTGCCATCGCAGACGATGGCGGTGGTGGGGCTCCGTTCCCATGGCGGTCTTATGGCGTCGTGCGAGTAGCGACTGCATCAACGGACGGCACATAGCATTGTGCACATAGCCTCGCTAAATACGCTTTAGGCCTTCCCGAGGGACGCCATATTTGGCTTCTTCAGCCCATGATCTTCATTGTATCCCGAATATTATCCCGGAGTTTCTTTTATTAGTTTTTTATTTTTATTTTTAAAGTGTTCATTACATATTTTAAAAATGTTCTAGTAGTGAAAAAATGATGTTAAACATCTATACCAATGTTTCTGATGTACAAAAAAGAAACACAATGGCTATGAAAAAAGTAGACATAAAAACAGTATATTGGTGAAAATGTTAACCATGTATTCAAAAAATGTTCAAATGTGTATAATAAAAAATTAATATGTACAAAAAATGTATGAAATGTATAAAAAACGTAAATATAAATCATGTATTTGAAAAAAATGTTTATCATGTGTAGTTACACCCATTTCTCATATACCACCATGTGGTAGTATATACTCTAGTTTATTATTTTTAATATGTTCATATACTATATCTAAGATACTCAAAAGGGAGTTTTATGTAAAAATTGCAAGTGAGCCATTTCTCATACATGATTAACATGTATAATAAACATTTTTTTCAAGTTTACTTCCTTCTCAAAACTGTTCAGAAATTTTAAAAATGGTTGCATTTAAAAAATGTTTCCTTTTCTTTTGTTCAAAATTTGACAACTTTTCAAATTTGTTCAGGATTCAAAATAAGGTTTCTATTTAAAAAATTGTTTAATTTTTTTAAGAAATTTGTTTGTATTTTCAAATTTTGTTTGGCAGTTTCAAAAAAGGTTCCCATTTCAAAATTTGTTCAAGATTTCAAAATATTGTTACCATTTAAAAAATCTCTCAATTTTTTTAGAAAATTGTTTGTATTTTCAAATTTTGTTTGGGAGTTTCAAAAAATGTTCCCATTTCAAAATTTGTTTGCGAATTTCAATAAAATTACATATTTTCAATTGTTGTATGGTAGGTTCAAAAATTGTTCGCAAATATGAAATTTGGCTGGACGCCTATGTTATTTGGCCGGGCGGCAGCGGGAGCCTTTCAATCGAGCAGTGGCACTCGAGTTATTTCCACTCTCGTCTTACTTATCAGATCTTTCCCTATCTTTGGAGCAGCTTTCACTGGATTTCTTTTTCTTTAACTTTTTCATTTCTTTTTCTTTGGTGGTATTTTATTTTTCTTTGATTCTTTCTGAGTTTTCATCGGTATTCTTTGGTTTCTTCTGTCTTTTTCCTTTTTCGTTTTTTTTCTTTTCCTTTTTCGCGCATGTTTGATATTCACATAAAATGTGTGTGTGTCTATACCACATTTCTCATAAAACTCCCTTTTGAGTATCTTAGATAAACTCCCTTTTGAAGGCGAGAGCTGGATCACAATTTGACCAGTCGTGGTTGACCAGTCGACAGTTGGCGTTTCAAAAAATATCAAAAATAAATTAAAATGGAAAAAAATATCATGAATTCAAAAATGTTTATGAATTTTGAAAAAGTTCACAAACTTCAGAAAAAGTTCACGAATTTTATCAATTTTAGGCTTCTGCTTTTTTAGAAGAAAAAAAAAGAAGTAATCTTCCCTGCTGCTTGCATGACCTATCTCCTATCGTCTCCGGAGCTAGCCGCAGCCTCCACGGCCCCCAGCCTCATGGAACCGACCTCCTCCTCGAGATCCTCCCTGCCACCTCATCAAGTGCGTGCGTGTCCAAGCCTCATCTCCCACCGCAAGCCCTCACCAGCATGGGAATGTGTTGGGGAACGTAGTAATTTCAAAAAATTTCCTACGCACATGCAAGATCATGGTGATGGCATAGCAACGAGAGGGGAGAGTGTTGTCTACGTACCCTCGTAGACCGTTAAGCAGAAGCGTTATGACAACGCGGTTGATGTAGTCGTACGTCTTCACGATCCGACCGTTCCAAGCACCGAACGTACGGCACTTCCGTGTTCAGCACACGTTCAGCTCAATGACGTCCCCCGGGCTTCAATCCAGCAAAGCGTCGGGGACGAGTTCCGTCAGCACGACGGCGTGGTGACGATGATGATGTTCTACCGGCGCAGGGCTTCGCCTAAACTCCGCGACGATATGACCGAGGTGGAATATGGTGGAGGGGGGCACTGCACACGGCTAAGGAACGATCCGTAGATCAACTTGTGTGTCTATGGGGTGCCCCCCTGCCCCCGTATATAAAGGAGCAAGGGAGGAGGCCGGCCGGCCCAAGGGGGGCGCGCCAGGGAGGAGGAATCCTCCTCCTAGTAGGAG
>NC_041387.1:2986784-3035495 GCF_002162155.2 Triticum dicoccoides
CTGGTAACCCTCCGGCACTCCGGTTTTCTCCGAAATCACCCGGAACACTTCCGGTGTTCGAATAGTCGTCCAATATATCAATCTTTATGTCTCGACCATTTCGAGACTCCTCGTCATGTCCGTGATCACATCCGGGACTCCAAACAAACTTTAGTACATCAAAACGTATAAACTCATAATAAAACTGTCATCGTAACGTTAAGCGTGCGGACCCTACGGGTTCGAGAACTATGTAGACATGACCTAGAACTATTCTTGGTCAATAACCAATAGTGGAACCTGGATGTTCATATTGGTTCCTACATATTCTATGAATATCTTTATCGGTCAAACCGCATAACAACATACGTTGTTCCCTTTGTCATCGGTATGTTACTTGCCCGAGATTCGATCGTCGATATCCAATACCTAGTTCAATATCGTTACCGGCAAGTCTCTTTACTTGTTCCGTAATACATCATCTCGTAGCTAACTCATTAGTTACAATGCTTGCAAGGCTTAAGTGATGAGTATTACCGAGACGGCCCAGAGATACCTCTCCAACAATCGGAGTGACAAAACCTAATCTCTAATTATGCCAACTCAACATGTACCTTTGGAAACACCTGTAGAGCACCATTATAATCACCCAGTTATGTTGTGATATTTTGTAGCACACAAAGTGTTCCTCCAGTAAACGGGAGTTGCACAATCTCATAGTTGTAGGAACTTTGTATAAGTCATGAAGAAAGCAATAGCAACATACTAAACGATCAAGTGCTAAGCTAACGGAATGGGTCAAGTCAATCACATCATTCTCCTAATGATGTGATCTCATTAATCAAATGACAACACATGTCTATGGTTAGGAAACATAACCATCTTTGATCAATGAGCTAGTCAAGTAGAGGCATACTAGTGACACTATGTTTGTCTATGTATTCACACATGTATCATGTTTCCGGTTAATACAATTCTAGCATGAATAATAAACATTTATCACGATATGAGGAAATAAATAATAACTTTATTATTGCCTCTAGGGCATATTTCCTTCAGTCTCCCACTTGCACTAGAGTCAATAATCTAGATTACATAGTAATGATTCTAACACCCATGGAGTCTTGGTGTTGATCATGTTTTGCTTGTGAGAGAGGCTTAGTCAACGGGTCTGCAGCATTCAGATCCGTATGTATCTTGCAAGTCTCTACGTCTCCAACTTGGACTTGGTCTCGAATGAAATTGAAGCGTCTCTTGATGTGCTTGGTCCTCTTGTGAAATCTGGATTCCTTTGCTAAGGCAATTGCACCAGTATTATCACAGAAGATTTTCATTGGTCCCGATGCACTAGGTATGACACCTAGATCGGAAATGAACTCCTTCATCCAGACTCCTTCATTTGCTGCTTCCGAAGCAGCTATATGTACTCCGCTTCACATGTAGATCCCGCCACGACGCTTTGTTTAGAACCGCACCAACTTACAGCTCCACCGTTTAATAAAAATACCTATCCGGTTTGCGATTTAGAATCGTCCGGATCAGTGTCAAAGCTTGCATCGACGTAACCATTTACGACTAGCTCTTTGTCACCTCCATATACGAGAAACATATCCTTAGTCCTTTTCAGGTATTTCAGGATGTTCTTGACTGCTGTCCAGTGACCCACTCCTGGATTACTTTGGTACCTCCCTGCCAAACTAATAGCAAGGCACACATCAGGTCTGGTACACAACATTGCATATATGATAGAGCCTATGGCTGAAGCATAGGGAACTCCTTTCATTTTCTCTCTATCTTCTGAAGTGGTCGGGCATTGAGTCTGACTCAACTTTATACCTTGTAATACATGCAAGAACCCTTTCTTCGCCTGATCCATATTGAACCTTTTCAACACTTTATCAAGGTACGTGCTTTGTGAAAGTCCAATCAAGCGTCTTGATCTATCTCTATAGATCTTAATGCCCAATATGTAAGCAGCTTCACCGAGGTCTTTCATTGAAAAAATTTTATTCAAGTATCCTTTTATGCTATCCAGAAATTCTTTATCATTTCCAATCAACAATATGTCATCCACATATAATACTAGAAATGCTACAGAGCTCCCACTCACTTTCTTGTAAATACAGACTTCTCCAAAAGTCTGTACAAAACCATATGCTTTGATCACACTATCAAATCATTTATTCCAACTCCGAGAGGCTTGCACCAGACCATAGACTGATCGCTGGAGCTTGCACACTTTGTTAGCTCCCTTAGGATCGACAAAACCCTCCGGTTGCATCATATACAACTCTTCTTCCAGAAATCCATTCAAGAATGCAGTTTTGACATCCATCTGCCAAATTTCATAATCATAAAATGCGGCAATCACTAACATGATTCGGACAGACTTAAGCATCTCTACGAGTGAGAAAGTCTCATCGTAGTCAACCCCTTGAACTTGTCGAAAAACCTTTCGCAACAAGTCAAGCTTTATAGGCAGTTACATTACCGCCAGCGTCAGTCTTCTTCTTAAAAATCCATTTATTCTCAATGGCTTGCCGATCATCGGGCAAGTCAATCAAAGTCCACACTTTGTTCTCATACATGGATCCCATCTCAGATTTCATGGCCTCTAGCAATTTTGCGGAATCTGGGCTCATCATCGCTTCCTCATAGTTCGTAGGTTCATCATGGTCAAGTAACATGACTTCCAGAATAGGATTACCGTACCACTCTGGTGCGGATCTTACTCTGGTAGACCTACGAGGTTCAGTAGAAACTTGATTTGAAGTTTCATGATCAATATCATTAGCTTCCTCACTAATTGGTGTATTTGTCATAGGAACTGATTTCTGTGATGAACTACTTTCCAATAAGGGAGTAGGTACAGTTACCTCATCAAGTTCTACTTTCCTCCCACTCACTTCTTTCGAGAGAAACTCCTTCTCTAGAAAGGATCCATTCTTAGCAACGAATGTCTTGCCTTCGGATCTGCGATAGAAGGTATACCCAACAGTCTCTTTTGGGTATCCTATGAAGACACATTTCTCCGATTTAGGTTCGAGCTTATCTGGCTGAAGTTTCTTCACATAAGCATCGCAGCCCCAAACTTTAAGAAACGACAACTTTGGTTTCTTGCCAAACCACAGTTCATAAGGCGTCGTCTCAACGGATTTTGATGGTGCCCTATTTAACGTGAATGCGGCTGTCTCTAAAGCATAACCCCAGAATGATAGCGGTAAATCAGTAAGAGACATCATAGATCGCACCATATCTAGTAAAGTACGATTACGACGTTCGGACACACCATTTCTTTGTGGTGTTCCAGGTGGCGTGAGTTGCGAAACTATTCCGCATTGTTTCAAATGTAAACCAAACTCGTAACTCAAATATTCTCCTCCATGATCAGATCGTAGAAACTTTATTTTCTTGTTACGATGATTTTCCACTTCACTCTGAAATTCTTTGAACTTTTCAAATGTTTCAGACTTGTGTTTCATTAAGTAGATATACCCATATCTGCTCAAATCATCTATGAAGGTGAGAAAATAACGATATCCGCCACGAGCTTCCACATTCATCGGACCACATACATCTGTATGTATGATTTCCAACAAATCTGTTGCTCTCTCCATAGTACCGGAGAACGGTGTTTTAGTCATCTTGCCCATGGGGAACGGTTCGCAAGTACCAAGTGATTCATAATCAAGTGATTCCAAAAGTCCATCAGTATGGAGTTTCTTCATGCGCTTTACACCGATATGACCTAAACGGCAGTGCCACAAATAAGTTGCACTATCATTATCAACTCTGCATCTTTTGGCTTCAACATTATGAATATGTGTATCACTACTATCGAGATTCAATAAAAAAAGACCACTCTTCAAGGGTGCATGACGATAAAAGATATTACTCATATAAATAGAACAACCATTATTCTCTGATTTAAATGAATAACCGTCTCGCATCAAACAAGATCCAGATATAATGTTCATGCTCAACGCTGGCACCAAATAACAATTATTCAGGTCTAAAACTAATCCCGAAGGTAGATGTAGAGGTAGCGTGCCGACCATGATCACATCGACTTTGGAACCGTTTCCCACGCGCATTGTCACCTCGTCCTTGGCTAGTGCTCGCTTATTGCGTAGTCCCTGTTTCGAGTTGCAAATATTAGCAACAGAACCAGTATCAAATACCAAGGTGCTACTACGAGCTGTAGCTAGGTACACATCAATAACATGTATATCACATATACCTTTGTTCACTTTGCCATCCTTCTTATCCGCCAAATACTTGGGGCAGTTCCGCTTCCATTGACCAGTTTGCTTGCAGTAGAAGCACTCAGTTTCAGGCTTAGGTCCAGACTTGGGTTTCTTCTCTTGAGCAGCAACTTGCTTGTTGTTCTTCTTGAAGTTCCCCTTCTTCTTCCCTTTGCCCTTTTTCTTGAAACCAGTGGTCTTGTTGACCATCAACACTTGATGCTCCTTCTTGATTTCTACCTCCGCAACCTTTAGCATTGCGAAGAGCTCGGGAATTGTCTTGTTCATCCCTTGCATATTATAGTTCATCACGAAGCTCTCGTAGCTTGGTGGCAGTGATTGGACAATTCTGTCAATGACGCTATCATCCGGAAGATTAACTCCCAGTTGAATCAAGTGATTATTATACCCAGACATTTTGAGTATATGCTCACTGACAGAACTATTCTTCTCCATCTTGCAGCTGTAGAACTTATTGGAGACTTCATATCTCTCAATCCGGGCATTTGCTTGAAATATTAACTTCAACTCCTGGATCATCTCATATGCTCCATGACGTTCAAAACGTCGTTGAAGACCCGGTTCTAAGCCGTAAAGCATGGCACACTGAACTATAGAGTAGTCATCAGCTTTGCTCTGCCAGACATTCACAACATCTGGCGTTGCTCCTGCAGCAGGCTGGCACCCAGCGGTGCTTCCAGGACGTAATTCTTCTGTGCAGCAATGAGGATAATCCTCAAGTTACAGACCCAGACCGTGTAATTGCTACCATCATCTTTCAACTTTGCTTTCTCAAGGAACGCATTAAAATTCAACGGAACAACAGCACGAGCCATCTATCTACTACAAACATAGACAAGCAAAATACTATCAGGTACTAAGTTCATGATAAATTTAAGTTCAATTAATCATATTACTTAAGAACTCCCACTTAGACAGACATCTCTCTAGTCATCTAAGTGATCACGTGATCCAAATCAACTAAAACATAACCGATCATTACGTGAGATGGAGTAGTTTTCAATGATGAACATCTCTATGATGATCATATCTACTATATGATTCACGCTCAACCTTTCGGTCTTCGTGTTCCGAGGCCATATCTGCATATGCTAGGCTCGTCAAGTTTAACCTGAGTATTCTGCGTGTGCAAAACTGACGTGCACCCATTGTAGATGGACGTAGAGCTTATCACACCCAATCATCACGTGGTGTCTGGGCACGACGAACTTTGGCAACGGTGCATACTCAGGGAGAACACTTCTTGATAATTTTAGTGAGAGATCATCTTAAAATGCTACCGTCAATCAAAGTAAGATAAGATGCATAAAGGATAAACATCACATGCAATCAATATAAGTGATATGATATGGTCATCATCATCTTGTGCTTGTGATCTCCATCTTCGAAGCACCATCGTGATCACCATCGTCACCGGCACGACACCTTGATCTCCATCGTAGCATCATTGTCGTTACGCCATCTATTGCTTCTACGACTATCGCTACCGCTTAGTGATAAAGTAAAGCAATTACAGGGCGTTTGAATTTCATACAATAAAGCGACAACCATATGGCTCCTGCCAGTTGCCGATAACTTTGGTTACAAAACATGATCATCTCATACAATAAAATATAGCATCACGTCTTGACCATATCACATCACAACATGCCCTGCAAAAACAAGTTAGACGTCCTCTACTTTGTTGTTGCAAATTTTACGTGGCTGCTACGGGCTTAGCAAGAACCGTTCTTACCTACGCATCAAAACCACAACGATAGTTCGTCAAGTTAGAGCTGTTTTAACCTTCGCAAGGACCGGGCGTAGCCACACTCGGTTCAACTAAAGTGAGAGAGACAGACATCCGCCAGCCACCTTTAAGCACAAGTGCTCATAACGGTGAAACCAGTCTCGCGTAAGCGTACGCGTAATATCGGTCCGGGCCGCTTCATCTCACAATACCGCTGAACCGAAGTATGACATGCTGGTAATCAGTATGACTTGTATCGCCCACAACTCACTTGTGTTTTACTCGTGCATATGACATCTACGCATAAAACTAGGCTCTGATGCCACTGTTGGGGAACATAGTAATTTCAAAAAAATTCCTACGCACACGCAAGATCATGGTGATGGCATATCAACGAGAGGCGAGAGTGTGTCTACGTACCCTCGTAGACCATTAAGCGGAAGCGTTATGACAACGCGGTTGATGTAGTCGTACGTCTTCATGATCCGACCGATCCAAGCACCAAACATACGGCACCTCCGTGTTTAGCACACGTTCAGCTCGATGACGTCCCCCGGGCTTCAATCCAGCAAAGCATCGGGGACGAGTTCCGTCAGCACGACGGCGTGGTGACGATGATGATGTTCTACCAGCGCAGGGCTTCACCTAAACTCCGCGACGATATGACCGAGGTGGAATATGGTGGAGGGGGGCACCGCACACGGCTAAGGAACGATCCGTAGATCAACTTGTGTGTCTATGGGGTGTCCCCCTGCCCCCGTATATAAAGGAGCAAGGGGGGAGGCCGGCCGGCCCAAGGTGGGCGCGCCAGGGAGGAGGAATCCTCCTCCTAGTAGGAGTAGGACTCCTCCTTTCCTACTCCTACTAGGAGGAGGAAGGAAGGGGGAGAGGGGGAAGGAAAGGGGGGGGCGCCGCCCCCCCCCCCCCTCCTAGTCCAATTCGGACCAGAGGGGGCAGGGTGCGCGCGGCCCATGGTGGCCGCCCTCTCTCCTTTCCCCTAAGGCCCATAAGGCCCATTACTCTCCCGGGGGGTTCCGGTAACCCTCCGGCACTCCGGTTTTCTCCGTAATCACCCGTAACACTTACGGTGTCCGAATATAGTCGTCCAATATATCAATCTTTATGTCTCGACCATTTCGAGACTCCTCGTCATGTTCGTGATCACATCCGGGACTCCGAACAAACTTCGGTACATCAAAACTTATAAACTCATAATAAAACTGTCATCGTAACGTTAAGCGTGCGGACCCTACGGGTTCGAGAACTATGTAGACATGACCTAGAACTATCCTTGGTCAATAACCAATAGTGGAACCTGGATGTTCACATTGGTTCCTACATATTCTATGAAGATCTTTATCGGTCAAACCGCATAACAACATACGTTGTTCCCTTTGTCATCGGTATGTTACTTGCTCGAGATTCGATCGTCGGTATCCAACACCTAGTTCGATCTCGTTACAGGCAAGTCTCTTTACTCATTCCGTAATACATCATCTCGTAACTAACTCATTAGTTACAATGCTTGCAGGGCTTAAGTGATGAGTATTACCGAGAGGGCACAGAGATACCTCTCCGACAATCGGAGTGACAAAACCTAATCTCGAATTATGCCAACTCAACATGTACCTTTGGAAACACCTGTAGAGCACCTTTATAATCACCCAGTTATGTTGTGAAGTTTGGTAGCACACAAAGTGTTCCTCCGGTAAACGGGAGTTGCACAATCTCATAGTTGTAGGAACTTTGTATAAGTCATGAAGAAAGCAATAGCAACATACTAAACGATCAAGTGCTAAGCTAACGGAATGGGTCAAGTCAATCACATCATTCTCCTAATGATGTGATCTCATTAATCAAATGACAACACATGTCTATGGTTAGGAAACATAACAATCTTTGATCAATGAGCTAGTCAAGTAGAGGCATACTAGTGACACTATGTTTGTCTATGTATTCACACATGTATCATGTTTCCGGTTAATACAATTCTAGCATGAATAATAAACATTTATCATGATATGAGGAAATAAATAATAACTTTATTATTGCCTCTAGGGCATATTTCCTTCAGAATGAACATGCGTGTGGCGCTCGCCTTGTTGTAACAGCAGCTCACTCCAATATGTTTTCCAATATGTGCTCGCCTTGTTCCTTGTGGTGCTCGCAGGCAGTTCCACCCGAAGGGAACACTTCTCTACGGCCACAAAGTTCTCTTTCAAACGCCACACAAGACTAAACAGAGAACTTCCGGCAGTGGTTTCTCCTCTAGGATCCCTAGCATAAGAACTCGTCCATAGATTCATAAATAAAAATAACAAGGGAAGTACGAAACTACTTCATTTCAACAACATAATTTACATATGGTTTCCCTTTCGGGAAGCCCCGAAGGGATCACGCGAACCAAATGGGGCCGGGATCCCCGCGGGATACACTGCTACCAAATGAGGCCTTAGAGGGGGAAACTGCCACCACGGGTAACCCGGAGGGAATCTTGTGATAAGTTGGGATGAAACTTGGTTTTCCATGTTTCTATGGCATAACCTAGCACAACCAAGTAGAAAAGTATATTGGTGAAATGTCGTCCGACGCCGGTTAAAGGACTATAATTACTGGTCAAACGGATCAGAATTAGGCCGTTGTGTGGTTTTCATAAGGTTGTGATCCCACCAAATTTTTCTTGTGTCCTAATATATGTATATACAAGTGTGGTGGGATATTGAAATCGCGAATACCCAGCTCCCGAGTGTGACCTGCTTCACGGACGACAATAGCACCGAAGGAATGTTCGACATTTAGAAGGGAAACTGCCGACACAGGTAACCCAGAGGTAATCTTGTGATAAGTTGGGCTCAAATTTGTTTTTTCATGTTCCTGTGGCCTAACCCAGCTGCAAGTGGTAGAGACAGAGGGAAGAGAAGGGGGCCCGCGCTATCGAAATCTAGCCAACCCTAGATTAATTCCCACCGAGCCGTTAACGTTAATGGCTCGACGTCAGCTATGCCGCCATGTGGAGGATTTGCCATGTTAATGATAGCGGTCGGTGCATTTTGTCACGTTTCGAATTGTGGTGGTTTTTTACGAGTTAGCGCATGATTGTTGTAGTTTTATGCATTTCACCCATTCAAGGAGGAAGAAGGGCGCATGCCTCCGAGCTCCGTGCCTCCACCAAGCGAGTCGTGTTCCCGCTTCCATCTTGGAAGGAGACGACTAGATCTGGTTCCAGCTTGTGCGCAGCATGACAGCCTTTACACCATCTCGACACACTGCAAGAGGACAAGGCAGAGCCACCGGCAGACCCGCAATGATGTTGTTGATGGCCAGCAAGTCTCTACCTCTTCTGTTACCAATGCTTTAATTTTCGTTCCTAGTACTGTTTTCTCGTCCACCGCTTGCATCTCTGATAGAACCATTTGGCTGCGCTATCTGCAGAATGCGGACAGGGATGCATGTGCACAAGGTGTTTGACGAAATGCCTCCACCATCGGCTGCAGATTTTGTGGCCTTTTCTCGAGGCCAGAATCAATGATCTGTGCAGCCGCAGACTACAGGCAGTACGTAGGAGACTGGTGAGCCGACTTTTTCTTCATCTTTGATGCGCTGCTCTGTGTTGGTCGTTTTCACTTCATCACGATATGCCAGAGATTGTCACTTCATCACTTCATACTTCATCTTCAATGTTTCGTTATGGTTAGTGTTTGCACCTGAAATCGTCTCATGCAAATATGCCAGAGATATTGGGTTGATGCTCTTCACCAGAGTGTTTATTATATTACTTTTTTGGGTGCCTTGCCATTCTGTGTTTCTTTGATCATCTTGCCAATCTTGTTGCGTAATCTTGGGTACTCCGGCTACACAGCTTCCTAGGTTTGGATTACATGACTACATGAGTACCACATATACGCATAGTTTTGTGCAGTTGCGCCTACGAATGTTGGCATGTTGCTTTTGTCCAGCGAGAGGGCATCGGGAATTCGGGATCCATGTCCAAGGGCTGCGTGGGACAAGAGCACTTACATAGTTTTCTTCACCTACACGTTGATTGCTATGGAATCATCACCACACAATTTATTTTTGTTATTTCCTGGTGTCCCAATCCAGCACATAGTTTATTGAATTCATGCTCCAGCCAACTCATCCAAAAGTCCGAACTGATGGAGGGAGGTGGGCAATATATTTCAACACTCCCCCTCACGTATAGGCTATTTTAGTCCTTAGACGTGGGATCGGTGTAGGCCGCAGAATCGTTTTATTTAATACTGCGTTGGCAGGGTCTTGAACTCAAGACCTCTTGGCTCTGATACCATATTGAATTCATGCTGCAGCCAACTCATCCAAAAGTCCGAACTGATGAAGGGAGGTGGGCAATATATTTCAACAGTATGCTTCACCTACGTTGTTGTATTTTACCAATATATACTTGCTTCCTCTTCTAAAAAAGTGTACTGTGTACACTTGCCACCACCACAAGATCTTGTTCAGTTCTCGTTGGCTCACCCTCGTCCCTAGAGGACCCAACGAGGACTATGACCATGGACACCGTGCAATGGTTCACCTCGGTGGCGTCCAGTGTCTTCGAAGCGATCGAGTTGAGCAGCGACCTCTCCCGCCTCCAGAGCAGCAGTCCTAGGGCCCGTGTCCTCATTGATCATGGTGAGTGGGGCAGGTTCAAGAATGAGAATTTGGCGAAGCAACTCTCTCTGCTCAGGGACACCACATACGATGTGGAGGACCTTCTCCGTGAGTTCGGTGACCATTTGCTGCAGCAGAGAATGGAGGAAGCCAACCGAAGCAGGGCAGGTCAACTCCTTTATTCCACATTTACTCATTTCAAAAATTGGATCCGTCGTAGCAAAACAAGGGTAATGGAGGCCCAGAGTAATCTGAATAAGGTTGTGACTGATACAGAGGCAATTCTCAATTTTCTGCGTCTTAACGTTGAACCAGTGCAGCTGATGCCACATACAACTGCAATCATCAGTGCACCTGAAGTGTTTGGTCGTGACAAAGAGCGAGATCTACTGATCAAGATGTTGGGTGTGATGACTGGGCGCGACAAGGGACGTCAACAGGTGATCAAGCTCTTGGTTGTGCCACTCGCCAAGCATAGTATATCTGTGGGGGTTGATGGAAAGAGATTAGCACTGGACACTGATGTGGCATCTGCATCCAGAGCCAAGCGACTGAAAGGAAAGAGTGTCATTGTGACAACCGCCAGCAAAGTTGGCGTCTTGGCGGTTGTAGGCATTGGCGGGGTGGGGAAGACGACGCTGGCTCAGTTCATCTACAATGATGAAAGGGTGGAAGGACATTTTGACTTGAGGATGTGGGTAAAGATAACCAAAGAGATTATCGAATCCATCCCTGATGTAGAATTTAGCGCATCAAGCAGTTTAAATTATCTTCAAGGGGAACTGATGAAACAGCTGGCAGACCTAAAGTTTCTTTTGGTGTTGGATGATGTATGGACAGATGCCAGTGTTGAATGGGAGGCATTCTGTGCACCGTTTAGGCAGGGGGTCGAAGGCAGCATGGTATTAGTGACTACGCGATTTCCAAAGGTTGCTAAACTCGTGACGTCTATTAAACCTCTTCAACTAGAAGGCCTTCCTACAGATATATTTTGGGAGTTCTTCAAGAAGTGCGCATTTCGTGACGAGCGCCCTGAGTCTTATCCTCAGCTGCAAGAGATTGGCCAGAAGATTATATCAAGGTTGTGCAGATCTCCTCTAGCTGCAAAAACTCTTGGACGCTTATTGAACACTAATCTGACTGAGCAACACTGGAGGAGTATCCAGAACAGTGCACTGTGGGAGCTCCCACATCAAGAAAATGAGATTTTACCGGCCCTTCGATTGAGCTACTTGTATCTTCCAGCAGAACTTAAGAGATGCTTTGCAATTTGCTCTATGTTTCCCAAAGATTATCCGTTTAGAAGAGAGGAGATCGTTGAATTTTGGGTGGCACATGGCCTTGTGGCACCTAGAGGTAGCATGCGCCTTGAAGATATTGGTAATAGATATTTGGACGAATTGAGAAATCTATTCTTGTTTCAGTCTGATCCCAAATCGCATGAACGATTTGTTATGCATGACTTGATCCATGACATGGCACAGTCTGTTTCCGTGGATGAATGCTTCTTGATGCAAGGTTTGAGCTACCAAATGCAGAGGGTGATTCCACAGACAGTCCGGCATATGTCCATTGAGCCGCACAATGATTCTCTAAGTAGAATGGCAGGGCTTAGCCATTTGAATAAATTGCATTCACTGAGATTAGGATTTGGGTGGAAAGTTGAGATTTCTGTATTAAACCAGCTCTCCAACATTCTCTTTCTAAGTCTTAAAGGTTGCAAGCTACTAAAGCTACCAGAGAGCATCTGTGCCTTGAATCATCTTCGCTATCTTGATATATCAATTAGTAGTATACAAGAATTACCTGAGAGATCTCCCCAATCTGCAGAAGCTTACCATCACCATTACCATCAAACGCCTTCAGCTCAGGCAGCCTCGGGGACCTGATAGTGCTAGCGCACAAGCAAAAGATCAAAATAGAGGAGACCGCCCCTGGCGACTCGGGGGGTGACTACGGCGGCCACCACGGCGGCGTCGCCGGTGGCTCATTCCGGGGCGGGGCGCGTAGGCGGCAGATTCTGGGCCCTCGCTGATCCCGACGAGGACGACGAAGACGATGCCGGTGACTCGCCGGAGTACTCGCCGACGCCTTCGTCGATTATTTGTGAGGCTTTTGATTCAGGGTACTCGGAAGATGAGGTTGCGGCGATCGTGGATGGGGTGGTGCCACTCGATGATCCGGCGCGTCAAGGGCTTCGAGTGGAAGACAGAAACGAGATCCTCCGGCGCGTTGTTCACCGACGAACCTCGGCGGCTGCGAGCCGGCCGTGGAAGGGACCGATCCCGAAGGTGCGTCTTCCTAAACTCGTTCTTTCCGATTTTATCACAGATAATACATGGAAGATAGTACGGAGTAAGAAGGCTCGGCGGTCGGCGGCGGCCACGGTGCCGGCGCCGGCGATCGACCGAAGCGCCCAGATCCACGATCACAAGATCGTACGTTTGAACGGCTTGCTGGGCTATGAGATCGGTCGGCTGGTGGGTGGGCCGGTTCTGAGTGAACCGGCCAATCTAGATGTTGGGCTGCAAAACGCTGGGTATGAGGCCCGGTCTGTTCCACAGCCCACAACTACACCCCCATGCACACGTTCGGTCAGAGATAGGGTTCGGCACGGAGGCGGACGTCCTCGCTTTGTCGATCGCGGCGGAGGTAGGGCTGTTCGTATACCTGCCCTTCACCGATGGCGGGACGGGGGGCTCTTCCGGGCGCGGCCACTGGGGCTCCTCCGGCCGCGGCGGGCCGCGGAGGACCTTCGCAGCCAACGGCTGCTGGTCGCAGCGGCGGCGGCGACCCTGCGGGCACAGGTGGCGGCGGCTCCGGCGCGCCGCTGGTGGCTGGTCGTGGTGGCGCGCCTCCACCTAGAGCTCCTGCTGCGGGGCGTTCTGCCGGCGACCAGCGTGCTGCGGTGGGCGGGGCCAAGCCAGCGGGCCGCGGTGTGGCTGCCACGACTCAGGTCCGCCCGACCGCACCGGTGACAGCGGCAGGGCGTGGTGCTCCTAGGCCGACGGTGCCGACGACTGGAGTTGCTGCGGGCCGAGGTGCTCTCGCAAGGCCGCCTCTGGGTGCCCATGGCCAGCCCCCTGTGGTGCAGGTGGGAGCTAGACCGCCGCACTTTGTGGCTAGGCATGTCAGCGAGGCGGCGACGCCGGTGCTGCAGCAGGCTCAGCCACCTCCGGTTCAGGCTAAGGCGGATGTTCGAGCGGTACCTCGAGGACAGTGGGGTGACGACGGTTATAATGCTTCTGGTGATGGACAGCACCGGGGATCCTCGTCTACGGGTGGCGGACGGGGATATGCCTGGCAGAGTGATGGTTCGGCTGAGAGGCCTTTCTTGGGGCCGTCTGGTGGTTTTGTCGAAGGGGCGACTGGGCCAGCTAATCGGAACAGAGGCGGGTTTCGCGGCTATCGTGGCCGAGGAGGCCGAGGGGGTCGGTACCGTCCAAGACAACATCATACTACAGTTGAGACGGTCGTCGATGCTAGTGCTGAGGAGTCTGACTTGGGTTGCCAGGCGATGGAGGTTGTGACGGAACCGGCCGCTGTGGAGGTTCCGATCGACGCCGATACTCAGGCTATGTCGGCGGACGGCTCAGACAGATCTGAGGTTGACAGGGCTGCAAAGTTTGCTAAGAAAAAGGAAAGAATGCTCTGTTATAGATGTGGCGATAAGGGACATTTCATTGCTGAGTGTGTGGCGGTTCTTTGTGATTTTTGTGGTAAGCCTGCACACGAGTCTGGAGTGTGTCCGATGGTGCGGGAGCAGAGACCGAGCCTCATGACTTATGGTGTTTTTTGTTCTGAACTCACTTTTTTTGAGTCACCGACTGAGAGGGAGGTTCCTCAGGAGGAGCACAGTACAACAACTGGGATAGTGAAAGTGACGAGAGGGCAAGTGTCCGAGGCTCAGATTATTCAGCGTCTCAGGGAGCTGGCACCAGGTGACTTCCATTGGGAGCTTGTCAGGCTGGAGACCAACACTTTCAGGGTTCAGTTCCCAACTGTGGAGGACTTACAGAGGTTGCTGAGCTTTGGGATGTGTAAGGTCCTAGGTACAGAGGCCATACTTGAGTTCCAGGAGTGGAAGCTGGTTGAGCCCCAGGGTACACCCCTTATCCAGGCCTGGTTGCGCTTTTCGGGGGCTCCGTCTGAGTTACTGCGGGACGCCAGGGTGGTGGCTAGTCTCGGTATTATGGTGGGTAAGACCGAGCGAGTTGATATGGATTTTACTCGAGCTCATGGGATTGCTCGCCTGTTGGTCAGTATTCTGGACATCGATTATGTGCCCGACATGGTTAAGTGGGCTTTTCGAGGGCAGGTTTACACTCTTGAGATTCAGTTTGAGGATGATAGCCTCTTCGCCGAGGCTCCAGCGGCTACTGGTGATGACATGAGTGAAGGTGATGATGATACTGCGGGTAAGGAAAAGATGGCCGATGATTCTGTCAGTGAGTTGGCCAAGAGGCCGGAGCCGACGAGTAAGGCAGCAGGAGGAGGGACGGCGCCTGGAGCATCTGTGCCGTCCACCACTCTGCGTTTTGGTTCCTTTGGTCCAGCGTCCGCTCCTCCGAGACTGTGGAGTGAGCGGGTGGAGTCTGGTGAGGAGATTGAGTTTTCTTTACCGCCGTTGGATATTGAGGTTGCGGGTGTGGAGGTTTCTAGTGGGGGAGCGAGGTTGGGTATTGACTCGTCTACATCCGCATGTGGTGACGTGGCTGTGGTGCAGGCGGGGGGTCCGACCTCTCCTGGGGGTCCGGATCAGGGTTCTTTGGAGGGCCCCCCCTCAGTCTCCGGTTGGGGAGCCAGGCCTGATGGCCCCATCTCCTCTCACACCTGTGGTTGGGCGATCGCTTCTGGCGGATGCACAGGTTCGACGGGAGGGCGTGGGGCAGGTGGCCTCAACGCCCCCGTCGGCTTCGGTGCCCGAGGGGGGCGCCCAGGTCGAGATGGCGGCGTGCACTCCGGACAGGCGATCCGGGGTGGATGGGGGGAGGGGGCAGGTGGCCTTCTCCTCCCCAGTGCTGGACTCGGCGCTCTCACCTGGTGGCGACCGGGTGGATGTTCGGGGAGTGACAGGCGGTCGCTCTCCGGATAAATTCTCGCGGGAGGAGGTCATTATGTTTGGCGGGATCCCGGACCAGGCAGCTGAGGGTCGACGTATGAGTTGTCGGCTTCAGAGCCATCCGGAGGTGGATGACATGTAGCAGCGCTGTGCCGTGAGGGCGGCCAAGCTTCGTGACGTCCAAGTCACTACTGGTATGTCTGTTAATACTTCCAATACTATTATGCATTTCTCGCATGATCAAATTATGGATAAGGCACAACAATTAGGAATTTCACTTGGTAGAGATGAGGGTGAAGTTACTAATTCTATTAACGATTTGCTTGATCTAGAAGCCGAGAGGGCTTTAGAAGTAATTCGTAACTTAGCTGCGGTCAAACCTATGAATGACTCTGAGATTGATGCCTTGGGAGTTCGAGTACTTGAGAATTTTTGTGATGATCTAGCACCGCCCCTCCAGGAGCCGGAGGTGGAGGATGAGAATATCGGGATGCAAGTAGATAATCCATCGATTACGAGTACGATGGACCGGGAGGGTACGACCAGCCCTAAGCGCAAGTGGAAGCGCAAAACGTACCCGATGTCCGCGGTCCGTAGGAGTCATAGGATTCGCACGGCTAAAAAATTTCATGATGAAATATGAGAGGGATCTTTTGGAATAGCAGAGGTCTTAAGGACTTGGCTAAAAGGAGGTTCCTTGCGGAGGCATCTATTGAGCATTGTTTGGACTTTATTGCCCTGTCGGAAACGGGTAGAGCAAATTTCTCACCTCAATTTCTCAATACCTTGTCGGGAGGGATTGAGTTTGACTGGCATTGTCTACCGCCTAGAGGCAGGTCGGGGGGAATCTTACTGGGTGTTAGATGTGACTCTCTTGAAGTTCGAAGTGTGGTCATGGGGGATTTTGCTGTTAAGTTCAGGGTGCGGTCCAAACAGGATGGCTTTGACTGGGCTTTGGTGGCGGTGTACGGGGCAGCGCAGGCCGAGTTCAAACCAGATTTCCTGGCGGACCTTGTTAGAGTATGTAGGTCTGAGCAGCTTCCAATTCTGGTTGGGGGGGATTTTAACATAATTAGGAGATGCGATGAAAAGAATAATGACAATTTCGATGGGAGATGGTCATTTATGTTTAATACCATTATTGAAAGCTTAGATTTGAGAGAAATCGAGCTTTCAGGTAGGAAGTTCACGTGGGCTAATGCGATGCCAAATCCAACGTACGAGAAGTTGGATCGGGTTCTGGCTAGTGTTGCATGGGAACAGAAGTTTCCCGTGGTAACTGTTCAGGCGCTCACTCGCGGGATCTCTGATCACACGCCGTTGTTGCTCGATTCTGGCGGGGCTACCTACTCGGGCAACAAAAATGTTTTCTCGTTCGAGATGGCGTGGTTTGAAAGAGAAGGATTTTTGGACCTTGTTGCCAGAGAATGGGCTAAAGATGTAGGAGGTAGAAGTGCCATTGAGCGGTGGCAGAACAAGATTAGGCATCTCCGTAGCTTCCTTCGTGGGTGGGCTAAACATCTAGGTGGAGTGTATAAGGTTGAGAAGGAACGACTCCTTTCACTTATACAAACCTTAGATGTAAAAGCAGAAACTACGGTTCTGTTACCCACTGGGCTTCATATTAAGCATGAGGCTGAGATGAGGCTGAAGGAATTGCTCCGTGAGGAAGAATTAAAATGGGCATTGCGGGCAAAGGTGAGAAAAGTTGTCCAGGGGGATGCGAACACACAGTTCTTCCACATGATTGCTAATGGCAAGCATAGGAAGAAGAGGATCTTCCAGCTGGAGCAAGAGGAGGGTACAATAGTTGGCCAAGACAACCTGAAAACATACATTACTGAATATTACAAAAGGTTGTTTGGACCACCAGAGGAGAGCTGTGTATCCCTGGATGAGTCTAGGGTCAGCGATATCCCTCAACTTTCTTCAGTGGAGAACGATGTGTTAACTGCCCCTTTCTCGGAAAAGGAAGTTTTCGAGGCTATTGCCAAGATGAAATGCAATACGGCGCCGGGGCCGGATGGTTTCCCGGCTGAGTTTTACAAGAAGTGTTGGCATATTATTAAAGGGGACCTGATGCCAATGTTCCATGATTTGTTCTCGGGACACTTGCAGCTCTTCCAACTTAATTTTGGCACGATAACGTTGTTGCCTAAGAAAACAGATGCCGTCAGAATTGAACAATTTCGGCCTATCTGCCTACTCAATGTCAGTTTCAAAATATTTACCAAGGTTGGTACGATAAGGCTTACTCAGATAGCGCACGCGGTAGTTCAACCTTCGCAAACGGCTTTCATGCCGGATAGGAACATCCTCGAGGGGGTTGTGGTCCTACATGAAACGCTTCATGAAATTCATACGAAAAAACTAGATGGGGTTATTTTCAAAGTGGATTTCGAGAAGGCCTATGATAAAGTCAAATGGCCGTTCCTCCAGCAAGCTTTAAGAATGAAGGGTTTTGATGAGCGCTGGAGACAACAAGTGGAAACGTTCACGCAAAAAGGCAGTGTTGGCATTAAGGTCAATGATGACATAGGCAACTATTTCCGAACACACAAGGGTCTGAGACAAGGCGATCCTATGTCGCCTATTCTGTTCAATATTGTGGTTGATATGTTAGCGATCCTGATTGGGAGGGCCAAAGAGGCCGGTCAGGTGGAGGGAGTGGTACCTCATCTGGTTGATGGTGGTTTATCCATCCTGCAATACGCTGATGATACAATCATTGTTATGGAACATGATCTGGCCAAAGCGAGGAACATGAAGCTAGTATTATGCCTTTTTGAACAATTGTCTGGGCTGAAGATTAATTTCCATAAAAGCGAGTTGTTCTATTTTGGTAGAGCCAAAGACGAACAGGAAGCTTATACACAATTGTTCGGGTGTGAGAGTGGGTCTCTTCCTTTCTCTTATCTCGGTATTCCAATACATCATCGTAAGTTAACGAATGCTGAGTGGAAGAGCATCGAGGATAGATTTGAGAAGAAACTAAGCTGTTGGAAAGGAAAACTCATGTCTTATGGATGCCGGTTGATTCTCATTAACTCGGTGCTCACGAGTTTACCTATGTTTCTGCTATCTTTCTTCGAAGTACCAGTTGGGGTGAGGAAAAGACTAGACTTTTATCGTTCTCGCTTCTTCTGGCAGAGTGATGAATCTCAGAGGAAGTATAGATTGGCCAAATGGGATATTATTTGCAGACCAAAGGACCAAGGAGGACTTGGCATTGAAAATCTTGAAGTCAAAAATAAGTGCCTCCTGAGTAAGTGGCTGTTTAAGTTGTCTTCTGAGACAGAAGCAACTTGGGCGCAGATTTTACGTAGTAAATATCTGTACTCAAAGACTTTATCCCAAGTCACTATGAGACCTACAGATTCGCCGTTCTGGAAAGGGCTAATGAGGGTTAAATCCGCTTTCTTTAACAGAACGAAATGTATTGTTGGTAATGGAGCTGACACGCGATTCTAGGAGGATACGTGGCTGGGTGACACGCCTTTGGCTTCACAATATCCAGCGCTATATCGTATTGTTCAGCGTAGGGATGCCCTTGTTGCCACAGTTATGCAGTCTATTCCCCTTAACATACAATTTAGAAGAGTGCTTGTTGGACCGAGATGGGAAGCTTGGCTTCACTTGGTTCGTAGGCTGATGGAGGTGCAGCTAAATCCTCAGCCCGACCAGTTGTATTGAAAACTAACTAGAACTGGGGTGTTCACGGTCAAGTCCATGTATATTGATATTATTAATTCATCCGTGATACCTACGTCCAAGGTAGTCTGGAACGTTAAGGTTCCTTTGAAGATTAAAGTGTTTATGTGGTTTGTGGATAAACAAGTTATTCTTACAAAGGACAATCTAGTTAAGCGCAACTGGACAGGATCTACTAGGTGTAGCTTCTGTGATCGGGATGAGTCTATCAAGCATTTATTTTTCGATTGCCCGTTGGCGCAAGGGTTGTGGCGCACCATGCAAATTGCCTTTAATATCACTCCGCCGAGATCGGTACACACGCTATTTGGGGCGTGGTTGCTCGGGATGGAGCCCGAAACAGCCAGACACATTCGTGTAGGAGTATGTGCATTATTATGGGCAATTTGGAACTGCAGGAATGATTTGGTTTTTAACAGGACATCAAATACTCATTTTTTGCAGGTGTTGTTCCGGGCTACGGCGCTGATCCGTACTTGGTCCTTACTCACTCCGACGGAGGCCAGGGAGCGTTTGGTTACTGGATATGTCCGGTGGGAGACGGTTGCGCGGGATATCTTCAACCGGTTTGGATGGCGATTGTGTAATAGGATAGGCATCTAGTTTACCTACCTGATATTATGCCAGCCGGTTTGTGGCTTATCTCTTTTGTGCCTTACAGTCGTTGCTCTATGTGAGCTACAGGCTGCCTTTTTTCCTTTGTTTGTAAGACTTATGTTCTGAACCTCTTTATTTGATTAATAAGAGAGGCCGTATGCATCGATCTGATGCAGAGGCCGGGGAATACCCCTTTTCCAAAAAAAAAAAAAGAATTACCTGAGAAATTGGGTTGCCTTTACAGCCTACAAGTTTTGGATGCCACTTATTCAAAGTTGAAAACAGTTGAGCAGTGTGTAACAAAGCTAGTCAAGTTGCGTCGTCTAGCAGTTCCAGAGAAAGCTTCTTCGAAATTATCAAAATTAAGTGGGCTCGGAAATATGTCTTCTCTACAGAACTTGATGTATTTTACAGTTGGAACAGTTGATGGGCGTCGTATTAGTGAGTTGCGGGGTATGAATCAGCTCAGTGGAACACTCTGTATCAGAGGCCTTATTAATGTTCAGAGTATGGCAGAAGCTGCCGAGGCTAGACTTATTGACAAGCAATACCTCAAGGAATTAATTCTGCAGTGGGGAATCGTGGGAGACAGCAGGGGGGATGCCGACAATGAAGTACTAGTGGCATTGCGTCCTCCCTCGGGTATTGAGCATCTTAAAATCCTACTCTTTACGGGTGATAAGTTTTCTCCAAGCTGGTTAAACCCAGAAGATGTACCTAATATCAGAAGTCTGAAACTAGACCAATGTTACTACTTGACAAGCATCTATAGTTGCAGTGGCACCGCACGTCTCCATTTTAAAAGCCTCACGACTTTACATCTTAATTCATGTTATGGGCTGACAAACATCGACAAGTTGATGTCCCCAGAATCTCTACCATCCATCAAATGCATAGATATTCAGCAGTGCAAAAGTCTAGCATCACTACCAGTGAACCGTTTTGGGGGATTTATTTGCCTCCAATACTTGAAGATCGTCGGATGCCAAGAGTTGGTTTGCCCAACAGAAATGTGTTTGCCACTTACCCTCCAGCAACTCTTTATTTGTGATTGTGGTGAGCTTGACAGGTCATTGCGGCCAGACTGTTTTGAGAGCCTTGCCTCTCTGGCCGTTCTTCATCTGGAATGGTGTCCTAACATAGAGTCCATTCTGTTGAACTCGCTGAGCTCAAACAAACTCAATTCACTGGTTCTCCGTCAATGCTTGGAATTATCATCCATTGGAAAACCAAACGATCTTTCATCAATAATGCGTGTTGACATATCTAACTGCCCTAAGCTCACAGAAGTACAACAACCATTCAGAAAGACCTGTAACTCCAGGCAGACAAGGAATGGCTGAAATTCATCTAATCCTAAATGTAAGATCTATAAATCTTCTACTAGTTTACCATGTAGCTGATGATCCATTCAGCATATGTCATTGGTTATCTTGACAATCTTTACTTTACAGTAAAATCTATTATAACTTTCCCATTTTTCTTCATGAACTTTATGCTGCTTGCAGATTTGGAAGGGACACAGGACGTGCCCCAGTCAGGTTTGGAAGGCATAGCTTGGTGGCTTGGTGGCTGAGTCCTTTCTGTTGAGTAACGTGATTGTATTAGAAAAGACCAGATAGACTAGGATTTATTCCGGCTTGTCTTGTACTCCAAGTTGGTCATTGTACTCCTATATATATCTACGAGGCTCAAGCAATACAACGAACTATTCCACCAAATCCCTCTTTCCCTTCTAACATGGTATCTATCGCAAGTCGATCCTAAAATCTAGCAGCCGCCGCTTCCGTACCCGCGCGCCGCCCCCGGGGTGGTCGGCCTTCATGACCGCCACCAGGGGCCGCGCCGCCCGTACCTAGGGTTCGTCCGCCGGCCGTGTTGGCCGGCTGCCCTAGAGAGTCTTTTTTCCCGATCCTTTGATCTGGGTTTTCTCTCTCTCGCCGGTCGCTTTGATCGGCGTCTACTATTTGGTTTTCCGGTCTTTGTGATCCGGTTTGCGTCGCCCACCGCCGCCGTCGACCCCGTGCGCCTCTACTCCAACTTCGGCATCGACTACACCGGCGTCTTCACCGACCCGGCGGCCTCGCGCGTCGTCCGCGCGTCTACCCGCCGGTCGCCCCGACCCGGCGGCCTCGCGTCATGCGGCGGCCCTTCACCGCCGCCGTTCGCGCGACGGCCCGCCCGTCGATCTACGCCGGCCGTCACCGCCTGCTCCGACCGGGACTCCTGCATCACCCCGACCCGGCGGCCTCGCGCCATGCGGCGGCCAATCATAGCCGCCCTGCCGCCCGCCGCCGCCGGCTTCATCTCGGACTCCGCCGCCACCACGCCTCCGAGCGGCGTCCCCGACCTCGCGCGCGATCGGCTTGATCACCTGCTCGCCGCCGCGATCCGCCTCATCTACGCCGCGCGACCGACCTGGCCCGTCGGTTACGCGCGCCTCCGCAGGTCCCGTGAAGATCGTCCCCGAGTTCAGCGCGCCTCTCCACCGATCGAGCATCGGGCTGCCGCTGCGTCGCCCCGTCGGGCCGCAGCGCCGCCGCCCCGTGGTTCTTCTCCCGGCTGCACCGACCTGCGTCACCGCTGCGTCGCCCCTTCGGGCCGTAGTGCCGCGGCCCGCGGTCCCCCGCCGCCCTGAGGTCGTCCGCTCTAGGCCGTCCCGTGGCTGCATCGACCCTCGCGCTGCCGTTGCGTCGTCCCGTCGGGCCGTAGCGAGCGTGGCACGCGGTCCACGCCGCCGTCCCGAGGCCGTCCCTGCGGTTGAACCGACTCGCGAACCGCCGTTGCGTCGCCCCTTCGGGCCGCAGCGTCGTGGCCTGCAGTCTCCGCCGCCGCCCCGCGGTCTTCCCGCCGTCGCCCCGACCCGCCTGCCGCCACTGCGTCGCCCCTTTGGGCCGTAGCGCCGCGGCCCGCTGTCCACTCCGCCGTCACCGCGCGTCGATCTCCCGTGGTATGCGCCGCGCCGTCTACCTTGGCGCGGGAACACCACCGTCTGCGCCGGTCTTCGTCATGCTGTCAGGGTTCTTCGCCTACTTCGAGCACCGCCGCCGCACTCCTAACCTAGACGTCGCCGCCGCCGTCAGGCCGCCGCCGCCGCTCTTCTTTGGCCGCCGCTGCCGCTACCTTTGTAGCCGCCGCTGCCGCCCGTCCACCCCCTTCGTCTTCGTCCAAGCACCAGCCCATCGCCAGCGTCGCCGTCATCTACCCCGACCACTTCGTCTACTCCGACCACCGTTGGTGACATCGGCCCCGCGCCGATGGACGCCGCAATCGTCGCCGAGTTCTTCTCTGCTGGCCCCTCCGACTTCTCCAACATGGCGTACAGCTCGTGCAGGTCCCTCGTCTACGCATGCCCGGTGCTGGCAACACCGATGCGTGCCTTCATCCACGACGTGTCCCCAGGCCTGGCAAGCCTGGTCGGCGCTTCGTCAACTTCGTCTTCATCCGTCTACGCATGCCCGGTGCTGGCAACACCGGTGTGTGCCTTCGTCCACGATGTGTCCCCGGGCTTGGCAAGCCCGCCGCGACGCGTCGTCAACAACATCTTCTTCCCGGCGCACCACTACTTCGATACCACTGCGCCCATGACTAACTCGGCGCCACCTTGCGCCTGCGGCTCCACGGCGACTTCCTCGACACCGGCCACCCCGACTCGACATCGACCACGGTATTCTTCGCACGGCTACCTCGACCACGACTCCACCACCCACGCTCTCGGCTACCTCGACAACGGCACAAAGGGCTAACGCCTGCTTGAGCAACCTCGTCGGTTTTCACTCCAGCCAAGACTCCGCGATGCGTCGACCGTTCCGACTATGGGGGGGTGTCCGTCGGCTTGCCTTCGGATTCTTCTCCAGTCTCACCGTCTGCGTCGCTACCGTTGTGACTGCGGGGGGATGTTGAGTAACGTGATTGTATTAGGAAAGACGAGATAGACTAGGATTTATTCCGGCTTGTCTTGTACTCCAAGTTGGTCATTGTACTCCTATATATATGCCCACGAGGCTCAAGCAATACAACGAACTATTCCACCAGATCCCTCTTTCCCTTCTAACACTTTCTACTTAACTCGATCAAAACAAACAATCTCAAAGGTTTGGTTCTTAAAGATTTCCTTCAGTTATCGTCCGTTGGATACAACCATTCTTAGCAAAGTACGTACAGTATGTTGATATATCGTCCATCGGAGCAGGTTTGGTTCTTAAGGTTTGCTGCCGATGCCTGCTGCAAGGGACTTAGTGAGGTGTTCCTTTTTCATCTTGCCATTGCATCAGCGGATGCAAACAAGTGCCCGAGGAACACCCACATGGCCTGTTCATGCGGTCTTAAGTCTTAACCCCTGGGATTCTTACGCGATCTTCAACTTCAATAGCCTGAAGTTCCAATTCAACTACTTACATGTAACAGTATGTGATTTATTTTTTGTTTGTCCTATCACGGGATTCATCCGCGATTTGCATAGGACAAAGTCCCGAGACCAACACATACATATGTACCAGTATGTGGTATCTTGATTCAGAAGCTGGCTGTTGAGCTGGGAACGGATACAAACAAGATTGGTCCGATGTGCTCTTACACAACACACAGCCCTTTACCTGGAATTGTGAAGCACTATATTTATTTGAACCTGTTAGAATAAATCCGAGGTACGCGGTGGATCCACCGAGGAACAAGCAATCACAAACAATGACGACACCGAGATTTGTTAACGAGGTTCGGCGAACTCGCCTACTCCCGGGGGCAATGACTACAGGCGCTTCTCCCTGAGATACCGCAACACCGGCCACCCGGACGCCGGCACAAGCCGCCAGCACCCCCTTGCGAGCCTGTTGCTATGTAGTCGTCATGGGTTACAACGTGGGGTGCCTCCTCATATGTAAAAGGCCAAGGGTACAACGTGTCCGACTCCGACACTACACGTATTCTACCCACACTACAACACCAAGTCCAAAGCGTAACCCTACTAGTACAAAATATTCGACACAAACCCAACAAACTCCAGCTTGGCGAATATTCTCAACCACCTTGATTTGTCCATGCGTCAAACTTCCATGTACTCCGGACTTGTGTTGTCTTCTTCGTAGATTACTGAGAGCTACTCGACGAGTCTGCCACAGACCCGCCGCCGCCGTGAGACCCCGCTGCTACTCCCGCAACTCCAGTCTCCGTGACTCCACCTGCAATAGTGTTCCCTTGCAACTTGTAAAGATGCGAAGCCGTCCTCCCTCCAATCATCACGGTCACCTCATCTTCCATGATTCTCATGGTCTTCTTATCCCGATCACAACAGAATACCATACCATCATCATGAAGAACACCAAGCGAAATTAGATTCCTCCTTAGCCCTGGCACATGCCTGACTCCCCGAAGCATCCACTCAACTCCGTCAAACATCTTGATTTTGATGTCACCTACTCCAGCAACACGATAACCTGTGTCATCGCCCACATAGGCTAAACCAAACTCACCAGACTTGTACGAAGAGAACCACTCCCTGTTGGGTGTCGCATGAAAAGAGCAAGCTGAATCCAACATCCACGCTTCACCTTTGGTTGACCGCCTGTCTGATACTACGAGGACATCACTACTGCTGTCTGAGTCATCACCATGAGTTTCCTTATTAACACTTGCCCCGCCATTGAGTTTTGGACAGTCCTTTCTCATATGTCCCCACTGCTTACACTTGTGACACTGTATATTCTTTTTCTTTTTCTTGTTCTTCCCAGCCTCATATCCCTTCCGCCACTGCTCATCCTTGACTAGCAAACCTTCACCATGAGAGACTTCCACCGCGTTCTTCTTTCTCATATCATAAGATAGCAATGCCGCAGTAATATCCTCATTCTTGACGGTATCCTTGCCGTGCGTCAAAGTAGTGATCAAATGGTCATAGGATGATGGCAATGAACAAAGAAACAGAATTGCCCTATCCTCGTCGTCAACCGTCGCACCCAAGCGTGCTAGATCCGTCACGACTTGATTAAAGGCGCTCATATACTCCACAAGATCCGACCCCTCCTGCATCCTCATCCCATATAACTTTTGCTTCAGATACACCTTGGTCGTCGTAGTCTTGGACATAAACTGACTTTCCAGCTTCACCCAGATCTTCTTCGGCGAATTCTCATCCATCACATGATAAATAACCTGGTCCGACAGACACAATCGTATAGTCCCGGCTGCTTTCAACTGTAACTCCTCCCAGTCACCAGCCTCCATCTTAGCTGGCTTGGCTTCGTGCAACAACGCCTTCAAGCATCCCTGTTGTGCCAACAAATCTTTCACCCTTGTCTTTCATAACCCAAAGCTTCCAGTTCCGTTGAACTTCTCCACCTCAAACCTGGTACCCGATGGCGCCATGGTTCTTTGTACGGCTGACTCTGTGAAAAATAACCGAGCAGTCTTCCCGTGATCCCCAAGTACACGAATCGAAACCTCCGCGTACTGCTACTAGCGGTCAACGAACTAGTTGGTCTTCACGTCAAAGTGCTCCCTTGGCTCAACTCCAATACTAGCGCTATTTGCTTCCCTGCCAAAGCCTGTCCTCTCGATGGATGCGTAGACCCTGATGGATTTTTCTGGCCGATCTCGATCTCTTGCCACGTCGTACGGTGCCCAGCCTAGCTGCTATTTAATAGCACCAGGACTCGGTCCTGTTTCTTTTTTTTTGTCCAAAACAATCTCGGTTCGCGTTGTACGTGTACTTCAGAGTCCAGCGCCTCCACGTACTCATACGTACGCCTGCTCGCCTGTTACGACCGACGCTAGCCACGTTCCAGGCGCCTGCCACCTGCCGTGCACGCGCGCCCCTGACGGGCCACACGCATTGCCGCACACAGCGCCTCGTGCCCACGCCGCCGCTGTTACGCGAGCCAGCCGCCGACTGCCTTCACTGCCAAGAAGATTCTGAGTTGCCGATCGATTTTCACGCCTCCCGTCAACACCGATCTCTTCCGAGCTTTGATGCTCGCGATCGCTTGACTGTAGCTTCAACCAAACCGATCTCTCTCCTCTCGGCTCTTTCTCCATATCAACACGCAACGACCTCTACGTAACCTTGCTCATGATACCACTTGTTAGAATAAATCCGAGGTACGCGGTGGATCCACCGAGGAACAAGCAATCACAGACAATGACGACACCGAGATTTGTTAACGAGGTTCGGCGAACTCGCCTACTCCCCGGGGCAATTACTACGGACGCTCCGCCCCGAGATAGCGCAACACCGGCCACCCGGGCGCCGGCACAAGACGCCAGCACCCTCTTGCGAGCCTGTTGCTATCTAGTCGCCATGGGTTACAACGTGGGGTGCCTCCTCATATATAAGAGGCCAAGGGTACAACGTGTCCGACTCTGACACTACACGTATCCTACCCACACTACAACACCAAGTCCAAGCGTAACCCTACTAGTACAAAATATTCGACACAAACCCAACAGAACCGACTCTGTATTGGACAATTTGCTGTGTTATCGTGAAGCACAATTTCATAGTCTAAATCTCAAATGCACGTAGCAAAAAGAGAACTATTTGACGGGAACAGCAGGAACTCTGCTTTTGCTTTTTAGAAGATGGACAAGTCTGTACAACAACCCATATCTCATTTAGAGCTAGGAATGCTTGATTTCCGTTTCGTGTGTATTTGCTGAGAGATCTAGCAACTAGCTACATACTGGCGATACACACGATCTAATTGGAGCACCATCCATATGTCAGATGAATACATCTGCTGGAGACCTATGTAAAGCATGTTTTTTTTTGACAAACAATGGCCACTGCAGAGCTTTGGTTCTTCAGCTACATACATGAACGTGTGGAATTCAGGCCTCAAAAAGAGCCCTTGAACTGAAGTGCGCTAACGACGGAACAGAGTGCAACCACAAAGAACCCAACCATGGGTCCCACCTCAAAGAGACTCAAGCGCACATGCTTCCGAGCTGCGTACCTCCGCCGCACCACACGCAGCAAGTAAGAGGAGATGACCAGATCCTCTGGTTCATTGTCGTGTGCTACCTTTGCGTGTGTGTGTCGGATCATGTGGCTCTGGTGGTTTTCTCTATATATAAAACAGGGCGAAAGCCATTTTCAGTATGCTAGCGATCTTACGCTCTATACAATCTCAACAAGCTTCAGGGGACAAGGCAGAGCCGGTGGCAGCCAGATAACGTTCGTGCTGCCACTCTACCTGGTCTGTCACCGATTGATCATGAAGCTTTAGTAGTTTCCGTTCCGACTGTTCTCACATCTATCAAGCAGCTTTCTTGCATGAGTGTGACCTGTTCGAAGACCATGAATTTTTTCACTAGCTCTGGAGTCCAGAATTCATAACGGCTAGTATGATATTGGTGATGATAGTTTGCTTGAGCGTTGACTATACTCCATTTGAGATAGGTGTAGTAGCGGGTCCAGATGGTGCAGTGTTGGAGCGCCTCTTACTTGAGCTCGTTGAAAACTTGATTTTCGCTTGGTAATACATCATCTTCATGTACCTGAGCCATTCCTAGGATGTCCCACCCACTCAGTCACACTTGGACATCTTGTCTTGCCGCCAGCTCTTTCCCTATTTTGCTTTACTTTCCATTTTCTCTTGCTGATAATTTCTTTCAACTTCAGTGTTGGAATAAACCACGATCTAGTGTCCTGTCCGGTACGGACTAGGAGCAGTCACCGAGTTGTATTTAGAGTAGGCTAGCTAGGCTTCTTTATATACTGCTGTACCCCCGCCTTGTAAAGATCAGATCAATAAAAGCAATAAAAAGCACAGGACCGACACGGCCCTGTTTGCCATCAACTCGCCGTGTACAAGCGTAGAATCGATCCAGCTGCTTAAGGCGTTAGCTTCGAGCATACGCGTGCGTCTCGCCGAATTGTCTCTTGTGTGCCTGGTTAGCTACGGCTGCTGCCTACGTACGTGTCTCCGCGGAAAGTACTCGTCGGAGTTAGTACGTTCGGGACCGAAGCCAACATTCAGCTGGTATTTCTGGTGCATCCCACTTCTAGACTCGTGTACGATTCCTAAATCTCCCCATGGGTGACCATATGTGTTAATTTGCCCTGTAGTCAGGGAGACATGGTTGTCAAGCTAGCTAGTCATGGACGAAGTGAGATCCAAAGGTGTATAAGTATATATGTACAGAGGGAGTGCCTCTCTGTGCGATGGTCCTCAACCACCTATTGCGGCAACATTTAACATATGAAGATGCTCCTACAATGTAAGGACCTTTAATTTATGTTAAATTACTTTAATGTTTAAGTTGAAAACCACACTAAAGCGTGTGCATAATAAAAGTTGGCCACCCACTCATATCTATCATGATCTCCGGTGCATGAGTATTTCAACAATTTGTCAACATTTCCACTGCAAGAGGCGATGACGGAGATGACTGCAGAGTCGAATCGACCGGCGGTCGGCGACAGACAAAAAATGGGCCGATTCGCGGTGTGTGTGTGGGGTGGGGGGACTAAAGAGCGGTTGGAGGTTGGCGCGCGACTTGCAAATATACATCTCCTACATCTCCGGGAAATGGATATGTAAATTTTTTTGCATCTACATTATCTGTTGGAGCAGCGTTTTGGCCTTAGAGATGTAACAGTTAGGTATTTTACATCCATATCTTCTTCTTTTTTGGAAAAGGAGGTTTATCACAGGCCTCTGCATCCGAAAGATGCATGCGGTCATATTATTAAAAAGTGCCAACAAGGAACAAAGTCTGAGATCTACATCTTCATCTTCTGTTGGAGATGCTCTGATTGTTACACACATCTAAAAGAAAGAGTAAGTAGTACTGTGAGAGACTGAAACGTATATGCCTCCGATCTCTCCGGCCGGCGCCAACTCCATGACCGGCGGCGATCTCACGTTCATAGACGGTCTCAAGAATAAGTACGACTAGCAATAATGAATGCTGCGACGTGACGTGCTCACTACTGCTGGTGTGGTGAGTATGCCCCAACGCTGTTCTTCTTGCTTTGTTCCGCTTGATCCTTCCGAACCCGCTGCGATTTCGATGTATGCTTGTTTTAAGTCCGAATCTGCAGAGGTAATTTGGGGATTGGGCTGCAGGTGGTGGGCGGGACTTTGGCAGCGGCGCCACGTGTACCGGCGGTCGAGATTGCCGGGGAGGGGGTTGCTACTCCACCCTCATCCCCTCCTCCGGCAGCAGTGCATGCGCGACATCCTTCACCGGGGGTGACATCCACACGCCGAAGTGCTCGACATGCGGTGGCCGATGATGGAAGGACGGACACCGACGAGGACTCTTTGACCAAGGCTATGCGGCGTAAAGCTGTGCAGAACCTTGACAACCAAGGTACTTCGTCATCGCCCAAATCATTTTTATCTTTTTCTACTACATTCATTGTTGCTAAGTTAAATAATGTGGGTGTTAGTCTAGGAAATAATGAGAATGATATTTCTGTTTCCGCAAACGCTTTGAGACATTTGGAATATGACCGATTGAAGGTTACTCCACAAGTTTCTAGCAAATCTTTTATCTCACATCTAGATGAGGAGGAGCTGCATGCCACATCAGATGGTCAGCTACTCGCTCATGTAGTAGGGGAGGTTTCGGACGTGGGTTTGGAGGAACCCGGGCTTAGTTCATTGATTGAGCTTACAGCTTCCGGTCGTAAATCCAAGTCTGGTCGGTCGAAAAAAGGCCGTAAACCCTATAAAAGGGCGAAATTTTCTAAATCTCCTATTGTTTCCTCATGAATGGCATGTTCTTTAATAGCAGAGGTCTTGGTGACTTGGCTAAACATCTATTCATTGCGAAATGTAATAGGGATTACAATTTAGATTTTTTGGCTTTATCTGAAATGGGAAGACGTGATTTCTCAGTAAGTCTGCTTAACCGCCTTTCTGGTGGGATAGATTATAACTGGATTTCACGACCACCTCGAGGTCGTTCTGGGGGCATTTTACTCGGCGTTAACACAGAGACTATGGATGTTTTGGCTAGTTCGGAAGGCGAGTTTCATATTAAACTCCATATCCGAAACAAAGCTGACAACTTCACATGGACCCTCGTCGCCGTGTATGGGGCAGCCCAGGATGAACTCAAGGCCGTTTTTCTCCGCGAACTGGTTAATCTAGCGAAAGATAATCCCTACCCCATTCTTATTGGTGGGGATTTTAATTTGCTACGATTTCCAAGCGAGAAAAGCCGAGGTAGGTTTGATAATCACTGGCCTTTCCTTTTCAACGCTGTCATAGACAGCCTAGATTTGCGAGAGGTTTCAATGATTGGAAGACAGTTCACTTGGGCGAACAGTCTTCCGGAGCCGACATATGAGAAACTAGATCGCGTTTTAATGGATACCGACTGGGAATCCAAATTCCCTATGGTTTCTGTTCGCGCTCTTCCTCGTATAGAGGCTATCTCAGACCATGCACCCATCCTCTTAACCACTGGATCGCCACGTCCACAACACCGACGCAAGTTCAAGTTTGAACTAGGTTGGTTACATCGAGATGGATTCTATGATATGGTCAAGGAGGTGTGGGATAAACCGGTTGCCGAGCCTACCCCAATACACAAATGGAACAACAAAATGCGTGCATTACGTAAGTTCCTTCGTGGTTGGGCTAGGCACACTGCGGGTATCCTCAAAAAGGAGAAGCTTCGTCTTTCATCCATTATTGATGATTTAGAAGCTTTGGCAGAGATTAGAGCTCTCTCTGACCTCGAATTAGAGATCAAGAGTCAATCTAATGCCAAGTTAGCTCGCATGTTGCGCGAGGAGGAACTCAAGTGGTACCAACATTCAAAATCTCAGTTTATCCTCAAAGGTGATTCGAATACGAGATATTTCCATGGTGTCGCCAATGGTAGACACCGGAAGAAACTTATTCATTCCCTACAACAGGAGGAGGGCATGATTGAAGGGCATGAGCAACTTAAGTCTTATATCACTAGTTATTATAAAAATCTATTCGGGACTCCTCAGGAAGGAAACTTCTCGATGGATGAGTCTCGAACAGATGACATCCCCCAGGTTTCTGATGCGGAAAATAGCCTTCTAACAGCTCCATTTTCTGAGGAGAAAGTTAGAAAGGCAGTTTTCCTAATGGAGCATAACAAAGCACCGGGTCCAGATGGTTTTCCCGCTGAGTTCTACCAGAACTTTTGGGAGGTCATCAAACATGATCTCCTACTCTTGTTTGGCTGCCTTCATGTTGGTCAACTAGAGTTGTTTCGCTTAAACTTCGGTGAAATTATTTTAATACCTAAGGTTAATGAGGCTGAAAGGATACAACAATATCGTCCAATATGCCTCCTTAATGTTAGCTTTAAAATCTTCACTAAGGTAGCGACTATTAGGCTCAATTCGGTTGCTGAACATGTGGTTCGTCCTTCTCAAACTGCTTTTATGCAAGGCAGGAACATCCTAGATGGGGTTGTTGTCCTTCACGAAACAGTTCATGAATTGCATCGAAAAAAACTGAATGGGGTGGTTCTTAAAATTGACTTTGAAAAGGCTTATGACAAAGTCAAGTGGTCTTTTCTTCAACAGACTCTCAGAATGAAAGGATTTTCTGCAGAGTGGCGCGCAATGATCCATAGTTTTGTGGCTGGAGGTAGTGTTGCCATTAAAGTCAATGATGACGTTGGCAACTATTTCCAACCAAAGAAAGGATTGCGACAAGGTGACTCAATATCGCCCATGCTATTCAATATAGTGGCGGATATGTTAGCGGTCATGATTGAGCGTGCCAAGGTTGATGGCCAAATTGATGGGGTAGTGAATCATCTAGTGGATGGTGGTCTTTCTATCCTTCAATTTGCCGATGATACGATTCTCTTTATGGATCATGACCTTAAGAAAGCAAGAAATCTGAAATTAATTTTATCAGCATTCGAGCAACTCTCAGGTCTTAAGATAAATTTCCATAAAAGTGAATTGTTTTGTTTTGGCGAGGCTCAAGACGAGGCCCATCTGTATGCCGACCTGTTCGGATGCGGGTTGGGCCAGTTTTCGATCACTTATTTGGGTATACCGATACATTATCGAAGACTCACAAATGCTGAATGGAAACACGTCGAGGAGAGACTACAAAAAAGGCTTAGCAGTTGGAAAGGTAAACTGCTATCTCTGGGTGGGAGGTTGGTCCTCATAAATTCAGTACTAAGTAACATGGTACTGTATATGATTTCCTTCTTCCAATTGCCGAAAGGAGTTTTACATAGATTGGATTACTTCCGATCAAGATTCTTTTGGCAAGGAGATAGCGAGAGAAAGAAATATCGGCTGGCTAAATGGAGTGTGGTTTGCCGTCCCAAGGACCAAGGCGGGTTGGGAATTCATGACCTTGAGGTTAAGAATAGAGCCCTCCTTGGCAAATGGTTATTTAAGTTGTTAACCGAAGATGGTGTATGGCAAACCCTCCTTAGGAGAAAATATGTGGGTTCAAAGGCGATATCCCAGGTATACTGGAAGCCTGGGGACTCTCATTTTTGGGCGGGATTAATGGCAACGAAGAAATATTTCTTCCGCTATGGGTCCTTCTCAATTAAGAATGGCTCGGAAATTAGATTCTGGGAGGATAAGTGGTTAGGTAATGCTACTCTCCGGGAACAATATCCAGCTCTATACAATATTGTACGTCACAAGGGTGATACTATTGCCAAGGTTTTGGAATCATTTCCGCCCAATGTGACGTTCAGAAGGGATTTAATTGGACCTAGACTTCAATCGTGGAACACATTACTTCAACGATTATCCACGGTACAGTTGTCACAGGGGTCCGATTTATTTCGTTGGAACCTACATGGGAATGGGCAATTCTCAGTGGAGTCTATGTATAGAGCTTTGATCCAGTCTGACGTGCCAGTTGATATTAATAAGAAGATCTGGAAGATGAAGATACCTCTTAAGAATAAAATCTTTGCATGGTATCTTCGTCGCGGAGTCATTCTTACTAAAGATAACCTTATTAAGAGGAATTGGCATGGAAGTACGCAATGTGTATTTTGTCCGCATGATGAGACAATAAAACATTTGTTCTTCCAATGTAAATTGGCTCGTTCTATATGGTCAGTCATCCAAATAGCTTCTGGCTTGTACCCTTCTTGTAGTGTTGCTAATATATTTGGCAACTGGTTACATGGGATTGATCACAAGTTCAGAAGTCTACTTAGGATGGGAGCGCTTGCCGTGATTTGGTCGCTTTGGCTATGTAGAAATGATAAGATTTTTAACGATAAAAGTATTTCGCTTATGCAGGTTATCTACAGATGTACTGGGACGCTTCGTTTATGGTCCTCTCTACAACGAGTGGAGAATCGAGACCTGTTTACGGAGGTGTGTACACGATTGGAGGTTACGGCGAGGGATACTTTTATCCAACATGGGTGGCAGCATGATCTTAGGATTGGGCCACCGACGGTTTAGGCGCTATACAAATATACATTCTTTGTATTTTGCCTTCCTTTTTTATTTTATTTTTCGCTTGTCGTGAGGATATTGTTGGCTGTGTGCATCTCAGTTATGCAGAGGCCGGGTGTTACTTAAACCTTTTAAGTAATAAAGCGCCCCTTTTCGAAAAGGTGGTGGGCGGGAATATATCGCGCGCAACCTGTTGGGCAGAATGCCCACATGCATGGCCGTGGTTTTTTATCGCCAGATCTGAGGCATAGATGTGCTCTCCACTAAGTTAACGCATCTTTGCATTCCGCACAAGAATAATATATTGGCAGATGAACATGGGTGCCATGTCTCTGCATCTTTTTGGCATCCGTTGACCAAAGCAGTACGTGGAGAGCACTGCTTTCGAATTAGGAACAACAAATACTCCAACTTGGTCACATGACGACATGTGCACGAAACTTCCCAGGACAAATAGATAATCCAACTGGTACAGGACATATTGCTGCTTCTTTTCCTACACTTAGAACGCCACAGAATCAACCCCATTTCGACACCCAATCCTCTTACTCATCAACAAAACACCTGGTCTCTGGAGGAGCCAAGGAAGACGACGATCATGGAGGCCTTGCAATGGATCATCTCGGCAGGAACCAGCTTCTTCGAAGCGATCCAGCTGAGTAATGATTCGTCCCACCTCCGAGGCAGCTTGCCGAAAGCTCACATCCTCATCAATCGCGCTGAGTGGGGCAGGTTCAAGGATGAGAAATTTGGGCTCTTGCTCTCGCGGCTCAAGGACACCACCTGTGACGTGGAGGACCTTCTCCGCGAGTTTGATGACCAGGAGCTCCGACAGAAGATGGAGGGCGCCGCCAGGGCAGGTCAACTCGTCTCTTCCTCCTATAATCTTGCCAAGAGTTTTTTGTGTGGTAGCAAAACAAGACGGGAGGAGGCCCAGAGTAAGCTTGACATGGTTAGTGCTGACATTGAGGGAGCACTTAACTTCTTGGGTCTTAATGTAGAGCCAGCGCAGCTTGGTAGGCCGCTCATTGTTGGTTTTTGAACATGCAAAACCAAACCCACCGAAGCAACCTGTACGTGCAAGCTAGCAAGCAAGCTAGCTAGCAGGTTAATTGATGAACAGTGCTTTAGCACATGCACGTATCGCCGTATACTTCCGTACGTGCACCTGGCTTGGGAAGCTAGCTCTGCAGCGATCGGATCGATTCAATCTACGCCGGCAACTCGTAACTCAGCGAACAGAAAAAACTGATTGGGATATTGCCAAAGGCTCGTATCGAGCGTTGCTCTTTTCTCTTTATTGCTTTGATCTTTTTCAATGTGATTACAGGTCTGGGTGGACGCATATATATATATATATATATATATATATATATATATATATATATATATATATATATATATAACATGGCCTAGTGTCTAACCGACTAGATGTAGTATTCCTAATCCTATTTGACTTAGAATACTAATCATACTAGGACTCATGTACGTGCCGTGCAAAGTTAGATCGTGCTTAACTCTAACATTCACCCCCTTAAGCACGACATCCTCTTTGCGACCTGGATCCCAAACACGACTGCTGCTACTTAAAGACGTCATCGGCATTGCTTTCGCCGATCCTTGCAGCATTTCAGGGACCGTTTTTAGTTTCATCGGCTTGTCCATTGCTTGACGCCATCGCTCCTTGCTGGTCCTGTTTTCAACCTTCACCTGTACTTTGGTGCTTGGTTGAGTGTCTTTTGCATCCTCGAGGAGGCATCTTTTGAACCTGTGCGAGACCAAACTTCGGTCTAACGTTGAGTTCCAAGCTCTTGGCGCTTGCTTCAGCCCGTAATGTGCCTTCTTGAGCTTGTAAACTTTCTCTTCTTCGTCTTTCTTCTCGTAGCTAAGGGGTTGTTCCACGTACACTTTTTCTTTGAGGTCGCCGTTGAGGAAAGCGGATTTCACATCCATATGATGAACCCTCCAATCCTCTTGTGATGCCAAAGCTAGGAGCACTCTCACCGTCTCGATTCGAGCAACCGGTGCAAATACCTCCTCATAGTCAACTCCTTGACGTTGTACGTAGCCCTTTGCGACGAGTCTTGCCTTGTGCTTCACAATGGCACCCTTCGTGTCCTTCTTCAACTTGTAAACCCACTTCAAACCTATGGCCTTTTGGTTCGGAGGTCGGGTTACCAAAGTCCACGTGCCATTGCTCTCGATCGCCTTCATCTCCTCATCCATGGCGTGCATCCAACTTGAACTTTTACTCGCCTCTACAAAGTTCGCTGGCTCCTCAACTCCGAGTAAACACAAATCGGAGTACTCGAGTGTAACTGGCTTTGCGTACTTGTAGACTTTCTTAAGGGGCTTGTAGCGATGAGGCACGGAAGAATCTGTCATGGCTTGCGAAGGAGGCGACACAAATTGTGTCGGCGTCGATGCACTTGAGGAAGACGGTTGAGTCTTGAGCGTGGTAGATGCCGGGTTGTTGGCATCCGTGTCGTTGGCGTAGTCGTCGTGATTGTGACCATCATCTTGATTGTCATCATCACTATGCGCCTCATTGTCGAGATCTTCGCCTGTGTCGTGCACGTCGTTGTCGCTATCACCTTGCGACCCATGCGCGTCGTCGTCGGTGTCGGCACCATGATGATCACTACCATTGTGGTCACCTTGGTTGGGCGTCTTGCCAACCACCTGGACGTCTTCCCCTGCATCTTCATCAGTTGGAAATTCAACAGTGAATATGTTACCGTTTGGAGCATCATCGGCCGCTGCGCTCCAATTCCACGCTTGGTTTTCTTCAAACACAACGTCGCGTGAAATCCGTAGACGCTTGGTTCGTGGATCGTAGAAGCGGTATGCCTTGGTGCCGGAACTCCTCTCGTATCCGATGAACACCATCTTGGTGCTTCGATCGGCAAGCTTTGAGAGATGCGGCTCCGCCGTCTTCACATGCGCCACATACCCAAACGTCCGTAGATGAGACACATTCAGCTTCCGTCCGTAAATTGCTTCACGGAGTCTTGCCGATCACTGCCTTCGTTCGAGCCCGGTTGAGAAGATAGACCGCCGTGGAGACAGCTTCTCCCCAAAAAGTCCCCGGCAAGTTCTTGCTCTTGAGTAAACTTCTCGCCATGTCAACGACGATTTGATTGCGCCTTTCAACAACCCCGTTCTGCTGCGGCGTATAAGGTGCCGTGAGGAACCTCTTTATGCCAATCTTCTCGCAGTAGTCATTGAACTCGTTTGACGTAAACTCTCTGCCGCGATCTGTCCGTAGAGCGCGAACCTTCAGCATGTGTTCCATCTCCGTTGCAGCCTTCAGCTTCTTGAACGCTTCAAACGCCTCATCTTTAGATCGTAGGAGAACGACCCACATATATCTCGAGTAGTCATCTACCACAAGGAAGAAGTACTTCTTTCCTCCGTGAGTTGCTGGGGTGATAGGGCCACATAGATCACCATGGAGCAGCTCGAGTGCATCACTTGCACGATAGGTAGACTGAGCAGGAAACGGCCTGCGGTGCTGTTTTCCAACCAAGCACCCATCACATACTCGATCAACATGGTCGATAAGCGGCATCCCAGATACCATCTCCATCTTCGACATCTTCTTCAAGGCGTAGAAGTTAACGTGTCCAAATCTAGCATGCCATAACCACGAATCATCATCACTCTTGGCGAGCCAACACTCCGGTTGAGATTGATCAAGGTTGAGGATATAGAGCCTGTTCCGCGTGCGATTCACACGCGCTAGCACGTCTCGGAGGTTGTCGAAGATCGTCATCACTCCGTTCTCGATATCCACCTTGCATCCATTCTCGTCAAATTTCCCGACAGAGATGATGTTGTTTCGAAGCCGTGGGATGTAGTACACTCCACTGAGTATGCGATGTTCTCCTGTGATACCCTCAAAGAGGACAGATCCTTGCCCGCAAATCTCCACATTTGAACCATCACCGAACTTGACCGAGCCTTGAACATCATATTCCAGCTCGAGGAACTTCTCCTTGCACCCCGTCATATGGTTACTGGCACCCGTGTCGAGATACCACGACACGTTCTGGCTCCCGGATAACTTTGGTGTTACCTTTTTCTCATGAAGTAGCACTTTCCGGTTTGGTTTCACAACCGCTGTTTGGACGAGATCACAAACTTCGGCCATCAGAAGACCTGGACGTTCGTCTTCCTGCTTCGCCAAATTTGCCTTGATCTCCCGCTTGTTAGGCTCCACGAGATCACAAACTTCGGCCATCAGAAGACCTGGACGTTCGTCTTCCTGCTTCGCCACCCTTGATCTCCCTCTTGTTAGGCTCCGGACAATCCTTCGCAAAGTGACCCATCTCGTTGCAGTTATAGCACTTGACCTCGGACATATCCAAGTTCCATGGCTTCCGCTCTTTAGATCGGTCCGCCTTACCACGACCTTGTGGCTTGCATATTCCTTTGCCTTCTTTGGTTTGTCCGCCGCGCTTCGTGTTGCTTGAGCCTTCGCCAACGTTGCGCCTTCCTTTGCTACTTGGGGACTCCTAATCTGCGCGTGAGTACATGAGTTGGTCATGACCTCCTCCTTTGCCTTTTCGACAGCCATGAGCATTCTCCTCCCATGTCCGCAAGCATCCGATCGCCTCCGTTATGCTCATGTGGTCGATGTCGTAAAGCTGCTCGAGCGTGCCGATGATATACGTGAATTTATCAGTCACCGAACTAAAAAAGTACTCCACAATCTCGGTCTCCTCAAGCTTCGCACCAAGCGCGCGGATCTCTCCCACCAATGTAGTCAGACGCATGGCATAGTCGTTCACCGATTCAGTTTCCTCCATCTGCAACTTGTGAAATTGGCGCTTCAGCACTTGTGCCCGAGCCTTGGTAACGCGATCTTCTCCGATCCTCATCTCTTTGAGTGCGTTCCACGCCTCTCTTGCTGTCTCGAACTCCGCCAATGTCATCAGCACGGAATCCGGCACAGACTGGGCTATGGCGGTCATGGCACCTTCGTCGCACTCCTTGTCGACGTCGTCGTCCGTGATGGCCTCCCACACTCGAAGGGTTCAGAGAATGATCTTCATCTTCACCGCCCACACGCCGTAGTTGGCGTCGGTGAGCATCGGGTACTGGATGGGGATGTTGCGATGAGCCTGTACGTTGGCGCCGCCCGTTCCGCCACCACTTGTTGCTGACTTGCGGCCCTTCTTCACATTGTCGCCTTTCTTGTTCGCCTTGGAACTGCCGTTGCCGGACTTGACCGACTCAACATCGGTGTCCGTCATCGTAGATCGTAGATCGTCGAGGCTCTAGATACCAATTGTTGGTTTTTGAACTTGCAAAACCAAACCCACCGAAGCAACCTGTACGTGCAAGCTAGCAAGCAAGCTAGCTAGCAGGTTAATTGATGAACAGTGCTTTAGCACATGCACGTATCGCCGTATACTTCCGTACGTGCACCTGGCTTGGGAAGCTAGCTCTGCAGCGATCGGATCGATTCAATCTACGCCGGCAACTCGTAACTCAGCGAACAGAAAAAACTGATCGGGATATTGCCAAAGGCTCGTATCGAGCGTTGCTCTTTTCTCTTTATTGCTTTGATCTTTTTCGATGTGATTACAGGTCTGGGTGGACGCATATATATATATATATATATATATATATATATATATGCTGAACATGGCCTAGTGTCTAACCGACTAGATGTAGTATTCCTAATCCTATTTGACTTAGAATACTAATCATACTAGGACTCATGTACGTGCCATGCAAAGTTAGATCGTGCTTAACTCTAACATTCACCCCCTTAAGCACGACATCCTCTTTGCGACCTGGATCCCAAACACGACTGCTGCTACTTAAAGACGTCATCGGCATTGCTTTCGCCGATCCTTGCAGCATTTCAGGGACCGTCTTTAGTTTCATCGGCTTGTCCATTGCTTGACGCCAGCGCTCCTTGCTGGTCCTGTTTTCAACCTTCACCTGTACTTTGGTGCTTGGTTGAGTGTCTTTTGCATCCTCGAGGAGGCATCTTTTGAACCTGTGCGAGACCAAACTTCGGTCTAATGTTGAGTTCCAAGCTCTTGGCGCTTGCTTCAGCCCGTAATGTGCCTTCTTGAGCTTGTAAACTTTCTCTTCTTCGTCTTTCTTCTCGTAGCTAAGGGGTTGTTCCACGTACACTTTTTCTTTGAGGTCGCCGTTGAGGAAAGCGGATTTCACATCCATATGATGAACCCTCCAATCCTCTTGTGATGCCAAAGCTAGGAGCACTCTCACCGTAATTCGAGCAACCGGTGCAAACACCTCCTCATAGTCAACTCCTTGATGTTGTACGTAGCCCTTTGCGACGAGTCTTGCCTTGTGCTTCACAATGGCACCCTTCGTGTCCTTCTTCAACTTGTAAACCCACTTCAAACCTATGGCCTTTTGGTTCGGAGGTCGGGTTACCAAAGTCCACGTGCCATTGCTCTCGATCGCCTTCATCTCCTCATCCATGGCGTGCATCCAACTTGAACTTTTACTCGCCTCTACAAAGTTCGCTGGCTCCTCAACTCCGAGTAAACACAAATCGGAGTACTCGAGTGTAACTGGCTTTGCGTACTTGTAGACTTTCTTGAGGGGCTTGTAGCGACGAGGCACGGAAGAATCTGTCATGGCTTGCGAAGGAGGCGACACAAATTGTGTCGGCGTCGATGCACTTGAGGAAGACGGTTGAGTCTTGAGCGTGGTAGATGCCGGGTTGTTGGCATCCGTGTCGTTGGCGTAGTCGTCGTGATTGTGACCATCATCTTGATTGTCATCATCACTATGCGCCTCATTGTCGAGATCTTCGCCTGTGTCGTGCACGTCGTTGTCGCTATCACCTTGTGACCCATGCGCGTCGTCGTCGGTGTCGGCACCATGATGATCACTACCATTGTGGTCACCTTGGTTGGGCGTCTTGCCAACCACCTGGACGTCTTCCCCTGCATCTTCATCAGTTGGAAATTCAACAGTGAATATGTTACCGTTTGGAGCATCATCGGCCGCTGCGCTCCAATTTCACGCTTGGTTTTCTTCAAACACAACGTCGCGTGAAATCCATAGACGCTTGGTTCGTGGATCGTAGAAGCGGTATGCCTTGGTGCCGGAACTCCTCTCGTATCCGATGAACACCATCTTGGTGCTTCGATCGGCAAGCTTTGAGAGATGCGGCTCCGCCGTCTTCACATGCGCCACACACCCAAACGTCCGTAGATGAGACACATTCAGCTTCCGTCCGTAAATTGCTTCATACGGAGTCTTGCCAATCACTGCCATCGTTGGAGCCCGGTTGAGAAGATAGACCGCCGTGGAGACAGCTTCTCCCCAAAAAGTCCCCGGCAAGTTCTTGCTCTTGAGTAAACTTCTCGCCATGTCAAAGACGATTCGATTGCGCCTTTCAACAACCCCGTTCTGCTGCGGCATATAAGGTGCCGTGAGGAACCTCTTTATGCCAATCTTCTCGCAGTAGTCATTGAACTCGTTTGACGTAAACTCTCTGCCGCGATCTGTCCGTAGAGCGCGAACCTTCAGCTTGTGTTCCATCTCCGTTGCAGCCTTCAGCTTCTTGAACGCTTCAAACGCCTCATCTTTAGATCGTAGGAGAACGACCCACATATATCTCGAGTAGTCATCTACCACAAGGAAGAAGTACTTCTTTCCTCCGTGAGTTGCTGGGGTGATAGGGCCACATAGATCACCATGGAGCAGCTCGAGTGCATCACTTGCACGATAGGTAGACTGAGCAGGAAACGGCCTGCGGTGCTGTTTTCCAACCAAGCACCCATCACATACTCGATCAACATGGTCGATAAGCGGCATCCCAGATACCATCTCCATCTTCGACATCTTCTTCAAGGCGTAGAAGTTAACGTGTCCAAATCTAGCATGCCATAACCACGAATCATCATCACTCTTGGCGAGCCAACACTCCGGTTGAGATTGATCAAGGTTGAGGATATAGAGCCTGTTCCGCGTGCGATTCACACGCGCTAGCACGTCTCGGAGGTTGTCGAAGATCGTCATCACTCCGTTCTCGATATCCACCTTGCATCCATTCTCGTCAAATTTCCCGACAGAGATGATGTTGTTTCGAAGCCGTGGGATGTAGTACACTCCACTGAGTATGCGATGTTCTCCTGTGAGACCCTCAAAGAGGATAGATCCTTGCCCGCAAATCTCCACATTTGAACCATCACTGAACTTGACCGAGCCTTGAACATCATATTCCAGCTCGAGGAACTTCTCCTTGCACCCCCTCGTATGGTTACTGGCACCCGTGTCGAGATACCACGACACGTTTTGGCTCCCGGATAACTTTGGTGTTACCTTTTTCTCATGAAGTAGCACTTTCCGGTTTGGTTTCACAACCGCTGTTTGGACGAGATCACAAATTTCGGCCATCAGAAGACCTGGACGTTCGTCTTCCTGCTTCGCCAAATTTGCCTTGATCTCCCGCTTGTTAGGCTCCACGAGATCACAAACTTTGGCCATCAGAAGACCTGGACGTTCGTCTTCCTGCTTCGCCACCCTTGATCTCCCTCTTGTTAGGCTCCGGAAAATCCTTCGCAAAGTGACCCATCTCGTTGCAGTTATAGCACTTGACCTCGGACATATCCAAGTTCCATGGCTTCCGCTCTTTAGATCGGTCCGCCTTACCACGACCTTGTGGCTTGCATATTCCTTTGCCTTCTTTGGTTTGTCCGCCGCACTTCGTGTTGCTTGAGCCTTCGCCAACGTTGCGCCTTCCTTTGCTACTTGGGGACTCCTAATCTGCGCGTGAGTACATGAGTTGGTCATCACCTCCTTCTTTGCCTTTTCGACAGCCATGAGCATTCTCTTCCCATGTCCGCAAGCGTCCGATCGCCTCCGTTATGGTCATGTCGTCGATGTCGTAAAGCTGCTCGAGCGTGCCGATGATGTACGTGAATTTATCAGTCACCGAACTGAAAAACTTCTCCACAATCTCGGTCTCCTCGAGCTTCGCACCAAGCGCGCGGATCTCTCCCACCAATGTAGTTAGACGCATGGCATAGTCGTTCACCGATTCAGTTTCCTCCATCTGCAACTTGTGAAATTGGCGCTTCAGCACTTGTGCCCGAGCCTTGGTGACACGATCTTCTCCGATCCTCATCTCTTTGAGTGCGTTCCACGCCTCTCTTGCTGTCTCGAACTCCGCCAATGTCATCAGCACGGAATCCGGCACAGACTGGGCTATGGCGGCCATGGCACCTTCGTCGCACTCCTTGTCGACGTCGTCGTCCGTGATGGCCTCCCACGCTCGAAGGGTTCGGAGAATGATCTTCATCTTCACCGCCCACACGCCGTAGTTGGCGTCGGTGAGCATCGGGTACTGGATGGGGATGTTGCGATGAGCCTGTACGTTGGCGCCGCCCGTTCCGCCACCACTTGTTGCTGACTTGCGGCCCTTCTTCACATTGTCGCCTTTCTTGTTCGCCTTGGAACCGCCGTTGCCGGACTTGACCGACTCAACGTCGGTGTCCGTCATCGTAGATCGTAGATCGTCGAGGCTCTAGATACCAATTGTTGGTTTTTGAACTTGCAAAACCAAACCCACCGAAGCAACCTGTACGTGCAAGCTAGCAAGCAAGCTAGCTAGCAGGTTAATTGATGAACAGTGCTTTAGCACATGCACGTATCGCCGTATACTTCCGTACGTGCACCTGGCTTGGGAAGCTAGCTCTGCAGCGATCGGATCGATTCAATCTACGCCGGCAACTCGTAACTCAGCGAACAGAAAAAACTGATCGGGATATTGCCAAAGGCTCGTATCGAGCGTTGCTCTTTTCTCTTTATTGCTTTGATCTTTTTCGATGTGATTACAGGTCTGGGTGGACGCATATATATATATATATATATGCTGAACATGGCCTAGTGTCTAACCGACTAGATGTAGTATTCCTAATCCTATTTAACTTAGAATACTAATCATACTAGGACTCATGTACGTGCCGTGCAAAGTTAGATCGTGCTTAACTCTAACATTCACCCCCTTAAGCACGACATCCTCTTTGCGACCTGAATCCCAAACACGACTGCTGCTACTTAAAGACGTCATCGGCATTGCTTTCGCCGATCCTTGCAGCATTTCAGGGACCGTCTTTAGTTTCATCGGCTTGTCCATTGCTTGACGCCAGCGCTCCTTGCTGGTCCTGTTTTCAACCTTCACCTGTACTTTGGTGCTTGGTTGAGTGTCTTTTGCATCCTCGAGGAGGCATCTTTTGAACCTGTGCGAGACCAAACTTCGGTCTAACGTTGAGTTCCAAGCTCTTGGCGCTTGCTTCAGCCCGTAATGTGCCTTCTTGAGCTTGTAAACTTTCTCTTCTTCATCTTTCTTCTCGTAGCTAAGGGGTTTTTCCACGTACACTTTTTCTTTGAGCTCGCCGTTGAGGAAAGAGGATTTCACATCCATATGATGAACCCTCCAATCCTCTTGTGATGCCAAAGCTAGGAGCACTCTCACTGTCTCGATTCGAGCAACCGGTGCAAACACCTCCTCATAGTCAACTCCTTGACGTTGTCTGTAGCCCTTTGCGACGAGTCTTGCCTTGTGCTTCACAATGGCACCCTTCGTGTCCTTCTTCAACTTGTAAACCCACTTCAAACCTATGGCCTTTTGGTTCGGAGGTCGGGTTACCAAAGTCCACGTGCCATTGCTCTCGATCGCCTTCATCTCCTCATCCATGGCGTGCATCCAACTTGAACTTTTACTCGCCTCTACAAAGTTCGCTGGCTCCTCAACTCCGAGTAAACACAAATCGGAGTACTCGAGTGTAACTGGCTTTGCGTACTTGTAGACTTTCTTGAGGGGCTTGTAGCGACGAGGCACGGAAGAATCTGTCATGGCTTGCGAAGGAGGCGACACAAATTGTGTCGGCGTCGATGCACTTGAGGAAGACGGTTGAGTCTTGAGCGTGGTAGATGCTGGGTTGTTGGCATCCGCGTTGTTGGCGTAGTCGTCGTGATTGTGACCATCATCTTGATTGTCATCATCACTATGCGCCTCATTGTCGAGATCTTCGCCTGTGTCGTGCACGTCATTGTCGCTATCACCTTGCGACCCATGCGCGTCGTCGTCAGTGTCGGCACCATGATGATCACTACCATTGTGGTCACCTTGGTTGGGCGTCTTGCCAACCACCTGGACGTCTTCCCCTGCATCTTCATCAGTTGGAAATTCAACAGTGAATATGTTACCGTTTGGAGCATCATCGGCCGCTGCGCTCCAATTCCACGCTTGGTTTTCTTCAAACACAACGTCGCGTGAAATCCGTAGACGCTTGGTTCGTGGATCGTAGAAGCGGTATGCCTTGGTGCCGGAACTCCTCTCGTATCCGATGAACACCATCTTGGTGCTTCGATCGGCAAGCTTTGAGAGATGCGGCTCCGCCGTCTTCACATGCGCCACACACCCAAACGTCCGTAGATGAGACACATTCAGCTTCCGTCCGTAAATTGCTTCATACGGAGTCTTGCCGATCACTGCCTTCGTTGGAGCCCGGTTGAGAAGATAGACCGCCGTGGAGACAGCTTCTCCCCAAAAAGTCCCCGGCAAGTTCTTGCTCTTGAGTAAACTTCTCGCCATGTCAACGACGATTCGATTGCGCCTTTCAACAACCCCGTTCTGCTGCGGCGTATAAGGTGCCGTGAGGAACCTCTTTATGCCAATCTTCTCGCAGTAATCATTGAACTCGTTTGACGTAAGCTCTCTGCCGCGATCTGTCCGTAGAGCGCGAACCTTCAGCTTGTGTTCCATCTCCGTTGCAGCCTTCAGCTTCTTGAACGCTTCAAACGCCTCATCTTTAGATCGTAGGAGAACGACCCACATATATCTCGAGTAGTCATCTACCACAAGGAAGAAGTACTTCTTTCCTCCGTGAGTTGCTGGGGTGATAGGGCCACATAGATCACCATGGAGCAGCTCGAGTGCATCACTTGCACGATAGGTAGACTGAGCAGGAAACGGCATGCGGTGCTGTTTTCCAACCAAGCACCCGTCACATACTCGATCAACATGGTCGATAAGCGGCATCCCAGATACCATCTCCATCTTCGACATCTTCTTCAAGGCGTAGAAGTTAACGTGTCCAAATCTAGCATGCCATAACCACGAATCATCATCACTCTTGGCGAGCCAACACTCCGGTTGAGATTGATCAAGGTTGAGGATATAGAGCCTGTTCCGCGTGCGATTCACACGCGCTAGCACGTCTCGGAGGTTGTCGAAGATCGTCATCACTCCGTTCTCGATATCCACCTTGCATCCATTCTCGTCAAATTTCCCGACAGAGATGATGTTGTTTCGAAGCCGTGGGATGTAGTACACTCCACTGAGTATGCGATGTTCTCCTGTGAGACCCTCAAAGAGGACAGATCCTTGCCCGCAAATCTCCACATTTGAACCATCACCGAACTTGACCGAGCCTTGAACATCATATTCCAGCTCGAGGAACTTCTCCTTGCACCCCGTCATATGGTTACTGGCACCCGTGTCGAGATACCACGACACGTTCTGGCTCCCGGATAACTTTGGTGTTACCTTTTTCTCATGAAGTAGCACTTTCCGGTTTGGTTTCACAACCGCTGTTTGGACGAGATCACAAACTTCAGCCATCAGAAGACCTGGACGTTCGTCTTCCTGCTTCGCCAAATTTGCCTTGATCTCCCGCTTGTTAGGCTCCACGAGATCACAAACTTCGGCCATCAGAAGACCTGGACGTTCGTCTTCCTGCTTCGCCACCCTTGATCTCCCTCTTGTTAGGCTCCGGACAATCCTTCACAAAGTGACCCATCTCGTTGCAGTTATAGCACTTGACCTCGGACATATCCAAGTTCCATGGCTTCCGCTCTTTAGATCGGTCCGCCTTACCACGACCTTGTGGCTTGCATATTCCTTTGCCTTCTTTGGTTTGTCCGCCACGCTTCGTGTTGCTTGAGCCTTCGCCAACGTTGCGCCTTCCTTTGCTACTTGGGGACTCCTAATCTGCGCGTGAGTACATGAGTTGGTCATCACCTCCTCCTTTGCCTTTTCGACATCCATGAGCATTCTCTTCCCATGTCCGCAAACGTCCGATCGCCTCCGTTATGGTCATGTCGTCGATGTCGTAAAGCTGCTCAAGCGTGCCGATGATGTACCTGAATTTATCAGTCACCGAACTGGAAAACTTCTCCACAATCTCGGTCTCCTCGAGCTTTGCACCAAGCGCGCGGATCTCTCCCACCAATGTAGTCAGACGCATGGCATAGTCGTTCACCGATTCAGTTTCCTCCATCTGCAACTTGTGAAATTGGCGCTTCAGCACTTGTGCCCGAGCCTTGGTGACGCGATCTTCTCAGATCCTCATCTCTTTGAGTGCGTTCCACGCCTCTCTTGCTGTCTCGAACTCCGCCAATGTCATCAGCACGGAATCCGGCACAGACTAGGCTATGGCGGCCATGGCACCTTCGTCGCACTCCTTGTCGATGTCGTCGTCCGTGATGGCCTCCCACACTCGAAGGGTTCGGAGAATGATCTTCATCTTCACCGCCCACACGCCGTAGTTGGCGTCGGTGAGCATCGAGTACTGGATGGGGATGTTGCGATGAGCCTGTACGTTGGCGCCGCCCGTTCCGCCACCACTTGTTGCTGACTTGCGGCCCTTCTTCACATTGTCGCCTTTCTTGTTCGCCTTGGAACCGCCGTTGCCGGACTTGACCGACTCAACGTCGGTGTCCGTCATCGTAGATCATAGATCGTCGAGGCTCTAGATACCAATTGTTGGTTTTTGAACTTGCAAAACCAAACCCACCGAAGCAACCTGTACGTGCAAGCTAGCAAGCAAGCTAGCTAGCAGGTTAATTGATGAACATTGCTTTAGCACATGCACGTATCGCCGTATACTTCCATACGTGCACCTGGCTTGGGAAGCTAGCTCTCCAGCGATCGGATCGATTCAATCTACGCCGGCAACTCGTAACTCAGCGAACAGAAAAAACTAATCGGGATATTGCCAAAGGCTCGTATCGAGCGTTGCTCTTTTCTCTTTATTGCTTTGATCTTTTTCGATGTGATTACAGGTCTGGGTGGACGCATATATATATATATATATATATATATATATATATATATATATATATATATATATATATATGCTGAACATGGCCTAGTGTCTAACCGACTAGATGTAGTATTCCTAATCCTATTTGACTTAGAATACTAATCATACTAGGACTCATGTACGTGCCGTGCAAAGTTAGATCGTGCTTAACTATAACATTCACCCCCTTAAGCACGACATCTTCTTTGCGACCTGGATCCCAAACACGACTGCTGCTACTTAAAGACGTCATCGGC
>NC_041387.1:3035511-3039779 GCF_002162155.2 Triticum dicoccoides
ATATATATATATATATATATATATATATATATATATATATATATATATATATATATATAACATGGCCTAGTGTCTAACCGACTAGATGTAGTATTCCTAATCCTATTTGACTTAGAATACTAATCATACTAGGACTCATGTACGTGCCGTGCAAAGTTAGATCGTGCTTAACTCTAACATTCACCCCCTTAAGCACGACATCCTCTTTGCGACCTGGATCCCAAACACGACTGCTGCTACTTAAAGACGTCATCGGCATTGCTTTCGCCGATCCTTCCAGCATTTCAGGGACCGTCTTTAGTTTCATCGGCTTGTCCATTGCTTGACGCCAGCGCTCCTTGTTGGTCCTGTTTTCAACCTTCACCTGTACTTTGGTGCTTGGTTGAGTGTCTTTTGCATCCTCGAGGAGGCATCTTTTGAACCTGTGCGAGACCAAACTTCGGTCTAACGTTGAGTTCCAAGCTCTTGGCGCTTGCTTCAGCCCGTAATGTGCCTTCTTGAGCTTGTAAACTTTCTCTTCTTCGTCTTTCTTCTCGTAGCTAAGGGGTTGTTCCACGTACACTTTTTCTTTGAGGTCGCCGTTGAGGAAAGCGGATTTCACATCCATATGATGAACCCTCCAATCCTCTTGTGATGCCAAAGCTAGGAGCACTCTCACCGTCTCGATTCGAGCAACCGGTGCAAACACCTCCTCATAGTCAACTCCTTGACGTTGTACGTAGCCCTTTGCGACGAGTCTTGCCTTGTGCTTCACAATGGCACCCTTCGTGTCCTTCTTCAACTTGTAAACCCACTTCAAACCTATGGCCTTTTGGTTCGGAGGTCGGGTTACCAAAGTCCACGTGCCATTGCTCTGGATCGCCTTCATCTCCTCATCCATGGCGTGCATCCAACTTGAACTTTTACTCGCCTCTACAAAGTTCGCTGGCTCCTCAACTCCGAGTAAACACAAATCGGAGTACTCGAGTGTAACCGGCTTTGCGTACTTGTAGACTTTCTTGAGGGGCTTGTAGCGACGATGCACGGAAGAATCTGTCATGGCTTCCGAAGGAGGCGACACAAATTGTGTCGGCGTCGATGCACTTGAGGAAGACGGTTGAGTATTGAGCGTGGTAGATGCCGGGTTGTTGGCATCCGCGTCGTTGGCGTAGTCGTCGTGATTGTGACCATCATCTTTATTGTCATCATCACTATGCGCCTCATTGTCGAGATCTTCGCCTGTGTCGTGCACGTCGTTGTCGCTATCACCTTGCGACCCATGCGCGTCGTCGTCGGTGTCGGCACCATGATGATCACTACCATTGTGGTCACCTTGGTTGGGCGTCTTGCCAACCACCTGGACGTCTTCCCCTGCATCTTCATCAGTTGGAAATTCAACAGTGAATATGTTACCGTTTGGAGCATCATCGGCCGCTGCGCTCCAATTCCACGCTTGGTTTTCTTCAAACACAACGTCGCGTGAAATCCGTAGACGCTTGGTTCGTGGATCGTAGAAGCGGTATGCCTTGGTGCCGGAACTCCTCTCGTATCCGATGAACACCATCTTGGTGCTTCGATCGGCAAGCTTTGAGAGATGCGGCTCTGCCGTCTTCACATGCGCCACACACCCAAACGTCCGTAGATGAGACACATTCAGCTTCCGTCCGTAAATTGCTTCATACGGAGTCTTGCCGATCACTGCCTTCGTTGGAGCCCGGTTGAGAAGATAGACCGCCGTGGAGACAGCTTCTCCCCAATAAGTCCCTGGCAAGTTCTTGCTCTTGAGTAAACTTCTCGCCATGTCAACGACGATTCGATTGCGCCTTTCAACAACCCCGTTCTGCTGCGGCATATAAGGTGCCGTGAGGAACCTCTTTATGCCAATCTTCTCGCAGTAGTCATTGAACTCGTTTGACGTAAACTCTCTGCCGCGATCTGTCTGTAGAGCGCGAACCTTCAGCTTGTGTTCCATCTCCGTTGCAGCCTTCAGCTTCTTGAACGCTTCAAACGCCTCATCTTTAGATCGTAGGAGAACGACCCACATATATCTCGAGTAGTCATCTACCACAAGGAAGAAGTACTTCTTTCCTCCGTGAGTTGCTGGGGTGATAGGGCCACATAGATCACCATGGAGCAGCTCGAGTGCATCACTTGCACGATAGGTAGACTGAGCAGGAAACGGCCTGCGGTGCTGTTTTCCAACCAAGCACCCGTCACATACTCGATCAACATGGTTGATAAGCGGCATCCCAGATACCATCTCCATCTTCGACATCTTCTTCAAGGCGTAGAAGTTAACGTGTCCAAATCTAGCATGCCATAACCACGAATCATCATCACTCTTGGCGAGCCAACACTCCGGTTGAGATTGATCAAGGTTGAGGATATAGAGCCTGTTCCGCGTGCGATTCACACGCGCTAGCACGTCTCGGAGGTTGTCGAAGATCGTCATCACTCCGTTCTCGATATCCACCTTGCATCCATTCTCGTCAAATTTCCCGACAGAGATGATGTTGTTTCGAAGCCGTGGGATGTAGTACACTCCACTGAGTATGCGATGTTCTCCTGTGAGACCCTCAAAGAGGACAGATCCTTGCCCACAAATCTCCACATTTGAACCATCACCGAACTTGACCGAGCCTGGAACATCATATTCCAGCTCGAGGAACTTCTCCTTGCACCCCGTCATATGGTTACTGGCACCCGTGTCGAGATAACACGACACGTTCTGGCTCCCGGATAACTTTGGTGTTACCTTTTTCTCATGAAGTAGCACTTTCCGGTTTGGTTTCACAACCGTTGTTTGGACGAGATCACAAACTTCAGCCATCAGAAGACCTGGACGTTCGTCTTCCTGCTTCGCCAAATTTGCCTTGATCTCCCACTTGTTAGGCTCCACGAGATCACAAACTTCGGCCATCAGAAGACCTGGACGTTCGTCTTCCTGCTTCGCCACCCTTGATCTCCCTCTTGTTAGGCTCCGGACAATCCTTCACAAAGTGACCCATCTCGTTGCAGTTATAGCACTTGACCTCGGACATATCCAAGTTCCATGGCTTCCGCTCTTTAGATCGGTCCGCCTTACCACGACCTTGTGGCTTGCATATTCCTTTGCCTTCTTTGGTTTGTCCGCCGCGCTTCGTGTTGCTTGAGCCTTCGCCAACGTTGCGCCTTCCTTTGCTACTTGGGGACTCCTAATCTGCGCGTGAGTACATGAGTTGGTCATCACCTCCTCCTTTGCCTTTTCGACATCCATGAGCATTCTCTTCCCATGTCCGCAAACGTCCGAGCGCCTCCGTTATGGTCATGTCGTCGATGTCGTAAAGCTGCTCGAGCGTGCCGATGATGTACGTGAATTTATCAGTCACCGAACTGAAAAACTTCTCCACAATCTCGGTCTCCTCGAGCTTTGCACCAAGCGCGCGGATCTCTCCCACCAATGTAGTCAGACGCATGGCATAGTCGTTCACCGATTCAGTTTCCTCCATCTGCAACTTGTGAAATTGGCGCTTCAGCACTTGTGCCCGAGCCTTGGTGACGCGATCTTCTCCGATCCTCATCTCTTTGAGTGCGTTCCACGCCTCTCTTGCTGTCTCGAACTCCGCCAATGTCATCAGCACGGTATCCGGCACAGACTGGGCTATGGCGGCCATGGCACCTTCGTCGCACTCCTTGTCGACGTCGTCGTCCGTGATGGCCTCCCACACTCGAAGGGTTCGGAGAATGATCTTCATCTTCACCGCCCACACGCCGTAGTTGGCGTCGGTGAGCATCGGGTACTAGATGGGGATGTTGCGATGAGCCTGTACGTTGGCGCCGCCCGTTCCGCCACCACTTGTTGCTGACTTGCGGCCCTTCTTCACAGTGTCGCCTTTCTTGTTCGCTTTGGAACCGCCGTTGCCGGACTTGACCGACTCAACGTCGGTGTCCGTCATCGTAGATCGTAGATCGTCGAGGCTCTAGATACCTATTGTTTGTTTTTGAACTTGCAAAACCAAACCCACCGAAGCAACCTGTACGTGCAAGCTAGCAAGCAAGCTAGCTAGCAGGTTAATTGATGAACAGTGCTTTAGCACATGCACGTATCGCCGTATACTTCCGTACGTGCACCTGGCTTGGGAAGCTAGCTCTCCAGCGATCGGATCGATTCAATCTACGCCGGCAACTCGTAACTCTGCGAACAGAAAAAACTGATCGGGATATTGCCAAAGGCTCGTATCGAGCGTTGTTCTTTTCTCTTTATTGCTTTGATCTTTTTCGATGTGATTACAGGTCTGGGTGGACGCATA
>NC_041387.1:3040238-3078515 GCF_002162155.2 Triticum dicoccoides
TATACTGAACATGGCCTAGTGTCTAACCGACTAGATGTAGTATTCCTAATCCTATTTGACTTAGAATACTAATCATACTAGGACTCGTGTACGTGCCGTGCAAAGTTAGATCGTGCTTAACTCTAACATTCACCCCCTTAAGCACGACATCCTCTTTGCGACCTGGATCCCAAACACGACTGCTGCTACTTAAAGACGTCATCGGCATTGCTTTCGCCGATCCTTCCAGCATTTCAGGGACTGTCTTTAGTTTCATCGGCTTGTCCATTGCTTGACGCCAGCGCTCCTTGCTGGTCCTGTTTTCAACCTTCACCTGTACTTTGGTGCTTGGTTGAGTGCCTTTTGCATCCTCGAGGAGGCATCTTTTGAACCTGTGCGAGACCAAACTTCGGTCTAACGTTGAGTTCCAAGCTCTTGGCGCTTGCTTCAGCCCGTAATGTGCCTTCTTGAGCTTGTAAACTTTCTCTTCTTCGTCTTTCTTCTCGTAGCTAAGGGGTTGTTCCACGTACACTTTTTCTTTGAGGTCGCCGTTGAGGAAAGCGGATTTCACATCCATATGATGAACCCTCCAATCCTCTTGTGATGCCAAAGCTAGGAGCACTCTCACCGTCTCGATTCGAGCAACCGGTGCAAACACCTCCTCATAGTCAACTCCTTGACGTTGTATGTAGCCCTTTGCGACGAGTCTTGCCTTCTGATTCACAATGGCACCCTTCATGTCCTTCTTCAACTTATAAACCCACTTCAAACCTATGGCCTTTTGGTTCGGAGGTCGGGTTACCAAAGTCCACGTGCCATTGCTCTCGATCGCCTTCATCTCCTCATCCATGGCGTGCATCCAACTTGAACTTTTACTCGCCTCTACAAAGTTCGCTGGCTCCTCAACTCCGAGTAAACACAAATCGGAGTACTCGAGTGTAACTGGCTTTGCGTACTTGTAGACTTTCTTGAGGGGCTTGTAGCGACGAGGCACGGAAGAATCTGTCATGGCTTGCGAAGGAGGCGACACAAATTGTGTCGGCGTCGATGCACTTGAGGAAGACGGTTGAGTCTTGAGCGTGGTAGATGCCGGGTTGTTGGCATCCGCGTCGTTGGCGTAGTCGTCGTGATTGTGACCATCATCTTGATTGTCATCATCACTATGCGCCTCATTGTCGAGATCTTCGCCTGTGTCGTGCACGTCGTTGTCGCTATCACCTTGCGACCCATGCGCGTCGTCGTCGGTGTCGGCACCATGATGATCACTACCATTGTGGTCACCTTGGTTGGGCGTCTTGCCAACCACCTGGACGTCTTCCCCTGCATCTTCATCAGTTGGAAATTCAACAATGAATATGTTACCGTTTGGAGCATCATCGGCCGCTGCGCTCCAATTCCACGCTTGGTTTTCTTACAACACAACGTCGCATGAAATCCGTAGACGCTTGGTTCGTGGATCGTAGAAGCGGTATGCCTTGGTGCCGGAACTCCTCTCGTATCCGATGAACACCATCTTGGTGCTTCGATCGGCAAGCTTTGAGAGATGCGGCTCCGCCGTCTTCACATGCGCCACACACCCAAACGCCCGTAGATGAGACACATTCAGCTTCCGTCCGTAAATTGCTTCATACGGAGTCTTGCCGATCACTGCCTTCGTTGGAGCCCGGTTGAGTAGATAGACCGCCGTGGAGACAGCTTCTCCCCAAAAAGTCCCCGGCAAGTTCTTGCTCTTGAGTAAACTTCTCGCCATGTCAACGACGATTCGATTGCGCCTTTCAACAACCCCGTTCTGCTGCGGCATATAAGGTGCCGTGAGGAACCTCTTTATGCCAATCTTCTCGCAGTAGTCATTGAACTCGTTTGACGTAAACTCTCTGCCGCGATCTTTCCGTAGAGCGCGAACCTTCAGCTTGTGTTCCATCTCCGTTGCAGCCTTCAGCTTCTTGAACGCTTCAAACGCCTCATCTTTAGATCGTAGGAGAACGACCCACATATATCTCGAGTAGTCATCTACCACAAGGAAGAAGTACTTCTTTCCTCCGTGAGTTGCTGGGGTGATAGGGCCACATAGATCACCATGGAGCAGCTCGAGTGCATCACTTGCACGATAGGTAGACTGAGCAGGAAACGGCCTGCAGTGCTGTTTTCCAACCAAGCACCCGTCACATACTCGATCAACATGGTCGATAAGCGGCATCCCGGATACCATCTCCATCTTCGACATCTTCTTCAAGGCGTAGAAGTTAACGTGTCCAAATCTAGCATGCCATAACCACGAATCATCATCACTCTTGGCGAGCCAACACTCCGGTTGAGATTGATCAAGGTTGAGGATATAGAGCCTGTTCCGCGTGCGATTCACACGCGCTAGCACGTCTCAGAGGTTGTCGAAGATTGTCATCACTCCGTTCTCGATATCCACCTTGCATCCATTCTCGTCAAATTTCCCGACAGAGATGATGTTGTTTCGAAGCCGTGGGATGTAGTACACTCCACTGAGTATGCGATGTTCTCCTGTGAGACCCTCAAAGAGGACAGATCCTTGCCCGCAAATCTCCACATTTGAACCATCACCGAACTTGACCGAGCCTTGAACATCATATTCCAGCTCGAGGAACTTCTCCTTGCACCCCGTCATATGGTTACTGGCACCCGTGTCGAGATACCACGACACGTTCTGGCTCCCGGATAACTTCGGTGTTACCTTTTTCTCATGAAGTAGCACTTTCCGGTTTGGTTTCACAACCGCTGTTTGGACGAGATCACAAACTTCGGCCATCAGAAGACCTGGACGTTCGTCTTCCTGCTTCGCCAAATTTGCCTTGATCTCCCGCTTGTTAGGCTCCACGAGATCACAAACTTCGGCCATCAGAAGACCTGGACGTTCGTCTTCCTGCTTCGCCACCCTTGATCTCCCTCTTGTTAGGCTCCGGACAATCCTTCGCAAAGTGACCCATCTCGTTGCAGTTATAGCACTTGACCTCGGACATATCCAAGTTCCATGGCTTCCGCTCTTTAGATCGGTCCGCCATACCACGACCTTGTGGCTTGCATATTCCTTTGACTTCTTTGGTTTGTCCGCCGCGCTTCGTGTTGCTTGAGCCTTCGCCAACGTTGCGCCTTCCTTTGCTACTTGGGGACTCCTAATCTGCGCGTGAGTACATGAGTTGGTCATCACCTCCACCTTTGCCTTTTCGACAGCCATGAGCATTCTCTTCCCATGTCCGCAAGCGTCCGATCGCCTCCGTTATGGTCATGTCGTCGATGTCGTAAAGCTGCTCGAGCGTGCCGATGATGTACGTGAATTTATCAGTCACCGAACTGAAAAACTTCTCCACAATCTCGGTCTCCTCGAGCTTCACACCAAGCGAGCGGATCTCTCCCACCAATGTAGTCAGACGCATGGCATAGTCGTTCACCGATTCAGTTTCCTCCATCTGCAACTTGTGAAATTGGCGCTTCAGCACTTGTGCCCGAGCCTTGGTGACGCGATCTTCTCCGATCCTCATCTCTTTGAGTGCGTTCCACGCCTCTCTTGCTGTCTCGAACTCCGCCAATGTCATCAGCACGGAATCCGGCACAGACTGGGCTATGGCGGCCATGGCACCTTCGTCGCACTCCTTGTCGACGTCGTCGTCCGTGATGGCCTCCCACACTCGAAGGGTTTGGAGAATGATATTCATCTTCACCGCCCACACGCCGTAGTTGGCGTCGGTGAGCATCGGGTACTGGATGGGGATGTTGCGATGAGCCTGTACGTTGGCGCCGCCCGTTCCGCCACCACTTGTTGCTGACTTGCGGCCCTTCTTCACATTGTCGCCTTTCTTGTTCGCCTTGGAACCGCCGTTGCCGGACTTGACCGACTCAACGTCGGTGTCCGTCATCGTAGATCGTAGATCGTCGAGGCTCTAGATACCAATTGTTGGTTTTTGAACTTGCAAAACCAAACCCACCGAAGCAACCTGTACGTGCAAGCTAGCAAGCAAGCTAGCTAGCAGGTTAATTGATGAACAGTGCTTTAGCACATGCACGTATCGCCGTATACTTCCGTACGTGCACCCGGCTTGGGAAGCTAGCTCTGCAGCGATCGGATCGATTCAATCTACGCCGGCAACTCGTAACTCAGCGAACAGAAAAAACTGATCGGGATATTGCCAAAGGCTCGTATCGAGCGTTGCTCTTTTCTCTTTATTGCTTTGATCTTTTTCGATGTGATTACAGGTCTGGGTGGACGCATATATATATATATATATATATATATATATATATATATATATATATATATATATATATATATATGCTGAACATGGCCTAGTGTCTAACCGACTAGAAGTAGTATTCCTAATCCTATTTGACTTAGAATACTAATCATACTAGGACTCATGTACGTGCCGTGCAAAGTTAGATCGTGCTTAACTATAACATTCACCCCCTTAAGCACGACATCTTCTTTGCGACCTGGATCCCAAACACGACTGCTGCTACTTAAAGACGTCATCGGCATTGCTTTCGCCGATCCTTGCAGCATTTCAGGGACCGTCTTTAGTTTCATCGGCTTGTCCATTGCTTGACGCCAGCGCTCCTTGCTGGTCCTGTTTTCAACCTTCACCTGTACTTTGGTGCTTGGTTGAGTGTCTTTTGCATCCTCGAGGAGGCATTTTTTGAACCTGTGCGAGACCAAACTTCGGTCTAACGTTGAGTTCCAAGCTCTTGACGCTTGCTTCAGCCCGTAATGTGCCTTCTTGAGCTTGTAAACTTTCTCTTCTTCGTCTTTCTTCTCGTAGCTAAGGGATTGTTCCACGTACACTTTTTCTTTGAGGTCGCCGTTGAGGAAAGCGGATTTCACATCCATATGATGAACCCTCCAATCCTCTTGTGATGCCAAAGCTAGGAGCACTCTCACCGTCTCGATTCGAGCAACCGGTGCAAACACCTCCTCATAGTCAACTCCTTGACGTTGTACGTAGCCCTTTGCGACGAGTCTTGCCTTGTGCTTCACAATGGCACCCTTCGTGTCCTTCTTCAACTTGTAAACCCACTTCAAACCTATGGCCTTTTGGTTCGGAGGTCGGGTTACCAAAGTCCACGTGCCATTGCTCTCGATCGCCTTCATCTCCTCATCCATGGCGTGCATCCAACTTGAACTTTTACTCGTCTCTACAAAGTTCGCTGGCTCCTCAACTCCGAGTAAACACAAATCGGAGTACTCGAGTGTAACGGGCTTTGCGTACTTGTAGACTTTCTTGAGGGGCTTGTAGCGACGAGGCACGGAAGAATCTGTCATGGCTTGCGAAGGAGGCGACACAAATTGTGTCGGCGTCGATGCACTTGAGGAAGACAGTTGAGTCTTGAGCGTGGTAGATGCCGGGTTGTTGGCATCCGCGTCGTTGGCGTAGTCGTCGTGATTGTGACCATCATCTTGATTGTCATCATCACTATGCGCCTCATTGTCGAGATCTTCGCCTGTGTCGTGCACGTCGTTGTCGCTATCACCTTGCGACCCATGCGCATCGTCGTCGGTGTCGGCACCATGATGATCACTACCATTGTGGTCACCTTGGTTGGGCGTCTTGCCAACCACCTGGACGTCTTCCCCTGCATCTTCATCAGTTGGAAATTCAACAGTGAATATGTTACCGTTTGGAGCATCATCGGCCGCTGCGCTCCAATTCCACGCTTGGTTTTCTTCAAACACAACGTCGCGTGAAATCCGTAGACGCTTGGTTCGTGGATCGTAGAAGCGGTATGCCTTGGTGCCGGAACTCCTCTCGTATCCGATGAACACCATCTTGGTGCTTCGATCGGCAAGCTTTGAGAGATGCGGCTCCGCCATCTTCACATGCGCCACACACCCAAACGTCCGTAGATGAGACACATTCAGCTTCCGTCCGTAAATTGCTTCATACGGAGTCTTGCCGATCACTGCCTTCGTTGGAGCCCGGTTGAGAAGATAGACCGCCGTGGAGACAGCTTCTCCCCAAAAAGTCCCCGGCAAGTTCTTGCTCTTGAGTAAACTTCTCGCCATGTCAACGACGATTCGATTGCGCCTTTCAACAACCCCGTTCTGCTGCGGCGTATAAGGTGCCGTGAGGAACCTCTTTATGCCAATCTTCTCGCAGTAGTCATTGAACTCGTTTGACGTAAGCTCTCTGCCGCGATCTGTCCGTAGAGCGCGAACCTTCAGCTTGTGTTCCATCTCCGTTGCAGCCTTCAGCTTCTTGAACGCTTCAAACGCCTCATCTTTAGATCGTAGGAGAACGACCCACATATATCTCGAGTAGTCATCTACCACAAGGAAGAAGTACTTCTTTCCTCCGTGAGTTGCTGGGGTGATAGGGCCACATAGATCACCATGGAGCAGCTCGAGTGCATCACTTGCACGATAGGTAGACTGAGCAGGAAACGGCCTGCGGTGCTGTTTTCCAACCAAGCACCCGTCACATACTCGATCAACATGGTCGATAAGCGGCATCCCAGATACCATCTCCATCTTCGACATCTTCTTCAAGGCGTAGAAGTTAACGTGTCCAAATCTAGCATGCCATAACCACGAATCATCATCACTCTTGGCGAGCCAACACTCCGGTTGAGATTGATCAAGGTTGAGGATATAGAGCCTGTTCCGCGTGCGATTCACACGCGCTAGCACGTCTCGGAGGTTGTCGAAGATCGTCATCACTCCGTTCTCGATATCCACCTTGCATCCATTCTCGTCAAATTTCCCGACAGAGATGATGTTGTTTCGAAGCCGTGGGATGTAGTACACTCCACTGAGTATGCGATGTTCTCCTGTGAGACCCTCAAAGAGGACAGATCCTTGCCCGCAAATCTCCACATTTGAACCATCACCGAACTTGACCGAGCCTTGAACATCATATTCCAGCTCGAGGAACTTCTCCTTGCACCCCGTCATATGGTTACTGGCACCCGTGTCGAGATACCACGACACGTTCTGGCTCCCGGATAACTTTGGTGTTACCTTTTTCTCATGAAGTAGCACTTTCCGGTTTGGTTTCACAACCGCTGTTTGGACGAGATCACAAACTTCGGCCATCAGAAGACCTGGACGTTCGTCTTCCTGCTTCGCCAAATTTGCCTTGATCTCCTGCTTGTTAGGCTCCACGAGATCACAAACTTCGGCCATCAGAAGACCTGGACGTTCGTCTTCCTGCTTCGCCACCCTTGATCTCCCTCTTGTTAGGCTCCGGACAATCCTTCGCAAAGTGACCCATCTCGTTGCAGTTATAGCACTTGACCTCGGACATATCCAAGTTCCATGGCTTCCGCTCTTTAGATCGGTCCGCCTTACCACGACCTTGTGGCTTGCATATTCCTTTGCCTTCTTTGGTTTGTCCGCCGTGCTTCGTGTTGCTTGAGCCTTCGCCAACGTTGCGCCTTCCTTTGCTACTTGTGGACTCCTAATCTGCGCGTGAGTACATGAGTTGGTCATCACCTCCACCTTTGCCTTTTCGACAGCCATGAGCATTCTCTTCCCATGTCCGCAAGCGTCCGATCGCCTCCGTTATGGTCATGTTGTCGATGTCGTAAAGCTGCTCGAGCGTGCCGATGATGTACGTGAATTTATCAGTCACCGAACTGAAAAACTTCTCCACAATCTCGGTCTCCTCGAGCTTCGCACCAAGCGAGCGGATCTCTCCCACCAATGTAGTCAGACGCATGGCATAGTCGTTCACCGATTCAGTTTCCTCCATCTGCAACTTGTGAAATTGACGCTTCAGCACTTGTGCCCGAGCCTTGGTGACGCGATCTTCTCCGATTCTGATCTCTTTGAGTGCGTTCCACGCCTCTCTTGCTGTCTCGAACTCCGCCAATGTCATCAGCACGGAATCCGGCACAGACTGGGCTATGGCGGCCATGGCACCTTCGTCGCACTCCTTGTCGACGATGTCGTCCGTGATGGCCTCCCACACTCGAAGGGTTTGGAGAATGATCTTCATCTTCACCGCCCACACGCCGTAGTTGGCGTCGGTGAGCATCGGGTACTGGATGGGGATGTTGCGATGAGCCTGTACGTTGGCGCCGCCCGTTCCGCCACCACTTGTTGCTGACTTGCGGCCCTTCTTCACATTGTCGCCTTTCTTGTTCGCCTTGGAACCGCCGTTGCCGGACTTGACCGACTCAACGTCGGTGTCCGTCATCGTAGATCGTAAATCGTCGAGGCTCTAGATACCAATTGTTGGTTTTTGAACTTGCAAAACCAAACCCACCGAAGCAACCTGTACGTGCAAGCTAGCAAGCAAGCTAGCTAGCAGGTTAATTGATGAACAGTGCTTTAGCACATGCACGTATCGCCGTATACTTCCGTACGTGCACCCGGCTTGGGAAGCTAGCTCTGCAGCGATCGGATCGATTCAATCTACGCCGGCAACTCGTAACTCAGCGAACAGAAAAAACTGATCGGGATATTGCCAAAGGCTCGTATCGAGCGTTGCTCTTTTCTCTTTATTGCTTTGATCTTTTTCGATGTGATTACAGGTCTGGGTGGACGCATATATATATATATATATATATATATATATATATATATATATATATATATATATATATATATATGCTGAACATGGCCTAGTGTCTAACCGACTAGAAGTAGTATTCCTAATCCTATTTGACTTAGAATACTAATCATACTAGGACTCATGTACGTGCCGTGCAAAGTTAGATCGTGCTTAACTATAACATTCACCCCCTTAAGCACGACATCTTCTTTGCGACCTGGATCCCAAACACGACTGCTGCTACTTAAAGACGTCATCGGCATTGCTTTCGCCGATCCTTGCAGCATTTCAGGGACCGTCTTTAGTTTCATCGGCTTGTCCATTGCTTGACGCCAGCGCTCCTTGCTGGTCCTGTTTTCAACCTTCACCTGTACTTTGGTGCTTGGTTGAGTGTCTTTTGCATCCTCGAGGAGGCATTTTTTGAACCTGTGCGAGACCAAACTTCGGTCTAACGTTGAGTTCCAAGCTCTTGACGCTTGCTTCAGCCCGTAATGTGCCTTCTTGAGCTTGTAAACTTTCTCTTCTTCGTCTTTCTTCTCGTAGCTAAGGGGTTGTTCCACGTACACTTTTTCTTTGAGGTCGCCGTTGAGGAAAGCGGATTTCACATCCATATGATGAACCCTCCAATCCTCTTGTGATGCCAAAGCTAGGAGCACTCTCACCGTCTCGATTCGAGCAACCGGTGCAAACACCTCCTCATAGTCAACTCCTTGACGTTGTACGTAGCCCTTTGCGACGAGTCTTGCCTTGTGCTTCACAATGGCACCCTTCGTGTCCTTCTTCAACTTGTAAACCCACTTCAAACCTATGGCCTTTTGGTTCGGAGGTCGGGTTAGCAAAGTCCACGTGCCATTGCTCTCGATCGCCTTCATCTCCTCATCCATGGCGTGCATCCAACTTGAACTTTTACTCGTCTCTACAAAGTTCGCTAGCTCCTCAACTCCGAGTAAACACAAATCGGAGTACTCGAGTGTAACGGGCTTTGCGTACTTGTAGACTTTCTTGAGGGGCTTGTAGCGACGAGGCACGGAAGAATCTGTCATGGCTTGCGAAGGAGGCGACACAAATTGTGTCGGCGTCGATGCACTTGAGGAAGACGGTTGAGTCTTGAGCGTGGTAGATGCCGGGTTGTTGGCATCCGCGTCGTTGGCGTAGTCGTCGTGATTGTGACCATCATCTTGATTGTCATCATCACTATGCGCCTCATTGTCGAGATCTTCGCCTGTGTCGTGCACGTCGTTGTCGCTATCACCTTGCGACCCATGCGCATCGTCGTCGGTGTCGGCACCATGATGATCACTACCATTGTGGTCACCTTGGTTGGGCGTCTTGCCAACCACCTGGACGTCTTCCCCTGCATCTTCATCAGTTGGAAATTCAACAGTGAATATGTTACCGTTTGGAGCATCATCGGCCGCTGCGCTCCAATTCCACGCTTGGTTTTCTTCAAACAAAACGTCGCGTGAAATCCGTAGACGCTTGGTTCGTGGATCGTAGAAGCGGTATGCCTTGGTGCCGGAACTCCTCTCGTATCCGATGAACACCATCTTGGTGCTTCGATCGGCAAGCTTTGAGAGATGCGGCTCCGCCATCTTCACATGCGCCACACACCCAAACGTCCGTAGATGAGACACATTCAGCTTCCGTCCGTAAATTGCTTCATACGGAGTCTTGCCGATCACTGCCTTCGTTGGAGCCCGGTTGAGAAGATAGACCGCCGTGGAGACAGCTTCTCCCCAAAAAGTCCCCGGCAAGTTCTTGCTCTTGAGTAAACTTCTCGCCATGTCAACGACGATTCGATTGCGCCTTTCAACAACCCCGTTCTGCTGCGGCGTATAAGGTGCCGTGAGGAACCTCTTTATGCCAATCTTCTCGCAGTAGTCATTGAACTCGTTTGACGTAAGCTCTCTGCCGCGATCTGTCCGTAGAGCGCGAACCTTCAGCTTGTGTTCCATCTCCGTTGCAGCCTTCAGCTTCTTGAACGCTTCAAACGCCTCATCTTTAGATCGTAGGAGAACGACCCACATATATCTCGAGTAGTCATCTACCACAAGGAAGAAGTACTTCTTTCCTCCGTGAGTTGCTGGGGTGATAGGGCCACATAGATCACCATGGAGCAGCTCGAGTGCATCACTTGCACGATAGGTAGACTGAGCAGGAAACGGCCTGCGGTGCTGTTTGCCAACCAAGCACCCGTCACATACTCGATCAACATGGTCGATAAGCGGCATCCCAGATACCATCTCCATCTTCGACATCTTCTTCAAGGCGTAGAAGTTAACGTGTCCAAATCTAGCATGCCATAACCACGAATCATCATCACTCTTGGCGAGCCAACACTCCGGTTGAGATTGATCAAGGTTGAGGATATAGAGCCTGTTCCGCGTGCGATTCACACGCGCTAGCACGTCTCGGAGGTTGTCGAAGATCGTCATCACTCCGTTCTCGATATCCACCTTGCATCCATTCTCGTCAAATTTCCCGACAGAGATGATGTTGTTTCGAAGCCGTGGGATGTAGTACACTCCACTGAGTATGCGATGTTCTCCTGTGAGACCCTCAAAGAGGACAGATCCTTGCCCGCAAATCTCCACATTTGAACCATCACCGAACTTGACCGAGCCTTGAACATCATATTCCAGCTCGAGGAACTTCTCCTTGCACCCCGTCATATGGTTACTGGCACCCGTGTCGAGATACCACGACACGTTCTGGCTCCCGGATAACTTTGGTGTTACCTTTTTCTCATGAAGTAGCACTTTCCGGTTTGGTTTCACAACCGCTGTTTGGACGAGATCACAAACTTCGGCCATCAGAAGACCTGGACGTTCGTCTTCCTGCTTCGCCAAATTTGCCTTGATCTCCCGCTTGTTAGGCTCCACGAGATCACAAACTTCGGCCATCAGAAGACCTGGACGTTCGTCTTCCTGCTTCGCCACCCTTGATCTCCCTCTTGTTAGGCTCCGGACAATCCTTCGCAAAGTGACCCATCTCGTTGCAGTTATAGCACTTGACCTCGGACATATCCAAGTTCCATGGCTTCCGCTCTTTAGATCGGTCCGCCTTACCACGACCTTGTGGCTTGCATATTCCTTTGCCTTCTTTGGTTTGTCCGCCGCGCTTCGTGTTGCTTGAGCCTTCGCCAACGTTGCGCCTTCCTTTGCTACTTGGGGACTCCTAATCTGCGCGTGAGTACATGAGTTGGTCATCACCTCCACCTTTGCCTTTTCGACAGCCATGAGCATTCTCTTCCCATGTCCGCAAGCGTCCGATCGCCTCCGTTATGGTCATGTTGTCGATGTCGTAAAGCTGCTCGAGCGTGCCGATGATGTACGTGAATTTATCAGTCACCGAACTGAAAAACTTCTCCACAATCTCGGTCTCCTCGAGCTTCGCACCAAGCGAGCGGATCTCTCCCACCAATGTAGTCAGACGCATGGCATAGTCGTTCACCGATTCAGTTTCCTCCATCTGCAACTTGTGAAATTGACGCTTCAGCACTTGTGCCCGAGCCTTGGTGACGCGATCTTCTCCGATTCTCATCTCTTTGAGTGCGTTCCACGCCTCTCTTGCTGTCTCGAACTCCGCCAATGTCATCAGCACGGAATCCGGCACAGACTGGGCTATGGCGGCCATGGCACCTTCGTCGCACTCCTTGTCGACGTCGTCGTCCGTGATGGCCTCCCACACTCGAAGGGTTTGGAGAATGATCTTCATCTTCACCGCCCACACGCCGTAGTTGGCGTCGGTGAGCATCGGGTACTGGATGGGGATGTTGCGATGAGCCTGTACGTTGGCGCCGCCCGTTCCGCCACCACTTGTTGCTGACTTGCGGCCCTTCTTCACATTGTCGCCTTTCTTGTTCGCCTTGGAACCGCCGTTGCCGGACTTGACCGACTCAACGTCGGTGTCCGTCATTGTAGATCGTAGATCGTCGAGACTCTAGATACCAATTGTTGGTTTTTGAACTTGCAAAACCAAACCCACCGAAGCAACCTGTGCGTGCAAGCTAGCAAGCAAGCTAGCTAGCAGGTTAGTTGATGAACAGTGCTTTAGCACATGCACGTATCGCCGTATACTTCCGTACGTGCACCTGGCTTGGGAAGCTAGCTCTGCAGCGATCGGATCGATTCAATCTACGCCGGCAACTCGTAACTCAGCGAACAGAAAAAACTGATCGGGATATTGCCAAAGGCTCGTATCGAGCGTTGCTCTTTTCTCTTTATTGCTTTGATCTTTTTCGATGTGATTACAGGTCTGGGTGGACGCATATATATATATATATATATATATATATATATATATATATATATATATATATATATATATGCTGAACATGGCCTAGTGTCTAACCGACTAGATGTAGTATTCCTAATCCTATTTGACTTAGAATACTAATCATACTAGGACTCATGTACGTGCCGTGCAAAGTTAGATCGTGCTTAACTATAACATTCACCCCCTTAAGCACGACATCTTCTTTGCGACCTGGATCCCAAACACGACTGCTGCTACTTAAAGACGTCATCGGCATTGCTTTCGCCGATCCTTACAGCATTTCAGGGACCGTCTTTAGTTTCATCGGCTTGTCCATTGCTTGACGCCAGCGCTCCTTGCTGGTCCTGTTTTCAACCTTCACCTGTACTTTGGTGCTTGGTTGAGTGTCTTTTGCATCCTCGAGGAGGCATTTTTTGAACCTGTGCGAGACCAAACTTCGGTCTAACGTTGAGTTCCAAGCTCTTGACGCTTGCTTCAGCCCGTAATGTGCCTTCTTGAGCTTGTAAACTTTCTCTTCTTCGTCTTTCTTCTCGTAGCTAAGGGGTTGTTCCACGTACACTTTTTCTTTGAGGTCGCCGTTGAGGAAAGCGGATTTCACATCCATATGATGAACCCTCCAATCCTCTTGTGATGCCAAAGCTAGGAGCTCTCTCACCGTCTCGATTCGAGCAACCGGTGCAAACACCTCCTCATAGTCAACTCCTTGACGTTGTACGTAGCCCTTTGCGACGAGTCTTGCCTTGTGCTTCACAATGGCACCCTTCGTGTCCTTCTTCAACTTGTAAACCCACTTCAAACCTATGGCCTTTTGGTTCGGAGGTCGGGTTACCAAAGTCCACGTGCCATTGCTCTCGATCGCCTTCATCTCCTCATCCATGGCGTGCATCCAACTTGAACTTTTACTCGTCTCTACAAAGTTCGCTGGCTCCTCAACTCCGAGTAAACACAAATCGGAGTACTCGAGTGTAACGGGCTTTGCGTACTTGTAGACTTTCTTGAGGGGCTTGTAGCGACGAGGCACGGAAGAATCTGTCATGGCTTGCGAAGGAGGCGACACAAATTGTGTCGGCGTCGATGCACTTGAGGAAGACGGTTGAGTCTTGAGCGTGGTAGATGCCGGGTTGTTGGCATCCGCGTCGTTGGCGTAGTCGTCGTGATTGTGACCATCATCTTGATTGTCATCATCACTATGCGCCTCATTGTCGAGATCTTCGCCTGTGTCGTGCACGTCGTTGTCGCTATCACCTTGCGACCCATGCGCATCGTCGTCGGTGTCGGCACCATGATGATCACTACCATTGTGGTCACCTTGGTTGGGCGTCTTGCCAACCACCTGGACGTCTTCCCCTGCATCTTCATCAGTTGGAAATTCAACAGTGAATATGTTACCGTTTGGAGCATCATCGGCCGCTGCGCTCCAATTCCACGCTTGGTTTTCTTCAAACAAAACGTCGCGTGAAATCCGTAGACGCTTGGTTCGTGGATCGTAGAAGCGGTATGCCTTGGTGCCGGAACTCCTCTCGTATCCGATGAACACCATCTTGGTGCTTCGATCGGCAAGCTTTGAGAGATGCGGCTCCGCCATCTTCACATGCGCCACACACCCAAACGTCCGTAGATGAGACACATTCAGCTTCCGTCCGTAAATTGCTTCATACGGAGTCTTGCCGATCACTGCCTTCGTTGGAGCCCGGTTGAGAAGATAGACCGCCGTGGAGACAGCTTCTCCCCAAAAAGTCCCCGGCAAGTTCTTGCTCTTGAGTAAACTTCTCGCCATGTCAACGACGATTCGATTGCGCCTTTCAACAACCCCGTTCTGCTGCGGCGTATAAGGTGCCGTGAGGAACCTCTTTATGCCAATCTTCTCGCAGTAGTCATTGAACTCGTTTGACGTAAGCTCTCTGCCGCGATCTGTCCGTAGAGCGCGAACCTTCAGCTTGTGTTCCATCTCCGTTGCAGCCTTCAGCTTCTTGAACGCTTCAAACGCCTCATCTTTAGATCGTAGGAGAACGACCCACATATATCTCGAGTAGTCATCTACCACAAGGAAGAAGTACTTCTTTCCTCCGTGAGTTGCTGGGGTGATAGGGCCACATAGATCACCATGGAGCAGCTCGAATGCATCACTTGCACGATAGGTAGACTGAGCAGGAAACGGCCTGCGGTGCTGTTTTCCAACCAAGCACCCGTCACATACTCGATCAACATGGTCGATAAGCGGCATCCCAGATACCATCTCCATCTTCGACATCTTCTTCAAGGCGTAGAAGTTAACGTGTCCAAATCTAGCATGCCATAACCACGAATCATCATCACTCTTGGCGAGCCAACACTCCGGTTGAGATTGATCAAGGTTGAGGATATAGAGCCTGTTCCGCGTGCGATTCACACGCGCTAGCACGTCTCGGAGGTTGTCGAAGATCGTCATCACTCCGTTCTCGATATCCACCTTGCATCCATTCTCGTCAAATTTCCCGACAGAGATGATGTTGTTTCGAAGCCATGGGATGTAGTACACTCCACTGAGTATGCGATGTTCTCCTGTGAGACCCTCAAAGAGGACAGATCCTTGCCCGCAAATCTCCACATTTGAACCATCACCGAACTTGACCGAGCCTTGAACATCATATTCCAGCTCGAGGAACTTCTCCTTGCACCCCGTCATATGGTTACTGGCACCCGTGTCGAGATACCACGACACGTTCTGGCTCCCGGATAACTTTGGTGTTACCTTTTTCTCATGAAGTAGCACTTTCCGGTTTGGTTTCACAACCGCTGTTTGGACGAGATCACAAACTTCGGCCATCAGAAGACCTGGACGTTCGTCTTCCTGCTTCGCCAAATTTGCCTTGATCTCCCGCTTGTTAGGCTCCACGAGATCACAAACTTCGGCCATCAGAAGACCTGGACGTTCGTCTTCCTGCTTCGCCACCCTTGATCTCCCTCTTGTTAGGCTCCGGACAATCCTTCGCAAAGTGACCCATCTCGTTGCAGTTATAGCACTTGACCTCGGACATATCCAAGTTCCATGGCTTCCGCTCTTTAGATCGGTCCGCCTTACCACGACCTTGTGGCTTGCATATTCCTTTGCCTTCTTTGGTTTGTCCGCCGCGCTTCGTGTTGCTTGAGCCTTCGCCAACGTTGCGCCTTCCTTTGCTACTTGGGGACTCCTAATCTGCGCGTGAGTACATGAGTTGGTCATCACCTCCACCTTTGCCTTTTCGACAGCCATGAGCATTCTCTTCCCATGTCCGCAAGCGTCCGATCGCCTCCGTTATGGTCATGTTGTCGATGTCGTAAAGCTGCTCGAGCGTGCCGATGATGTACGTGAATTTATCAGTCACCGAACTGAAAAACTTCTCCACAATCTCGGTCTCCTCGAGCTTCGCACCAAGCGAGCGGATCTCTCCCACCAATGTAGTCAGACGCATGGCATAGTCGTTCACCGATTCAGTTTCCTCCATCTGCAACTTGTGAAATTGACGCTTCAGCACTTGTGCCCGAGCCTTGGTGACGTGATCTTCTCCGATTCTCATCTCTTTGAGTGCGTTCCACGCCTCTCTTGCTGTCTCGAACTCCGCCAATGTCATCAGCACGGAATCCGGCACAGACTGGGCTATGGCGGCCATGGCACCTTCGTCGCACTCCTTGTCGACGTCGTCGTCCGTGGTGGCCTCCCACACTCGAAGGGTTTGGAGAATGATCTTCATCTTCACCGCCCACACGCCGTAGTTGGCGTCGGTGAGCATCGGGTACTGGATGGGGATGTTGCGATGAGCCTGTACGTTGGCGCCGCCCGTTCCGCCACCACTTGTTGCTGACTTGCGGCCCTTCTTCACATTGTCGCCTTTCTTGTTCGCCTTGGAACCGCCGTTGCCGGACTTGACCGACTCAACGTCGGTGTCCGTCATCGTAGATCGTAGATCGTCGAGGCTCTAGATACCAATTGTTGGTTTTTGAACTTGCAAAACCAAACCCACCGAAGCAACCTGTGCGTGCAAGCTAGCAAGCAAGCTAGCTAGCAGGTTAGTTGATGAACAGTGCTTTAGCACATGCACGTATCGCCGTATACTTCCGTACGTGCACCTGGCTTGGGAAGCTAGCTCTGCAGCGATCGGATCGATTCAATCTACGCCGGCAACTCGTAACTCAGCGAACAGAAAAAACTGATCGGGATATTGCCAAAGGCTCGTATCGAGCGTTGCTCTTTTCTCTTTATTGCTTTGATCTTTTTCGATGTGATTACAGGTCTGGGTGGACGCATATATATATATATATATATATATATATATATATATATATATATATATATATATATATATGCTGAACATGGCCTAGTGTCTAACCGACTAGATGTAGTATTCCTAATCCTATTTGACTTAGAATACTAATCATACTAGGACTCATGTACGTGCCGTGCAAAGTTAGATCGTGCTTAACTATAACATTCACCCCCTTAAGCACGACATCTTCTTTGCGACCTGGATCCCAAACACGACTGCTGCTACTTAAAGACGTCATCGGCGTTGCTTTCGCCGATCCTTGCAGCATTTCAGGGACCGTCTTTAGTTTCATCGGCTTGTCCATTGCTTGACGCCAGCGCTCCTTGCTGGTCCTGTTTTCAACCTTCACCTGTACTTTGGTGCTTGGTTGAGTGTCTTTTGCATCCTCGAGGAGGCATTTTTTGAACCTGTGCGAGACCAAACTTCGGTCTAACGTTGAGTTCCAAGCTCTTGACGCTTGCTTCAGCCCGTAATGTGCCTTCTTGAGCTTGTAAACTTTCTCTTCTTCGTCTTTCTTCTCGTAGCTAAGGGATTGTTCCACGTACACTTTTTCTTTGAGGTCGCCGTTGAGGAAAGCGGATTTCACATCCATATGATGAACCCTCCAATCCTCTTGTGATGCCAAAGCTAGGAGCACTCTCAGCGTCTCGATTCGAGCAACCGGTGCAAACACCTCCTCATAGTCAACTCCTTGACGTTGTACGTAGCCCTTTGCGACGAGTCTTGCCTTGTGCTTCACAATGGCACCCTTCGTGTCCTTCTTCAACTTGTAAACCCACTTCAAACCTATGGCCTTTTGGTTCGGAGGTCGGGTTACCAAAGTCCACGTGCCATTGCTCTCGATCGCCTTCATCTCCTCATCCATGGCCTGCATCCAACTTGAACTTTTACTCGTCTCTACAAAGTTCGCTGGCTCCTCAACTCCGAGTAAACACAAATCGGAGTACTCGAGTGTAACGGGCTTTGCGTACTTGTAGACTTTCTTGAGGGGCTTGTAGCGACGAGGCACGGAAGAATCTGTCATGGCTTGCGAAGGAGGCGACACAAATTGTGTCGGCGTCGATGCACTTGAGGAAGACGGTTGAGTCTTGAGCGTGGTAGATGCCGGGTTGTTGGCATCCGCGTCGTTGGCGTAGTCGTCGTGATTGTGACCATCATCTTGATTGTCATCATCACTATGCGCCTCATTGTCGAGATCTTCGCCTGTGTCGTGCACGTCGTTGTCGCTATCACCTTGCGACCCATGCGCATCGTCGTCGGTGTCGGCACCATGATGATCACTACCATTGTGGTCACCTTGGTTGGGCGTCTTGCCAACCACCTGGACGTCTTCCCCTGCATCTTCATCAGTTGGAAATTCAACAGTGAATATGTTACCGTTTGGAGCATCATCGGCCGCTGCGCTCCAATTCCACGCTTGGTTTTCTTCAAACAAAACGTCGCGTGAAATCCGTAGACGCTTGGTTCGTGGATCGTAGAAGCGGTATGCCTTGGTGCCGGAACTCCTCTCGTATCCGATGAACACCATCTTGGTGCTTCGATCGGCAAGCTTTGAGAGATGCGGCTCCGCCATCTTCACATGCGCCACACACCCAAACGTCCGTAGATGAGACACATTCAGCTTCCGTCCGTAAATTGCTTCATACGGAGTCTTGCCGATCACTGCCTTCGTTGGAGCCCGGTTGAGAAGATAGACCGCCGTGGAGACAGCTTCTCCCCAAAAAGTCCCCGGCAAGTTCTTGCTCTTGAGTAAACTTCTCGCCATGTCAACGACGATTCGATTGCGCCTTTCAACAACCCCGTTCTGCTGCGGCGTATAAGGTGCCGTGAGGAACCTCTTTATGCCAATCTTCTCGCAGTAGTCATTGAACTCGTTTGACGTAAGCTCTCTGCCGCGATCTGTCCGTAGAGCGCGAACCTTCAGCTTGTGTTCCATCTCCGTTGCAGCCTTCAGCTTCTTGAACGCTTCAAACGCCTCATCTTTAGATCGTAGGAGAACGACCCACATATATCTCGAGTAGTCATCTACCACAAGGAAGAAGTACTTCTTTCCTCCGTGAGTTGCTGGGGTGATAGGGCCACATAGATCACCATGGAGCAGCTCGAGTGCATCACTTGCACGATAGGTAGACTGAGCAGGAAACGGCCTGCGGTGCTGTTTTCCAACCAAGCACCCGTCACATACTCGATCAACATGGTCGATAAGCGGCATCCCAGATACCATCTCCATCTTCGACATCTTCTTCAAGGCGTAGAAGTTAACGTGTCCAAATCTAGCATGCCATAACCACGAATCATCATCACTCTTGGCGAGCCAACACTCCGGTTGAGATTGATCAAGGTTGAGGATATAGAGCCTGTTCCGCGTGCGATTCACACGCGCTAGCACGTCTCGGAGGTTGTCGAAGATCGTCATCACTTCGTTCTCGATATCCACCTTGCATCCATTCTCGTCAAATTTCCCGACAGAGATGATGTTGTTTCGAAGCCGTGGGATGTAGTACACTCCACTGAGTATGCGATGTTCTCCTGTGAGACCCTCAAAGAGGACAGATCCTTGCCCGCAAATCTCCACATTTGAACCATCACCGAACTTGACCGAGCCTTGAACATCATATTCCAGCTCGAGGAACTTCTCCTTGCACCCCGTCATATGGTTACTGGCACCCGTGTCGAGATACCACGACACGTTCTGGCTCCCGGATAACTTTGGTGTTACCTTTTTCTCATGAAGTAGCACTTTCCGGTTTGGTTTCACAACCGCTGTTTGGACGAGATCACAAACTTCAGCCATCAGAAGACCTGGACGTTCGTCTTCCTGCTTCGTCAAATTTGCCTTGATCTCCCGCTTGTTAGGCTCCACGAGATCACAAACTTCGGCCATCAAAAGACCTGGACGTTCGTCTTCCTGCTTCGCCACCCTTGATCTCCCTCTTGTTAGGCTCCGGACAATCCTTCGCAAAGTGACCCATCTCGTTGCAGTTATAGCACTTGACCTCGGACATATCCAAGTTCCATGGCTTCCTCTCTTTAGATCGGTCCGCCTTACCACGACCTTGTGGCTTGCATATTCCTTTGCCTTCTTTGGTTTGTCCGCCGCGCTTCGTGTTGCTTGAGCCTTCGCCAACGTTGCGCCATCCTTTGCTACTTGGGGACTCCTAATCTGCGCGTGAGTACATGAGTTGGTCATCACCTCCTCCTTTGCCTTTTCGACATCCATGAGCATTCTCTTCCCATGTCCGCAAACGTCCGATCGCCTCCGTTATGGTCATGTCGTCGATGTCGTAAAGCTGCTCGAGCGTGCCGATGATGTACGTGAATTTATCAGTCACCGAACTGAAAAACTTCTCCACAATCTCGGTCTCCTCGAGCTTCGCACCAAGCGCGCGGATCTCTCCCACCAATGTAGTCAGACGCATGGCATAGTCGTTCACCGATTCAGTTTCCTCCATCTGCAACTTGTGAAATTGGCGCTTCAGCACTTGTGCCCGAGCCATGGTGACGCGATCTTCTCCGATCCTCATCTCTTTGAGTGCGTTCCACGCCTCTCTTGCTGTCTCGAACTCCGCCAATGTCATCAGCACGAAATCCGGCACAAACTGGGCTATGGCGGCCATGGCACCTTCGTCGCACTCCTTGTCGACGTCGTCGTCCGTGATGGCCTCCCACACTCGAAGGGTTCGGAGAATGATCTTCATCTTCACCGCCCACACGCCGTAGTTGGCGTCGGTGAGCATCGGGTACTGGATGGGGATGTTGCGATGAGCCTGTACGTTGGCGCCGCCCGTTCCGCCACCACTTGTTGCTGACTTGCGGCCCTTCTTCACATTGTCGCCTTTCTTGTTTGCCTTGGAACCGCCGTTGCCGGACTTGACCGACTCAACGTCGGTGTCCGTCATCGTAGATCGTAGATCGTCGAGGCTCTAGATACCAATTGTTGGTTTTTGAACTTGCAAAACCAAACCCACCGAAGCAATCTGTGCGTGCAAGCTAGCAAGCAAGCAAGCTAGCAGGTTAATTGATGAACAGTGCTTTAGCACATGCACGTATCGCCGTATACTTCCGTACGTGCACCTGGCTTGGGAAGCTAGCTCTCCAGCGATCGGATCAATTCAATCTACGCCGGCAACTCGTAACTCAGCGAACAGAAAAAACTGATCGGGATATTGCCAAAGGCTCGTATCGAGCCTTGCTCTTTTCTCTTTATTGCTTTGATCTTTTTCGATGTGATTACAGGGCTGGGTTGGACGCATATATATATATATGCTGAATATGGTTGGTGTTGGATGATGTTTGGCTGATTGCTAAAAATGAGTGGGAAGCATTCTTTGCACCATTCAGGATTGGACTTGATGGCAGCATGGTCCTGCTGACCACAAGATTTCCCAAGGTTGCAAACCTTGCCAGCACCATTAATCCTATTGTACTCGAAGGGCTACCTACTGATATATTTCGGGTGTTTTTCAACAAGTGTGCATTTGGTGAACAGGACCCAGATTCATATACTCAGCTGCAAGACATTGGTCAGAGCATTGCTGATAGGTTGTGTGGATCCCCTCTAGCTGCTAAAACTCTTGGACGCTTGTTGAGTATGGAGCTCACTCAAGAACACTGGAGGACTATACAAAGCAGCGAACTGTGGCAGCTACCGCATGAAGAGAATGATATATTACCGGCCCTTCAGCTGAGCTACTTGTATCTCCCATGGGAACTAAAGAGATGTTTTGCAATTTCCTCTATGTTTCCAAAAGATTATAGCTTTGGAAGAGACGAGATAGTTGCATTTTGGGTGGCACAATGCTTTGTTCAATCAGAAGGGATGCGTCTGGAAGATATGGGATGTCGATATCTTGATGATTTAAGAAGAAGGTTCCTTTTCCAGGCTGATCCCAAGTTACCTAAACAAAATGGGAAAAGTATATTTTTCATCCCTCAACTTTACCGATAGTATAGAAATGGTCCTTCAATTACAAAATCATGAAAACCTAGTCCCTCAATTGTTGAAACCAGATATTTTTCGTCCCTCAAACGGATTAAGGTGGTTTTGTGCTGATGTGGCATGGTTTTGACCACTGAACTCGCCACATCATCGTCCACCTCATCTTCGCCTTCTTCTATCTTCTCTCCCTCACCTAGGCCGGAGAAGAATCCGGTAACACATGGTTACCATGAGCCTGACCTGCCTGCTGCTCGTTGTACACCGTTGTGACGGCGCGCTCCACTCCGCGGTTGTCAAAGTAGTGCACGGTGGCCATGTCCACTGTCCACGTCCTCGGACGCCAGCGCCGGTGCATCCACAGGGAAACAGGGTCGCAAATCATGAAGGGCGCCATGCACATGCCATCTCGGGCTCCTGCGTTGCGGCACCAGCAGTCTCAGCACGGCTGTACGGCTCGCCGGACCTGTCGCCGCTGCCGTCGGCACGGTGGGGCGGGAGCGGGAGCGAGAGGAGATATCATCAGGGATTAGGCTTGGAACCGGAGTGGGAGTGAGCTAGGGGCTGACGGGGCAGCAGCGGGAGCATTTGTCAGGCACAGAACCAGGGCGGGAGTGAGCTAGGGAATCCCCTGTAAACAACAGTCATGAAGAATCAACAAATCAACAAGGCTCGAGACGAACCTTTAGCAAACATAGCCAACCTTTGTGTGCGTGCCTACGTTGTGTTTCCAGCCGACTGGTTTGTGTGTATGTGCGTGAGACTTCGTTTCTGGCCGGAGGCAATCAATTTGCTTGGCTAGCTTCGCATAGGAGGATCGATCAAGTTGCGTATAGATGTATCATCAGCAGCCAAGGAAGAGGTGGACGAGTACGAAGGTGAGGCCACGGCTGCCGGAGGCAGCGGAGCAGGCGTTCGGTGAGGTGCTTCCCTGTGCACACAGAGAGAGGAAGAAGACGAAGGTGACGTGGATGATGATGTGGCAAGGTCAATGGTCAAAACCATGCCATGTCAGCACAAAACCACCTGAAGCCGTTTGAGGGACGAAAAATATCCGGTTTCAACAATTGAGGGACTAGGTTTTCCTGGTTTTATAGTTGAGGGACCATTTCTAAACTATTGGTAAAGTTGAGGGACGAAAAATATACTTATCCCAAACAAAATAGATATGTGATGCATGACTTGATTCATGACATGGCACAGTCTGTTTTGGTGGGTGAGTGCTTCCTGATGCAAGATATAAGCTACATGAACCTTCGGAGGCCGCCACATACAATTCGCCATATGTCAGTCGAGGTGGACAATGAAGCTCTTGGCAGAATGGGAGGCATTCAGGATTTTGATAAGCTGCATTCACTTAGGTTTGGAATTAGATTTGAGGTTGGGTTTCCATGGTTCAAACATCTCTCAGTCATTCTCTTCTTGAGTTTAAAGGGTTGCAAGCTGGTCAAGCTACCTGAAAGCATCTGTGAGTTGCAAAGTCTTCATTCTCTTGACATATCCGGTAGTAGCATACAAGAATTACCTGAGAAACTTTGGTGCCTTTACAGCCTACAATATTTTTATGCCAATGATCTGAAAACAGTTCATCCTGATGTAATAAAACTAGTGAACTTGCGTCGTCTAGAACTGCCATTGGCAACCACTTTGAGGTTATCTAAGATGAAAGGGCTTGGAAATCTATCATCTATACAGAACTTGGAGAAATTTACAGTTGGGAAAGATACTGGGCGCAAAATTGGTGAGTTGAAGGGCATGAATCAGCTCAGTGGAAACCTACGCATCTGTTCTTTGGTGAATGTAAAGAGTACAGAAGAAGCTGCTGAGGCTAGGCTTGTTGACAAACAGTACCTCAAGCAATTGGTCCTTGAGTGGCGCCAAAATTCATCAGCACGTGGGAGTGGTCATAACGCAATACTGGAAGGCTTGCGTCCTCCTTCGAACATTGAAATTCTTCGAATCGTTAGATTTGTCGATGCTACCTTTTCTCCAAGTTGGTTTTTTATTATTATTATTTTTAGAAAAGGAGGATGACCACCGGCCTCTGCATCTGGAAGATGCATACAGCCACTTTATTGATTATTCTCGAGGACCATACAAAGTATTACACCAATGTGCCTGAATCCACCATCTTGGCAACATATGCCACTACTCCTATCCAATATGATGAAGGGGTGCTAGCCGGGCTACTACACAGACCACTCACGTAAACCTAACACCAAAAGCCGGAAGCCGAAACACATTCGGAAGCCCCAGCCGAGCCACATACCGGGTCTGGGGCATAATCCGGTCAGACGCACTCATGTGTCGTCGCCGCCATCTTCCACAGGTTCGTCTTCAGATCAAATTGAGGCATCTACCATGTCTGGCCACTCCCCATTGACGCCACCATGACGTCAAACAGCAACCTCCTCCTGCGCGAGTCCATCTCCGTGCATCGGACGTCGAGCCTCCACAGCGCCATGCCGCCGACATCCGCCGCCATCAATGTGTGAGATGGAGCACCGCTCCACCATCGCCCCAGCCAACACTTACTCCAAAACAACGCCCCCAGGAGAACCTGGACGCGTCGGAGGAAAAGCGGAGGCTTGGGCGAAGAAGGGCACGCCGTCAGCAGCTGTCACTGACCCCAAACAGCGCCCGCCACCACCCAGCCCTCAAAGCGGCGCCTTCAAAAAGGTCGCGACGCCAAAGACGCCGCCGCCGCCCACCGGAGTTAGGTTTTCATCTGAGAAGCTAGGTGGTGGGGAGTGGAAGGGCAGACCTTGACAGACGTCTCCATGAAGAAAGCGACGCCCGCGGGCGTCGTCGTCGTCCAAGTTGGTTAAGGCAAGATAACTTACCTGCTTTAAGAAATAACTTACCTGCTTTAAGAAAACTGATTATTATAGAGAGTGAAAGTGTGGAAGAGTTGGTCGCACAAGGGAGAACTTCTACTGATGTTGCACTAGGTTGTTCAGTTGGCGCATGCCTTCCCTTCATAAGTCTCACTACTTTATACCTTTTCTGAATGCCATGGCCTTACAAATCTTGATCAATGGTTATCTCCAGAATATTTGCCATCCATAAAGCTGATACATATTAAATCATGTTGGGGACTAGAATCGCTACCAGTCGGCGAATTTGGAGGGTTTGTTTGCCTCTAGGACCTGTACATCAGGAATTGCAAAAGATTGAGATTTTTATTAGAAATGGTTCTGCCTCGTTCACTCCAGCGACTCTATTTTCATAGTTGCTGCAGGCTTGACATGTCATTAGGGCCAGGCTGCTTAGCAAACCTCGCCTCCATCACCCTTTTGCATTTGTGTGAGTGTTACAACATCCAGTCCATTGTATTGAACTCAAACCAACAGAAGCAATCTCATGTGCCTGCATCTGGAGAGCTGCCTTAATTTATCGTCCATCAAAGGATATCACGTGTTTTATCAACCATAAAAAATATCAACATATATAAATGTCCTCGTCTTGCTGAAATAGAACAACCATTGATGAAGAGGGAGCTGAGGAGTTCCGAGCTCAAGGAGTTGGAGACCGGGTGCTTGAGTAGCACCATCATCGAAGTCACTCATGTACTGTCGCCACCACTTTTTCGCGATCCCAGCAGCTACATGCGATGTGCATTCACCGCTGCCGCACAACCACCCCTCTGCGTCAAGCCCTCGTCCATAGTTTGCATCTGACCGCTGAAGTTAATCGCTAGATCTAGCGAGATTAACCCTACCACAGACATTTCGGTGACCACCGACATCGACCGTCGTGTAGCCATAGGAGGTCGCTGCAACACAGTCTGTAGCCACCACTGCCCGACCAACCGGATCCGGATCACCACAACCAAGCCATCCAGATATGAATCAGAGCAACCATGAAGAGTTGCCCGACATCAAATCTAACCACCGTGAAATCCGCATGGCCATGGACAGTGGCCGCCACCTAGAACCCCATGGGTCGCTGCCCATGTTCCAAGACTCCCCTGCCTGGAGACAGCCGGAGGACCCGTCACCCTGGTAGAGGCCGGCGGCCATGGTGGCAGTGCGTGGGGATGCAATCCCCGCGGTGCCATGCCACACGACCAGACCCATGCCACAAGCCATGGAGACCTGCACTAGACATGCTTTGCATCCCGGTTGTCCAGCCACATCTCGCGCTACGTGTGAACGTCGAGGAGGGAAGAAGAGGCCCCGCCGCCATCGATGCTAACCGGGTTCCGCTCGGTAGCGGCGAGGAGGAGAAGAGATGGAGAAAGGCCGAGGGCCTGGCGGTGCTAGAGTTCGCTCTGCCGCTCTTGTTACGCGCGAGAGCGGCGTGAGCGAATGAACCATTTTTCGTGGATCGATTCCACAAGCCGCATGAGGTGCATATTTACAAGATGGAATGTACTACCTCCGTCCCAAATTATAAGACATTTTTGGTAGGCTATATCAAAAACCTCTTATAATTTAGGACAGAGCAAGTAATTTACAATGGGAAATTGAGAAACTAGATCAACTAATTATACATACTAGAAAAGAGCCACAAATTAACAAGATATACTATAACCTAGGGTGAGGGAGTCCTGGACTAGGGGGTGTCCGGATAGCCGAACTATCATCTTTGGCCAGACTCCAAGACTATGAAGATACAAGATTGAAGACTTCATCCCGTGTTCGGATGGGACTTTCCTTGGCGTGGAAGGCAATCTTGGCGATACGGATATGTAGATCTCCTACCATTGTAACCGACTCTGTGTAACCCTAGCCCTCTCCGGTGTCTATATAAACCGGAGGGTTTAGGTCCGTAGGACGAACAACAATCATACTATAGGCTAACTTCTAGGGTTTAGCCTCCTTGATCTCGTGGTAGATCCACTCTTGTACTACCCATATCATCAATATTAATCAAGCAGGAGTAGGATTTTACCTCCACCGAGAGGGCCCGAACCTGTGTAAAAACATCGTGTCCCTTGTCTCCTGTTACCATCCGCCTAGACGCACAGTTCAGGACCCCTTACCCGAGATCCGCCGGTTTTGACACCGACATTGGTGCTTTCATTGAGAGTTCCTCTGTGTCGTCACCTATAGGCCCGATGGCTCCTTCGATCATCAACAACAACGCGGTCCAGGGTGAGACTTTTCTTCCCGGACAGATCTTCGTATTCGGCGGCTTTGCACTGCAGACCAATTCACTTGGCCATCTGGAGCAGATCGAAAGCTACGCCCCTGGCCATCAGGTCAGATTTGGAAGTTTGAACTATACGGCTGACATCCGCGAAAACTTGATCTTTGACGGATTCGAGCCACAGCCGAGCGCGCCACACTGTCACGATGGGCATGATTTAGCTCTGCTGCCGGACAGTGCCCTGGAGGCCGCACAAGAGTCCGCTCCGACCCTTAGCTCGGAGCCGACTGCGCCGATCGAGGATGGGTGGCTGGACACCGCCTCGAGGGCTGCTACCTCTACAGCGATAAAGCCGAATAACGACCCTGTCCCTTGTGAAGCTCGTGACTCCAAGGTGCCGGACTCCTCTCCGGATCCTGAACCTTCCGCGCTCCCGCCAATCGAATCCGATTGGGCGCCGATCATGGAGTTCACTGCCGCGGACATCTTTCAGCACTCGCCTTTTGGCGATGTCTTGAATTCACTAAAGTCTCTCTCTTTATCAGGAGAGCCCTGGCCGGACTACGGTCAGGTAGGTTGGGATGCGGACGACGAAGAAACTCAACGCCCACCCACCACTCACTTTGTAGCCACTGTCGATGACTTAACCGATATGCTAGACTTCGACTCCGAAGACATCGACGATATGGACTACGATGCCGGAGACGACCAAGAACCAGCGCCTACAGGGCACTGGAAGGCCACCTCAACTCACGATGTATATATGGTGAATACACCTAAAGGAAGCGATAATGAGGAACAATGGGACGCTGCGAAGGATAATCCCCTCGAAAAACAGTCAAAACGGCGACGTAAGCGCCGCTCAAAGTCCCGCCTCGACAACGACAGCACCCATACAGACCCAGCCATAGAGCAGGGCGAACCGGTGGACGACGAACATGCCCCCGAGCAACCATCTGAACAGGATAAATTGGATAAGCAATCCGTCCCCGGCGAAAACAACAGTCCGGACGATCTCACGCCGGACACATCGTTGGAGCAGAAGAACCTCCACAAAAGGCTCGTCGCCACTGCACGAAGTCTGAAGAAGCAGAAGCGGAAGCTTAAAACAGCGGAAGACGTACTCAGAATAAGATGGAGTAAAGTACTCAAGACCGCAGACAAATACGGCGATAGTCGCCAAACAAAGAGCTACCCGAAGCGCAAACTACTGCCCGAATTTGACGAAGAGGGCGTAGAGTCCCCACAATCAAAGAACAAAGAGGCCGCCCGGTCGGATAGACGACCACATGACAAACAAAGAGCGGCAAGCGGCGCCGCACATAAGTCGGCACGCGATCCACATAAGGATCCTCACAAAAAGGATGGCCCGGTCAGGTCCATCTATGGGCCAAGAAAGCAAGCTCTAGAAAGCAATACAACACGTCGAGTATTCGAACATCACGGCACATCCAAATACAGGGACGCCGCACACCCCCTATGTTTCACCGATGAGGTGCTAGATCATGAATTTCCAGCGGGATTCAAGCCCGTAAACATAGAGGCATACGACAGAACAACAGACCCTGGAGTCTGAATTGAGGATTACATCATGCACATACATATGGCTAGAGGAGATGACCTCCACGCCATAAAATACTTACCCCTCAAGCTCAAAGGGCCAGCCCGGCATTGGCTCAAAAGCCTCCCAGAAAATACCATTGAAAGTTGGGAAGAGCTCGAGGATGCGTTTCTGGCAAATTTTCAGGGGACTTATGTCCGCCCTCCGGATGCAGACGATTAAGTCACATAACTCAACAGCCCGGAGAGTCAGCCCGCAAATTCTGCGCGGGAGAGGATAGCTGGTTGGCAAGATGCAGCATTAGCGACCCAAGTACATCCAAGGTCAGGGATGGAAATGGAAAACCACGACGCAGCAAGGACCAGCGCCGGACTAAGGGAAATGGCCCAAAGAGCACGGCAGTCAACGCCGGATTCAAAAGCTCTCGACAGAACAACAAAACACTGCCTCTCAAGGACAACAGCGACGAGCTATCCAACCTAAACAAAATCTTGGACAAGATATGCCAAATCCACAGTACCTCCGGGAAGCCTGCAAACCATACCCACAGAGATTGTTGGGTCTTCAAACAGTCCGGCCGACTTAATGCCGAACACAAGGGGCTCGACCCACCAAGCGAGGACGATGACGAACCCCACAAGCAGAGCACCGGAAAACAAAGGAATTTCCCACAAGAGGTCAAAACAGTAAACTCACTTCAAGTGACAACAGGAAAAAATAGAGCGGCGCCCATTAAAGTACACGCCGCACGGTCCACCCCAGCGGAGTCCCGACACTGGATGTCAAAACCAATCACTTTCGACCATCAGGATTACTCCGGAAGTATCCGGAACGCATGATGGACTGCTCTGATATTAGATCCTATAATCGATGGACTACAATTTACACAAGTCCTAATGAACGGCGGCAGTGATCTAAACCTGCTATATCAGGATACAATCCGCAGAATGGGGATAGACCCAACCAAAATACGCCATAGCAACACTTCCTTTAAAGGAGTGATGCCAGGCCCATATGCCCATTGTACGGGCTCTCTACCACTAGAAGTTGTGTTCGGCTCATCCGACAACTTCCGTCGCGAAAAGTTAGTCTTCCACATCGCCCCATTTAAAAGTAGCTATCAAGCACTATTGGGACGCGAAGCTTTCGCCCGCTTTAATGCAATACCGCATTATGCATCTCTTACACTTAAAATGCCCGATCCACGCGGCATCATCTCATTAAAGGGAAACTTCGAGTGTTCCTTGAATACGGAAGAAAGTGAGACTGCCTTGACAGCCACACATTAATCCGGCTTTGCTTATCAAAGCACCTAAATAGGTCATTCAGATCCCGGACACGGTTAGGCGAGTCCGGCATAAATAAACAAGGGGCTTACTGGCCGCGTACCCCCTTACAAGGGGTTGCACGCATGTACAATAAGAGACAATAAAGCTCAAGTTTATTCGTTTTTTGAATTACACTCTGTTTATACATTTTTCGTACGATCCTTTTTTCCAACTAAGTTCTTCTTTTTTACAGATGAACACCGTGCTACACCCGTCCAGGATACGGCACAACGGAGACACAGGCGTAGACATGTAGTAGGGACCTGTTGCAAGGATTCTTTTCAGATTAAGATCCTGTGTAAACCTTTCTTAGTGTCTCTTGTTGATGCACATCCCCCGGTTTCTTACTATAACCAAGGAGGAGGCTGGCGTTTTGGCATCGGCTTATCAGAAATTTTTGCGCGTACCTGGACATTAGGGGCTTAGGGCATTGTTCTGCCCGTTTTCATAAAGACCGAATACCTTAGGGAGTGTTCGGCGTCTCGAGTTAGGCCTTATATGCATCAGATCCGAATCATGTCTTTGGTCAAATCTTGGGTTTGCCCGGCTCCTGTGTTTTGCTGCCTTACATTCCGTTCTATCGGCTAACACGACACCAGGAGAGCTACTGCCATTGTGCCCCGGTTCGTCCAGGTGAGCACCTCAGTACGTAGAGAAAGCCGAAAACCGACTGTCATGATATAGCGAGAGACTGGTCAACCACTCGATCGACCACCGGAATGTTTAGAATTCCTCCGCTTTAACGAAGGGCCGTTTCCCGGTCAGGCACACACGCGCCCCGAATTCGGAGAGCGCGGTGCCCCTAGGGGCTATATAGTAGCCCCACCATCGAACTCCTATGGCTAAGTGAAAGTGATAAAGCATTATAGTCCGGTTGCCTAGTTTGCTACACTATCACCTCCTTCACAGGACCAAGATGTTGGATTAAGTGTGAAAATGCGCTTTTTTTTCAAACACCCCCGCACTATGTGCGTGGGGGCTGAAGCCGAAGACTGCCATCTTTCAGGTTATATACACATATACATTAACGACCGCAGAGGAGGTATTTCAATACTTGAACGCACAAGTATAAAAAGCCCTTATATTATATTTGAAACATGGTTTCACAAATCATACATGTCATTTGAACATAACATTTTTCGAGCCCTGCGTCTCTATTAAACGAGCGCCCTGTAGGACTTCCTCAAAATAGTGCTCGGCAGGTACTCGGCTTCTGTCCGAATCCTGGGATGCAACGTCAGTGGCCTTCATCTCTGTCCAGTTAGTTTTGACACGGGCAAGAGCCATCCGTGCACCCTCTATGCATGTCGACCATTTCATTGCATCGATATGCGGCACCGCATCAAGTAACTGCTGCACCAAGCCAAAATAACTCTTCGGCTCGGGCCCTTTTGGCCACAAATGAGTCACGACATCCTTCATGGCAAGTCCGGACAACCTATTCAGCTCAGCCCATTCGGCTAACCGATCGGTTAATGGAAGTGGACGCTCTGGACTATGGAACTGCGACCAAAAAAGCTCTTCCATTCCGTGATCCTTTTGGCCTCGGAAGTGTGCGTCTGCGGCACTCGCCGCCAAATTCAGATAAGCATCCTCCGCACCCCACAGCTGGACCAACTGAGCATACTTCGGATCCGTGAACTTCCTCCACAGCAGAAAGGGCTTTCCAGCCGCAATATCGCCGGCTTGACGTAGCTCCTCCTTTATAGCTCTCATCGCGGAGCGGGCATCCTTGGCTTCGGCGGTGGCCTTCTTCAGGTCCTCTTGCTCCGCTCGGTGTTCTCTTTCAAGAAACTCGCCGTGGTCGGTAGCATCCTTCAGCTTCACGGCCATTTCGGCCATTTCCTCCCTGCTTCGGCAGTGAGCAGCCTGTTCGGCTTTTAGCTCTTCGGCCGCCTTCAAGGCAGACGCATTACTTTTTCTGGCTTGCTCCTTGGCTCGGGCGACCTACGCCCGAAGGTCCTCCATAGAAGCGGCACCATCTGCATTAAGCATACATGTTGTAAGGCATGGGCCTCAAGCTCCCTTACCAGGTGTCCGCGGAGAAGCCACATACCTTGTGACTCGTCAAGTCACTTATTGACCAGCGTGATGTCCGCATCCGCAACGTCAAGTTGCCGCTTCAGTTCGGCAAATCCATCAGTCCGGCTGGCCACCGAACGCTCCGCCACCTATATAGGAAGGGTGACATCTTACAACTGAGATTACGATCCTCGGCACGCTGTCGCCTTTGACAACGTACCGAGTCTCAGGGGCTACTATCTATACAGGGCGCATTCTATATGCAGAACTGTCAGAAGGTATATCATTTTTTCGTACCTCAAACCCCGTCAGTAAACTTCTGACGGCTTCATGCAATCCGCTCTCAGCAGATGAAATCCTTTCAATCACCGTACCCATTAACGTACGGTGATCTTCTGAGATAGACGCTCGCCCGAGCAGATCCTTCAGCTCCTCCGACCGTACACCAGTTGGTGCCAAACCTTCCGGCCCCGCCGGATTAGGGGAAACCCTCCGCGACGACACCTCTGGGTCGTCCGCCCCGCCTGACGGTGCGGCAGATGGAGGCGTTTCGCTCTCCATCATCTCCGGACGAAGATCCCCCGAAGATGAGCTCTGCTGAGAAGGGCTGAGATCCGAACTACAAGGTAAAAACTTCGTTTATCTTCAGAAATAAAAATAGGGATGTCCCTTATTACAAAACTCCCCTTTCTACTTACGGCTCGCTAGAGGGCTGATTTCCTTGGGGAAATAGTGCGGCCGGGGCTTCTCCCGGCGCAGGACCCTCTGGTGAAGATTTCTTCCCCCGCTTTGAGGCCTTGGCCTCCGGATCTTCGGAAGTGGTCCTCTTCTCCCCCTAGAGGGAGGGATTCTCGATCCCCCCTTTTCTTGAGAGCCTCCTTAGCGGAGGCAGTAGCTCTCTTCCAAAGGCGCGGCCTCCAGCATCTTGGTTAACACAGGATCCGGCGTGGTCTCAGGGAGGGGGGCCGGACACCTTATTAGTTTCGCTTTTGCTATCCATTCCTGTTCAAGGGACAACTCTTTAAAGGGCAAGTTTATGATAAATGTATGGATAGCGTGTCCGGGCACAGGACTATTTACTTGAGTATCCGGGCGATTGCAGCTCAGACCTGCGTCCTCGGTCAAGTCCGGACACATCTCTTGCGATCCGAAGAACAGTTTATACATCTCCACTGGCGTCGCACCCATGAAGTGTTGGAGAGCTCGCGGTCCCTCCGGATTAAATTCCCACAGGCGGAGGGGGCGACGTTTGCAGGGCAGAAGGCGCCGAATCAGCATGACCTGCGCCACTACAACCAGATTGATCTCCCTCTCCTGGAGGTCTCGAACACGGCCCTGCAACAGAGGTACGTCCTTGGACAGCCCCCAGTCAAGCCCTTTGTTGACCCATGACGCCAGCCATTGTGGAGGGCCCGAGCGAAAGGCAGGTGGCGCCACCCATCTGGTGCCCCTGGGAGCGGTGATGTAGAACCACTCCTGTTGCCACAAACCAAGCTCCTCTTGAAAAGAGCCCTCGGGCCAGGGAGCGTCAACACTCTTGCTTATAACAGCCCCTCCGCACTCTGCCTGCCGCCCCTCGATCATCTTCGGCTCCACGTTGAAGGTCTTGAGCCACAATCCGAAGTGAGGGGTGGTGCGGAGGAAGGCTTCGCATACAACAATGAACGATGAGATGTGGAGGATGGACTCCGGATCCAAGTCGTGGAATTCCAGCCCATAATAAAACATGAGCCCCCTCACGAAGGGGTCCGTCGGGAAGCCTAAACCCCGGCGGAAGTGAGACACGAACACCACGCTCTCACCGGGCTCGGGAGTAGGGTAACTTGCCCTTGGGCAGGCAGCCTATGCGAAATTTCGCCGGTTAGATACCTGGCGTCTCTCAGCTTTAGCACGTCTTCTTCCGTGACGGAAGAAGGCATCCACCGGCCTTGTAGGTCGGAGCCGGACATTGTCGAAGGTCCGAAGCGCCTGAATCTGGAGCCTTGGGTGTTGGAACTCGAGGCGAGGGGCGGATTTGATTGAGATTGAAAGAAAGGAGCAGGCCTTGGTCTCGTTATAAAGAGGTTGAATACCAAGAGCCCTCCCCGTGACCGTTTGGGACTCGCCTTCGATAGAGGGGGCGTGCCAACGGGCGCGGTTGGGTTACCCACGCTCGTATTAATGAGAATCCCGGAATAAGGGGACACGATCTCTGCTTTGACAAGACGTGCCAAGGAAACCGCTTCGCTAAACGCGCTGAGGTGGAACAATAAAGACAAGGTGGAACAATAAAAACAATTTGAATAAAGGCTTGGCCGTGGTGTGACGTCATACCACGAAATACGTCAGCAGATTGAACTTGTGTAAATATTATTCTCTCTACGGTGGTATGTGGAATTTATTTTGCAGAGCCGGACACTATCCTGGTGTTCGAAATCTTCTATGAATTATTCGGAGGAGGAACCCGCCTTGCAATGCCGAAGACAATATGCGCGCCGGACTCGTCGTCATTGAAGCCTGGTTCAGGGGCTACTGAGGGAGTCCTGGACTAGGGGGTGTCCGGATAGCCGAACTATCATCATTGGCCGGACTCCAGGACTATGAAGATACAAGATTGAAGACTTCGTCCCATGTCCGGATCGGACTTTCCTTGGCGTGGAAGTCAAGCTTGGCGATACGGATATGTAGATCTCCTACCATTGTAACCGACTCTGTGTAACCCTAGCCCTCTCCGGTGTCTATATAAAACGGAGGGTTTAGGTCCGTAGGACGAACAACAATCATACCATAGGCTAGCTTCTAGGGTTTAGCCTCCTTGATCTCGTGGTAGATCCACCCTTGTACTACCCATATCATCCATATTAATCAAGCAGGAGTAGGGTTTTACCTCCACCGAGAGGGCCCGAATCTGAGTAAAAACATCGTGCCCCTTGTCTCCTGTTACCATCCGCCTAGACGCACAGTTCGGGACCCCCTACCCGAGATCCGCCGGTTTTGACACCGACATAGGGATTGATATTTGTCTCCATACGATAGGGCTCGTGTAAAATATGTGCAATCTACTTTAATTGTCTTCAAAAGCATCATCTTCATAAGCCTCAACTTGTTGGATATGGCTGACTTTTCCCGCAACCAACACAACTCACTTGCAAGAAAAAGGAAAAGCTGTTTCACATAACCAATAACCTGAGCTACTTTAACAGAGCAGAGTAGCCTAAACTTCATTGGTTACATTGCAGAAAGAACAGCCTGCAAAGGTCACCATGTTTCTTCACCAGCTAGCCTGCCACAAATTTTACCTCTTTGAATTTGTTAGTATGTATGGCACACTTCCCCAAAAAATAATATGGAATCCGAATATCTGCAAGTAGGATGTGTTTGGTAGGGTGCATAGAGGGTGCATGGAGGCAAAAGTTTGCAATTCGACCCACTTTTGCTTGTTTGATAGGATGTACATGGACAAATGCTTGAAAGTATTTATGTTACTTTGATATACTCCTTTCATTTCTAAATATAAGTCTTCTTAAAATTTCAATGCAGACCACATACAAAGCAAATAGAGTGAATCTACACTCTAAAATATGTCTATGTACATCCGTATGTAGTCCTTATCGAAAATCTCTAAAAAAAGACTTATATTTTAGAACAGGGGGAGTAGTTATATAGGTCTGTTGTACCTCATTCACACTAGGGCCTCAAGAATGCCGCCAGCCCCGGTCAGCTACTTGTACAGGCAGCGCAGTGACGATGAATGAGCTTCTTCGATGTGGTGCAGGAGTTGGCGTGTGGCCGCCGCAGGAAGCCACGACAAAGGCGCACATCCGGATAGTCAAAATAGAGGGAGCCAGAGTTGGGAGAGGCAAGGGGGCACGGTTTCGCACAGGAGGCGGTTCACCTAGGCTGGCCCATTCATTGTCCTTTGTGAGACAGGGGGACAGTCAAAATGAACTCCGTATTACCTTCACCGTTTCCCTCAACTTGTTCCCACTAGCTCGAGTCCCAGGGACAGCACTAAGCGCATCAGAGGCATGAAAAATGCTTTTGTTCAGCTCCGAAGAATGCAAAGTAATAAAATGAGTCAATAGCACTAAAAGCTGATTTCATCCAACCGTCAGTTCAAAAGAGGTAAAAACAACATACCACTTTGTTCATGAGGGGTCCGTACTCCCTAAACCCGCCTTGAAGCTGTCTGATGCTCTCGTTGTAGGCTTCATTCTCTGAGGTGTCATCGAACAGGTATTCGGCATCTGCTATCATCCACCAGGGCCTCAAACGCAGACGATGCTTGATGCCATCATCGTACCACAGCATGTGATCCTCGTAGGTGGCGTTTGGTTGTGTGGTTATCCACTATAGGGACAGGGATAACCAGTTTTCCTGAGGATGCCACTCGTTTGGTTGGAGAGCAAGAGAGGATATGGATAGCCAGATGCCTGGGAATATTCGGCTAAAAGCTGGCTGAGGAAAGTCGCGAGATTCTCGCGGATGAGGGCAGCCACTCGCGTGCGAATCGTTTTCCTTTTCCTTCTTCTGTCTTACCCCTCACCCGAGCGAACCTTCACAGCTCCCTCGCCCGAACAAAGAAGCGGCGGCGATGATTTGGATCGGGGTGGCGGTACGAGTCAACAAGGACTCCGGTGCATTTCAGGTTCAAATCCTCAGCGTCTCTCCTCCCCCTCTCTCTTCTCCGTCTCCTAGTGGCGAGATGTGGCCATGGGCTGGTGGGGAGTGGGAAGCGCCGGCGGCTGGGAACGGGGAGATCTGGCGGCGGGGAACTTAAGCTCCGGTGGCTGGGAACCGCGAGATATCTGGTTGTGGGGATTGGAGAGAGCTTTGGCTAATTAGGAACACGAGAGGCAAGCTTCTCTATTCTTTCTGTACATGTGACCTGATGCTCTTCTCTGTCTCGTTTCTTTTTGCAGGTCAGACGAAGACACCCGTAGCATCGTGCCAGTGAAGAAAATAGTTGTAACTTGTCTATGATGTTGGACTATAGTGTTGAGTGTTGGATTATGAAGTTCAACTTTAATTCTATTCACAGCAAACATACAAATGCCTATCCCTAGCCACCTCTTATCCTCCCAACCAAACAATAAGATGTGGTCATCCAACTCACCCAATTCCTCACAACCAAACGGCATAAATTGGCTATCCCCAACCACCTGGTTAAGGATATCCTTAGCCAAGTCATTCTCACCCACGAACCAAACGCCAGCGTAGTCGTCCCAGTCAAACACTCTCCTCTCCGTGTCTTTGCGTCCTTTCCACTCGTTCCATTCCTGCACGTATTTCACATGTTCGGCTTCCCAATCCGTGATTGATTGATTCTTCTGCCCGCTCATCCTGCAATGCATAAGAAAGAATGTAAAACATCCTTCTTGTATGAATGTATAACATCAAAACAAGAACTTAGAATTGACGAGGACGGCTTGTGATACTCACAGGTGTAGGTCGTAGCCACCGGTATCGTGGCCGGCTGGTGGTGTGTGTTGCACCTTACCAAATTGTGCGGCAACGCGCTATGGCAAGTGGTACTCCACGGCATAGACACAAATCATGGGCACAATGCACCGGAAGAGAAGCCGGTCCTGCTTGCACATGTTGTTCATCTCGAACCCCCACTTTCGATCATCAATATACGGCCGCCAAGTAACCTATAACCAAACAATGTTAGGATCAAGTGAAAGTGTTAGCGAAACAATGGTAAGCTCAAGTGAAAATGTAGTTCTTATACCTGGAAAGGCGTGAGAGCATCAAGCTCATTACTGAAGACCTTGTACAAGGCCTTCGATTCGCCCGTGTAGACACGCACCACGTCCCAAGCATATGCGACGGTCGGGTTCCGATCATCTTCGTCATCTTGGCCATAGTCCGTCCATGCACGCGAGCGCAGCTTCTCCGGACGGCCCACCGGGATTCTCTCCCACGTCCAAATGGAGAGGCCCCATACACATCCACACATATCGGACGTGACTTCCTCTCTCTGGGTCGCGTCGTCAAGCTACAAACTATGTTCAGATGATAAGATGTCAAAATGTAAAACAGCACACGTCTGATATTTGAAAGAAAGTGATATTCACCTACCGAACGGTATAGGTAGGCGAGTCCGGCGGCCCCCAGATGTACCCCGCATCCCAGTCCTTTTGGAAGTCGAGATACATCCATAGGGCAGAGTTCCCGGAGCAGTCCGAAAACACTACCTCCGTGAGAATGTACCACAGGTAGGCCCTGGCGTACTGCTCCACCACCCGGGGCTCAGCATCTTCCGGGCACTTGCTCCAGTGCTCGAGGAGCCATGATA
>NC_041387.1:3078721-3084056 GCF_002162155.2 Triticum dicoccoides
CCTCTCATGCCAGTTCGCTCTCTCCACTCTTCCTGTGAGAGCACGACCCTTGAGTGGTAGTGCCGTAATCATCGCCCAATCCTCGAGGGTCACGGTCATCTCCCCACATGGAATATGAAAGCTGTGCATCTCTGGCCGCCACCGGTCGATCAAAGCCGTGAGAGCTGAGTGGACGAGCGTCAGCGGCTTATGCAACTGCAGGACGAAACCCAATAGTCGGGCTCTCCTGAAGAATAGTGCGTATCGCTCGTCGTGCTTCATCTTAACCGTTGTCTTGTGAGCCCTCATCCGCAGTGGCGGCAGCATCTGTGAAAATCAATAACCAAAGCATAATTAGCATGGACATAATAGTTAGCAACTTGTTTTCATCAATTGGAAAGATTTGGTTTAAAATGGTAATTACAACTCCATTCTCAATGAAACGGGCACGGTGACGCTTGTCGAACCTAGGGTCAAGCATTGTGTACTTCGTACCAATGTCGTCCGCAAGAGGTGGCCTCCTAAAAGAATTGCATAAGCATATCAAAAGATTTTTCAACATGAACTAGGGTTCAACATTAACTATGAAACATATCGATGCATAACAAAAATTAATCACATCCAACAGAACCTATGAGTTCAATCTTTGAATAATCATATATCAAGATTATTATGAACATGAACTAAATACAATACATATATCAAGAACTAAATAAAATACTTTTATGAAGATGCAATCACCATGGTTCAAATGCATCATAACACATATTTCTCCAACAACATCCAAGATGCATAATCTCATTTTTTTTATTAAAAACAAAAAAATGAACTAGGGTTCATCTTGAGGATTCATACACTACATATAACAAATATATCAAATATTCATCTCCAATATTCATCATACACTACATCCAATACTTGCATCATAGCATAGGAACATGCATCATCCATCATATCAAAAAAAAACCATTCAAATCAATTATGAACTAGGGTTCATCTTAACACAACCATACCAACTATTCAATATAGTTCATATCTAACACAATATAACATCTAGAATCAACCTAAATCAATCCTAGGGTTAAAAAAATTCAAATAGGAAAGATTTGAATCGAATAATGCGACGAATCGAAAGGTGTTTGATTAAAACTTATTGGAGGGATTGAAAGAGCTTACTTTTCTTTCTTTGGGGCCATCTCGATCCGCAAAATCCGTTAAGAAACGAAGAAGATCGGAGGGGGGGTGGAGGGAATGAGAGAGGGCGAGTTGGAGCAACTGCTTTGTTCTTTGTGGTGGGGGGCGGCTGGGTGGGGGGACAAGGGGGTGGGGGCGGCCGGCCCGCGTTTATATATGCCCACACCCTACCGCCAGAGACTCTGGCGGTAGGTTCAGACATCCTACCGCCGGGTGGAGCGGCGGTAGGGGGTGACTGAGGGGGCACGGAGGCCGTTATCATTGCTGACGTGGACAAGTTTGCTACCGCCGCAGGTCTCGGCGGTAGGCTGTATGATCCTACCGTGCCTCGTGGCGGTAGGGGGTGACTGAGGGGGCACGGAGGCCGTTATCATTGCTGACGTGGACAAGTTTGCTACCGCCGCAGGTCTTGGCGGTAGGCTGTATGATCCTACCGTGCCTCGTGGCGGTAGGGAAAAGGGTCAGATCTCGAAAAAGTTTCAAACTAGGGTCAGATCTCGATTTTCTTTGACAAAAGGGTCAAAACACGAAATTTAGCCGAGAATAAGAGCGTGCTAGGGAATTGAACCCGCGATCAACTACTGATGCGCGTGATGCGCCAGCCACTGTGGCACGCGGGCTATTTTGATAGATTTGCAGCGCGAATATTAAAGAAACTATAGGCAGCGGCAAAAAGGATAAAAAACAGTTCACGTAATAATCCCATAAAGCATGCTGGCGAGGGATCGAACACAAGAGCTCACACCAAGGAAAAGTGTCCATATGCAGTTTAGCAACTGAGATTTAGTGTGTAAAACGGCAGCTAGGCATATATGAACTATGAAGTACGCCGCGGATTAAAACTTTTTCATAAAATTCGAATGGGTTTTAAAAATATACTTTTTGAAATAAAAACATTATTTGGGAAACTAAAATAAAAATAAAGCAAAATAGGAACAAAAATTGAATATGAGAAATTTTTCGAAATTATGAACTACTTTTTCTAAACATATTTTTTTTCAAAACAATAACAAAATTTGAAAAGTGAAAAAAAAATCAAAATTACAAAACTCAAGCAGTTTTTGAACTTGCTAATTAATTTTGAGAACATGAATAGTTTTGGAATTTGTGAATTTTAATGAAAACTGTATCATTTTTCAATATTTAAACAAATTTGGGAATATGACCATTTTTCAAAATTCACAACATTTTTTTCATTTAAAGATAAAAATGAAACATGCGAACATTTTTTGAATTGTGAACAAATTTTGAAACATTAACAGTTTTATTATGTGAACAAATTTTTAAAACGACAATAATTTTTGGAAATAAGAATAATTTTGCAATAATTTATGAATTTATGAACAAAATGTGGAAAAAGGAATATTTTGTTGAAATTCTGAAAGATTTTCCAATTTGTGAATAAAATTTAAACATGTGAACAATCATTTGAATTTGTGAACAAATTTAGGAAATGGGAATTTTTTTTCGAGACAAAAAGATGTTGGGTTGTGAAACAAATTTACAAAGGTATTTTAAAAAAATCCGAACACTTTCTGCTACGAAACAAGCAAATTTTCAAATTTATTTTTTCTTAAATGTGACCACAATTTGAAAATTCGAAAATTTTATGTAAATGAAAAAGAAATAATAAGTGGGTATAATTTTTATATTTCTGAACTTTTTACAATGTAATTTATTCTTGAGAAATAGAAATAAAAAGGAGAACACAGGAACTAGAAAATTAAAAGGAAAAGTAAAGAAAATAAGCAGGAAAAAGAAAAAAGGAGGGAAAAGGAAAAACAAACACAAAAAAATAGAAAAAATAAATCAGAAACAGAACATAAACGAATCAAGTTGAGGAACCTTGTAGAAGTTTCTCAAAACCGTTAAAAATTGGCTGGGCACCTTTTGAATGTTTCCAAAATCAGGAACGCTGGAAATTCTTAAATGGGCCGGTCCAATCGGAACCATAGCTCGTTTCTCCTGTGGGAAACAACGACGTTATGACGCAGAGTGCATCATAGGAACATCGCTGGCCAAACAGGCCGGTCCGGCGCGGCACCGCCCGACCCATTCTAATCGTGCCTAGCGTGGCCCGACCCGTCGAGGCGTGATTATTATACGGGCCATATCGTGTCGGCCCATGTGTTGTAGCCTGCAGTCCAGGCACGACCCACCCGCACGCCAGACCCATTGGTCTGCCTGATATTTGGCGCACAAGGCGTTTTTTAGCCTATGATTACCTGTTGGGCCATGTCGTGCCGGTCCGCGTGCTTAGCCTAGCAGCGCAAGCACGGCCCAGGACGTGCCGCGTGCCAGGCCTGTCCCGTTTAGCCCGTGTCCTGCCTGGCCCATGGCAGGCCCTACCGGGCGTGCTAGCGGGCTGGCCTGGTTGGCCCGGCCCATTTGGCTAGATATACGTAGGAATTCCCTAACGGACGCACATTGCGTCAAGATGTCGATATTTCGCAACTAGCGATCGACGGAGCGATCGCAGTGGGACAGCCCATGTTAGCTGTTTAGCCTGTACACGGATCCTTGTTTTGAGAAGGTTCAAACTCCGGGTTTTTTCTGGTTTTAGGAACCATCTGGAAGGTTCCTGAACGATTTTGTCTGGTTCCTATTTTGTTGGGTTTTTATTTTTAGTTTTTTACCTTTTTTATTATTTGTTGCTTTTTCTTTTATGTTTTTTGGCTTTTCCTTTTGTTTTCTTTTTTGTTTTCTTTTCCTTTTTTCCTTTTTTCCTTTTTGAAGCTGAATGACCATTATGTATAATATTCTAAATTTTCAAATTTACTTCATATTTTTAGAAAATATTCATCCTTTAAATTTTTTCCATAAATTCAAAAAATGTCTAGTATCAAAACATATACAACAATTTTTTTAAAAAAATCTATCTTTAAATTTTGCTCAGAAATAAAAAAAATGTTCTCATTTTAGAAAGAGTTCAAGAATTTCAAAAAATGTTCCTGATTTCATGTTTTTGGGGGAAATTTGATGAATGTTCCTTTTTCTTGTGACCACAAATTTTGGACAGAATTACAAAATGTTCGCGGTTTCAATTGTTTTTTCAAATATCATGAAATGTTCCACTTTTTAAATTTTTGTTAAAAATATCAGAAAATGTTCACAGTTTCAACATTTTATTCAGAAATTCACAATCTGTTAACTAATTCGAAAAATAGTTTTATGTTTCTTAAACAATATTTTTTGTTCAATTTTTCTACATTTTCAAATTTGTTTTTCACATATTCCAAAAATGTTGCTGTCTCTAGTTTTTTTTTCTTCAGGAATTCAAGAAATGTTGGTATTTTTTCAACATGTACATTAAAAAAACGTTCACCGCAGTAACTAATTCAGATTCGCTACAATAGTTACTTTCGGTTCGCTAAGGTGCTGGTTCCAATTGTTAGTTCTTTAAGCTATGCAGTACTTTCTTAACGACAATACTGGTTAGCTGGAGTGGCTAGTAGCGTGCGATAGTATGCAGTTTGTCCGTAGTTCGGTTCCTGGGTCGCGCGCTACATTATTCTCCTATACTTTTCGTCCCGTAGTAGAACTTGATAGGCCGGCCTAGTGAGGCCCTCTCTGTGCGTGCCGCCGCCAATTGATGTAGGGATTTTCGATTTTTTAGGCAAAACGGCGGCAGAGAAGTTCGGACGCCTTTCTTCAAACGGGCCGCATTTTCTCCTCGCGGCGGCGGCAGCCCATCACGCGGAGCTGGCGCATCACGTGGAGGCAGCGGCGACAATATATGAGATCTGGGCTTGGCTTTATTGGGCCAGAATGCCCAACCAAACCGGACGCCTATCTCTAAACAGGCCATTTTTTCCTGGCAGCAGCGGTGACGGCCCAGAAAGTGTGAGCATTAATTCGTGATCTCCTACAGTGATCCCTCAAGTGGGCCAGCCCTGTGAGCGTTTTCTTTCTTTGTGAGACTTCCGGTATGCGTGTGCGTACTTTACTTATTAGTAGGCCGGTTCTCTTTTTTCTTTTCCTTCTTTCTATTTTCTATTTTCTTTGATTTCCTTCTCTTGTGTTTGGGACTCATTTTTCTATTTTTCTTCCGGTTTTCTACTTTTGATTTTCATGTTTTTCTTTGCTGACATTTTTATTTTTCCTGTTTGTTATATGAACGCTCATTCTTATATTAAGTATATCATAAATTTTATACACAGAC
>NC_041387.1:3084494-3087036 GCF_002162155.2 Triticum dicoccoides
ATCAAAAAATATTTGCCATGTATGGAAAATCATTATTTGTGTCTAAAAAAATTTGAAGTGTATGAGAAAGTTTTGAACATGTACTGATGATTTTTCACCACATGTTCAAAAATGTCTATCAAGTTTTCTACTTTATTAAAAATGTAACTGATGTTGGATATTAAAAAATTATCTTCATGTTTTTAAAAAAATTCATCATGTATTACTAAATTTTTTCATGCATTAAATTTTTTGTTTGTTGCATACTGAAAAATATTCATCGAGTGTTCTAAAAAGAGTCTTCGTGTATTAAAAGAATGTCCATCACGTAAAGAAAAGTTCTTAGTGTATTAGAAAATTATAAGTATTATTTATGCTAAAAAATGTTTTTCATGTTTTCAAAAGATTTCGTCATGTATTAAAAAAGTTTGGCATGCATTCAAAAAATGTTCATCGTGAACTAAACATTATTCATCGTGTTTTAAGTAATTGCACCGTGTATTTAAAAAAACATTCTCCACATATTTAAAAATGTTCATCGTGTATTTAGAGAATATTCATAACATACTAAAACTATTAATAGTTTATTAACCATTATTAATCGAGTTTTTTTAAAGTGTCATCGTATATTTAAAAACATATTCTTCGCATATTAAAAAATGGTCATTGTGTGTCAAACTAATTATCAGCCTAGGAGGAACCAGGACCATGTTGTTTGGGTCTTTTGCGCACCCCTACCGGCTAAGGATGGCAGATGACGTGCTTCAAGATGCCCTGAATCCCGAGGAGACAAACAAGCACACTATGTTGCCAACCTTGCAAGAAACCCAAGATTTCTCCAAACAAGCTCAACAACATGACCAAAACCGTGACGCTATCGAACCCGTGAAACATAGGATGTCGCAGAGGAGTGTGAGAGTGAGAAAAGGCTACCAACACTGGTGCATGCAAATGAGAAAGCACCGCCGCTCATGCCCACCTCGCCAAGTCACTGCTTCAAGGTCCCCGGCTACCTTGAAATAGGCTTTCGCCTCGCTATATAGATATAGCAACCACACGATACAACTGATAGTCCGATGCTGGGGCAGACAGCACAAGCAAGCCCAAAAGAAATAACAGAGAAAGAAAAAGAAACTAATAACAACAGAGTCGGGTCGACAAAAACGATGGTGACCCGCAACCGCTGCGCCCGCCGGAGAATTTCCACCACGCTCCTAGCACTTCGGACCGCCGCATACCAAGCAACACCTTCAGGAAGGAACGCGACGATACCGACGCTATTGCCCGGACTGGTCCTAGGGTTTCCCCCGGTACACGAAGGGGCATGTGGAAGAGGTAAGCCCGGCGCCCTTCAGGAAGGACCGGTGGCGCCCGCGGGCGTCACCACGTCGGTGCCGGCCAAGCCGACAGGGATTTCTCCCGTCCGCCACACATCCACAGCCCCGGCCGCTCCGTCGCACTCCACCAATCTTGCCGCCCATCAACATGCGCCACCACGGTCTTTAGATCACCACCGCCGTCTCACCATGGAAAGAGAAGCGAGACCGTCGGATCTGAGAGGGGACAGCCGGGAACAAGGAGCGGCAAAAAACAGCAGCCACACGGGAGGGGACAACCTCCACCGCCCTTGGCGGTCACTGGCCGGACACAGCAATAGGAGCACACCAGGCCCACGGCCCGGCCGAGCCAAAAAGGACTCGTGAAGCTCCCGTCACCACGCTGCAGTTAGCGCGCCACCGTCTTCGCAACCCCCCGCACGAGCCGCACCTCCGTCCGTCGAAGCCGTCACACACGACCAAGCGGCGAAGCGAAACCTACGAGACCGAGAGGAGACAACCGGGAACGATGAGCGGCAAAATCGGCAGCCACACGAGAGGGGACGACCTCCACGGCCCATGGCGGTCACCGGCCGGACGCAGCAAGGAGAGCACACCTGGCCCACGGCCCGGCCGAGCCAGATAGGGCTCGTGAAGCTCCCATCGCCGCGCTGTAGTGCGCGTGCCTCCGTCTCCGCAACCCCCCGCACGAGCCGCTCCTCCGTCTGTCGGTGCCGCCGGCCAGGCCCGCCCAGACCCAGATGGGGCCCAAAAGGGCCCAGATCTGGGCCAGAAGGGCGCCTCCGCCTGTCGTCGCGCCAGCCCACAGCCAAGTGGCTGTGCCGCCGCCTCCTCACCATCCGGCGCAGCGCCGCCGCCGAAACCACCGTTGCCCGAGGAACACCACCGCACACCCGCGATGGGGAAGGAAGACCACCCGCAGCACCACCGGAGGACCGAAGCCGGGCCCCCGCCACCACCACGGGGCACAGCCGCCGCGGGCCAAGCCCCCATCCACCTCCGCAGCACCACAACGCGCCGCCGGCCGGAGAAGGAGCCGCCTCGCCGCCGGACCCTGTGCACGCCCGACGCCACCGCCCAGGGAGGGAGCCCCGCGCCCACCAGCACCAAGACGTGGAGGAGAGATCCCCCGCCGCCAGCCACCACGAGGGGCTTCGCCCTGGCGGTCCCGGCCAGCGGCGGAGGCGGGAGGAGGAAGGGGAGGGCGCCCGCGGCGGGATCTGGTG
>NC_041387.1:3087140-3087729 GCF_002162155.2 Triticum dicoccoides
CAAGGGAGGTTTTTTAGGTCCCCGGCTACCACTCGGAGCTCCGGCGATGAAGAGAAAGAACAGGGTTGGGTGGGGGCAAAATTATTGTCCCACTAACACGTCAGGTCCATGTGCATATCGGGGATGAGTTTATTATAGAGCTCCAAGAACAACTCATCATATATCCCCCTAAATTTTCGCTCAACAAAAAATACGGCCCTAGAATGTCAGGATACCTTGACAATAAATATAGGGATATTTTTTGGGGGAAACCGTTGGAGATGCACTAAACTAGTCTGAGGATGATCACCTTATAAGTATCTGGCCGGACCAAGTACAAACACTCGCGTGAATTCTTCCCACATTGGTTATTGTTGAATATATGGTTTGTGCATGTATATTGTATAGCCTGGCCCACCTCCTAGTCTTTGTATAGTTGAGGTTGTGGCCCACTTTGTACTCCATATATAGGTGCACTTTGCACCGATCAACACATCGTGAAGCATTGCCAAAACAATCGTTTCCAACATGGTATCATACCTACGATCCTAACCCTAACCCGTGCCGCCGCCGCCGCCGCCGCCACCCGTCGCCGCCGCCACCTCGTGCC
>NC_041387.1:3088460-3102350 GCF_002162155.2 Triticum dicoccoides
CGCCCGCGCTTCCGCCCGCCCCCGCCGCGCCGCCCCCAAGTAGCGCCGCTTTCTTCCCTGCCGCGCCGCCGCACCACCACTCTAGGCCATGGCCTTCCCCGGTTCCATCGGTACCACCCGCAGCCGCCGCACCAACCCGTTCGAAGGTCCCGATCCCGTCGTCATCCGCGACCTCAACATCCTCGCCCGGGTTCCCGTCGTCCTCGACCACCTCACCTCCACGTACTATGCCTGGAAGACGTACTTCTCCCTCATGTTTCGTGAGTACAATCTCCGGGATCACATTGATGGCTCCGTGGACTCCCGCTTCATGGAGGACGATGAGGAGTGGACGGCCATCGACGCCACTCTCATCCGTTGGTTCTACACCACCATCTCGAAGGACCTCTTCCACACAGTGGTCTCCGCCGACGATGACGCTCACGCCGTTTGGACCAAGCTCAACGGCCTCTTCACCGACAACGCGCTCCAACGCAAGGTCTTCTTGCACGGCGAGTTTTTTGGGTGCCAGCAGCTTGAGTTGTCTGTTAACGATTATTGCATGCGCCTCAAGAAGCTTGTCGACGAGCTCCATGACCTCGGCGAGAAGGTCTCTGATGAGCTTCTCCTCAGCACCCTCATCGCCGGCCTGAACGATGACTTCGGGAACGTCGCCTCCAACATCCCCCTCATCACCAACCCGACCTTCCCCAAGATCGTCGCATACCTAAAGCTGGAGGAGCGGCGGATGCGGATGTCACGCACCCGGGCCACTCACACAGCCCTCACCGCCGGTACCCGTGGCGGTGCGCCGCCCACCGCCCCGGCCCCACCGCCGCGGCCCGCCCCGGGCCCCTTCCAGGCGCCGCCGCTGCCCGGATTTCCCTACCCGGCGCCGCCGCAGGCCCCTCCGCCCCCCGCCGAGCAGCAGCAGCGCCGGGGCGGGCGTCGCGGCCGAGGTGGCCGCAAGCAGCAGCAGCCGCAGCAGCCGGCTGCCCACAGCGGGGCGCCCCACCAGCCGCAGCACCAGCTACCGCTGGCGCCCTGGCAGGCCGGCCAGAACCCTTGGACGGGGGTTGTGCACGCGTATTCCATGCCGTGCCCCCGTCCCCGGCTCCTTTGGCGCCCGCCCGGCCCCTCATCAGGCCCTGTACGCGGCCCCTCAGGTGTACCAGCCCGCGCCGCTCTACGGCCCCTCGGGCTATGGGTTTGTGGCGCCACCGCCTTAGCCGGCGCCGTCTGCCCCGGCCCTCCCGCCGGCGCCTTAGGATCCCGCGCTCCTAGCCGCTCTCCACACCACCCCCACGCCACAGCAGTACACTGGCGGTGGCGACTGGTATATGGACACCGGAGCCACGGCTCACATGGCCGCCAACCCCGGTAACCTTCTTGCCGCTCGCCCCGTTCACACCGCTGCTCGCATTACCGTGGGTGACGGTTCTTCCATGCCCATTACTCATGTCAGCCATGCCGCTTTTCCTTCAAACTCCATGCCATTATATCTTTCTAATGTGCTTGTTTCTCCTGACATCATTAAAAATCTTGTTTCCATTCGTTCTCTTACACGTGAAAATCCTGTTACCGTTGAAAAGCATATGGTTTTATACAGACTTTTGGAGAAGCCTGTATTTACAAGAAAGTGAGTGGGAGCTCTGTAGCATTTCTAGTTTTATATGTTGATGACATATTATTAATTGGAAATGATATAGAATTTTTGGATAGCATAAAGGGGTACTTGAATAAAAGTTTTTCAATGAAAGACCTCGGTGAAGCTGCTTACATATTGGGCATCAAGATCTATAGAGATAGATCAAGACGCTTAATAGGACTTTCACGAAGCACATACCTTGACAAAATTTTAAAAAAGTTCAAAATGGATCAGGCAAAGAAAGGATTCTTGCCTGTGCTACAAGGTGTGAAGTTGAGTCAAACTCAATGCCCGACCACAGCAGAAGATAGAGAGAAAATGAAAAATGTTCCCTATGCTTCAGCCATAGGCTCTATCATGTATGCAATGCTGTGTACCAGACCTGACGTATGCTTAGCAATAAGCTTGGCAGGAAGGTACCAAAGTAATCCAGGAGTGGATCACTGGACAGCGGTCAAGAACATCCTGAAATACCTGAAAAGGACTAAGGATATGTTTCTCGTATATGGAGGTGACAAAGAGCTAGTCGTAAATGGTTACGTCGATGCAAGCTTTGACACTGATCCGGACGATTCTAAATCGCAAACCGGATACGTGTTTTTATTAAACGGTGGAGCTGTAAGTTGGTGCAGTTCTAAACAAAGCGTCGTGGCGGGATCTACATGTGAAGTGGAGTACATAGCTGCTTCTGAAGCAGCAAATGAAGGAGTCTGGATGAAGGAGTTCATTTCCAATCTAGGTGTCATACCTAGTGCATCAGGACCAATGAAGATCTTCTGTGACAATACTGGTGCAATTGCCTTGGCAAAGGAATCCAGATTTCACAAGAGGACCAAGCACATCAAGAGACGCTTCAATTCCATTCGGGACCAAGTCCAAGTGGGAGACATAGAGATTTGCAAGATACATACGAATCTGAATGTTGCAGACCCGTTGACTAAGCCTCTCTCACGAGCAAAACATGATCAGCACCAAGACTCCATGGGTGTTAGAATCATTACTATGTAATCTAGATTATTGACTCTAGTGCAAGTGGGAGACTGAAGGAAATATGCCCTAGAGGCAATAATAAAGTTATTATTTATTTCCTCATATCATGATAAATGTTTATTATTCATGCTAGAATTGTATTAACCGGAAACATAATACATGTGTGAATACATAGACAAAACTATAGTCACTAGTATGCCTCTACTTGACTAGCTCATTAATCAAAGATGGTTATGTTTCCTAACCATAGACATGTGTTGTCATTTGATTAGTGGGATCACATCATTAGAAGAATGATGTGATTGACATGACCTATTCCGTTAGCCTAGCACTTGATCGTTTAGTATACTGCTATTGCTTTCTTCATGACTTATACAAAGTTCCTACAACTATGAGATTGTGCAACTCCCGTCTACCGGAAGAACACTTTGTGTGGTACCAAACGTCACAACGTAACTGGGTGATTATAAAGGTGCTCTACAGGTGTTTCCGAAGGTACATGTTAGGTTGGCATAATTCAAGATTAGGATTTGTCACTCCGATTGTCGGAGAGGTATCTCTGGGCCCTCTCGGTAATACTCATCACCTAAGCCTTGCAAGCATGTAACTAATGAGTTAGTTATGAGATGATGTATTACGGAACGAGTAAAGAGACTTGCCGGTAACGAGATTGAACTAGGTATTGGATACCGACGATCAAATCTCGGGCAAGTAACATACCGATGACAAAGGGAACAAAGTATGTTGTTATGCGGTTTGACCGATAAAGATCTTCGTAGAATATGTAGGAACCAATATGGGCATCCAGGTCCCGCTATTGGTTATTGACCGAGAATGGTTCTAGGTCATGTCTACATAGTTCTCGAACCCGTAGGGTCCGCACGCTTAACGTTTCGATGACAGTTTTATTATGAGTTTATAAGTTTTGATGTACTGAAGTTTGTTCGGAGTCCCAGATGTGATCACGGACATGACAAGGAGTCTCGAAATGGTCGAGACATAAAGATTGATATATTGGACGACTATATTCGGACACTGGAAAAGTTCCGGGTGATTTCAGAGAAAACCGAAGTGCCGGGGGGGTTACCGGAACCCCCCGGGAGAGTATTGGGCCTATGGGCCTTAGGGGAAAGGAGAGAGGGGCGGCCAGCATGGGCCGCGCGCCCCCTCCCCCCTCTGGTCCGAATTGGACTAGGAGGGGGGGCGGCACCCCCCCTTTCCTTCCCCCTCTCCCCCTTCCTTCCCCCTCCTAGTAGGAGTAGGAAAGGAGGAGTCCTACTCCTACTAGGAGGAGGATTCCTCCTCCCTTGGCGCGCCCAAAGGGGCCGGCCGGCCTCCCCCCTCCCTCCTTTATATACGGGGGCAGGGGGCACCCCATAGACACACAAGTTGATCTACGGATCGTTCCTTAGCCGTGTGCGGTGCCCCCTTCCACCATATTCCACCTCGGTCATATCGTTGCGGAGTTTAGGCGAAGCCCTGCGCCAGTAGAACATCATCATCGTCACCACGCCGTCGTGCTGACGGAACTCATCTCCGGTGCTCGGCTGGATCGGAGGCCGGAGATCGTCATCGAGCTGAACGTGTGCTGAACTCGGAGGCTCCGTACGTTCGGTGCTTGGATCGGTCGGATCGTGAAGACGTACGACTACATCAACCGCGTTGTGATAAAGCTTCCGCTTACGGTCTACAAGGGTACGTGGACGAACACTCTCCCCTCTCGTTGCTATGCCATCACCATGATCTTGCGTGTGCGTAGGAAAAGTTTTGAAATTATTACGTTCCCCAACATCTACTCCTATGTCTCCACGCAGTTTGGACGTCCCATTCATGCGTTGCAAACAGACAACGGGAAGGAGTTCGATAACCTTGTGATCCGCAACCTTCTCGCCACACACGGCACGATCTTTCGTCTCACTTGCCCGTACACTTCACAACAAAACGGCCACGCTGAGCGCGTGCTTCGCACTCTCAATGACTGCGTTCGCACCCTCCTCTTTCACGCCAACGTGCCCCCACGTTTTTGGCCCGACGCGCTTTCCACCGCATCACTACTCATTAACATTTGTCCTTGTCGCACCCGCGGGAATTTTGCACCTCATCACCTCTTGTTTGGCACGCCACCCTCCTATGCTGAGCTCTGCATCTTCGGTTGCCTGTGCTACCCCAGCATCGCTTCCACTGCTCCTCATAAGATCGCCCCTCGGTCTGTGGCCTGCATCTTTCTCGGCTATCCTCCTAACACTAAAGGCTACCGCTGCTATGATCCTATCTCTCATCGGGTGATCACTTCACGACATGTTTACTTTGATGAGATGCTTTTTCCGTTCTAACAGGTACCTTCGGATGTTGCGGCCTTGCCCGCTCCCGATGATGGCTGCCCACGTGCCTCTCTTGGGCCGCCTCCCGGCTTTGAGGGTGCCCCCCGTGCCACGGGTCGAGTCTCTCCCCGTTTGGCTGCCCTAGGGGCTGCACCTCCCTCGACGCCCGCAACGCCCCCGGCGTCCCCGGCCTCGACCCTGCTGGCTTCCTTGTCCGCCACCACGCTGGCGGCCTCCGCCACGCCGCCACGCAGGCGGCCTCGCCCGCCGCCTCACCGGCGGCCTCGTCCGCGGTGGTCACATCGGAGGCGGGCTCGTCTTCGTCCTCGCCCGCCTCCCCTCCGGATCCGCCGCCCCGCCCGATGACTCGCTCTTGGGCTGGCACCCTTCGCCCGAGCACGCGGTACCCCAGCGATGAGTATCTTGTCGCTGCTTCCGCCTCTGAGCCGTATCCTCTCCCATCGTCAGCTCGAGCCGCTCTTCGGGATCCTCATTGGCTCACGGCGATGCAGAAAGAGTTCGACGCGCTCCAGCGGAACCGTACCTGGCAGCTTGTCCCTCGGCCGCCCCGTGCCAACATCATCACGGGCAAGTGGGTCTTTCGGCACAAGACTCGTCCGGATGGTACTCTCGAGCGCTATAAAGCTCACTGGGTGGTTCGGGGTTTTCAGCAACGCGCGGGCGTGGACTTCACCGACACATTTGCCCCGGTTGTTAAACCGGGCATGATCCGCGCCGTGCTCTAGCTAGCCGTGTCCCGAGCATGGCCTGTGCATCAGTTGGGCGTGTCCAATGCCTTCTTGCACGGCCACCTGGCTGAGCAGGTGTTCTGTGAGCAGCCCACCGGCTTCGTCGATGCCACGCATCCAGATCATGTGTGCTTGCTCTCCCGTTCTCTCTAGGGGCTGAAGCAGGCACCTCGAGCCTGGTACCAGCGCATCGCCGCCTTCCTGCAGACGCTCGGATTTACATCAGCTCGCTCCGATGCGTCCCTCTTCGTGTATCATCACGGAGTTGACACGACCTACTTGCTGCTGTACGTCGACGACATCATTCTAACGGCATCCACTCTCGCGCTCCTCCAGCGGCTTACTGCTCATCTTCGTGATGAGTATGCCTTGAAGGATTTGGGTCCTCTGCATTATTTCCTTGGCATTGAGGTGGTTCGACGGCCAGATGGGTTCTTCCTGCATCAGCAGCGCTATGCCCATGAGCTTCTCGACCGAGCTGGCATGCTTAACTGCAAGCCCGCTCCCACGCCAGACGACACCAAGGCCAAGGTCTCCGCTTTGGAGGGCTCGCCTGCATCTGATGCGGCCTTCTACCGCTCCATTGTGGGCGCCCTGCAGTACCTGACCCTGACGCGCCCCGACTTGCAGTATGCCGTTCAGAAGGTCTGTCTTCACATGCATGCTCCGCGCGACTCTCACTGGACTCTGGTGAAGCGTATCCTCCGATACATACGCGGCAGCCAATCCTTGGGACTTACGTTGACGGCCTCCGCCTCCACCGACCTCGTCGCCTACTCTGATGCGGACTGGGCTGGCTGCCCCGACACACGGCGCTCCACCTCGGGGTACTGTGTCTACCTTGGGCCGTACCTGATCTCTTGGTCTTCCAAGCGACAGCCCACCGTCTCCCGCTCGAGTGCCGAGGCTGAGTATCGAGCAGTGGCTAACGCCGTTGCTGAATGCTCTTGGCTCCGTCAGCTGCTCCAGGAGTTGCTTTGTGATGTTCACAAGGCTATGCTCGTCTACTGCGACAGCGTCTCCGCCGTTTACCTCTCCGCCAACCCGGTCCATCATCGTCGAACGAAGCATATTGAGCTCGATATACACTTCGTTCGTGAGCAGGTGGCTCTTGGGCGCATCCGGGTCCTCCACGTCCCGACGGCGCAGCAGTTCGCCGACGTCATGACGAAAGGACTGCCTACTTCTGTTTTCGAGGAGTCCAGGTCCAGTCTTTGCGTCTCCGGCGACGCTTCGACTGTGGGGGGGTGTTGAATATATGGTTTGTGCATGTATATTGTATAGCCTGGCCCACCTCCTAGTCTTTATATAGTTGAGGTTGTGGCCCATTTTGTACTCCATATATACGTGCGCTTTGCACCGATCAATACATCGTGAAGCATTGCCAAAACAATCGTTTCCAACAGTTATTGTCGCCCCACACACACACACACACAGTCACAAAGGAGTTCAAAAGTATCGCATGTAGTACATTTTTGCAACATTCAACCTGCATCTACAACAACAAAAGAGTACTTGATTGTTTAAAAAACTAATTAATCTGGCAACTCAGCTGCCGTTTTATAAATATAGAAAGCATCCAAAAATCAGAAAGAATAACTAAAATGGACAAGTGACCGGCCAGTTCCTATGTTTGGTTTTGGTTGCCTCCATTTTTTTTCCGAAAGAATGCCAATAAATGCCCGAAGTCTTTGGCGCACTTGTAATGCTACGTCAGTATGTGAGCCTCTTGGTTCCTTATATATATATATATATGTTAGTTCAACATATCCGTCGATGACTGAAATTTTGGAGGAACTGCAACCTTCATGCAAAACACAACTGCGGACAAAACAACAAGAAAGTGTGATTTAGCCAAACACAAGTAAGTGGAACAAATTATGTGCCCACCCAAATTTAAACTCTCTCCATTCCATAATTTTTTCGTGTATATTTAGTTGAACTAAAACCATGACAATATTTATGGAACGGTTGAAGTATGTATCATAAACTTGTTTAGGGGAACCACATGAATGTAGTGATGCATATTTTGATTGTAAATATACTTGTGTCAAAACTTGCCCTCAAGATCGATCAGATTAAACTAGACGATGAACATGCATGCACAAAAACTTATAGCCAGAGCCTGTATCATGCCCTTTGTTTTCCTCTTTATATTCATATTCTTCTTTTCTCACCAGTGTGTTACAAATCTCACGCAGGCCTCAGGACACCCAGGTGCCCGGGCTCCATGCCTGTCTACCTTCGGATTGCATTAGGATGTGTGCGGCTATGACAGGTTTAGACACTAATGGGTTTACCCCTTTGCAGTATTCCGTTTAACTTGTTAATTAGTGATTACTTGCTCTAATTTGGAAGTAGGCATTAATTACTCGATGCACGCACCAAGACTTCCCTAGATTATCCATAGTGGGGAGTAACTTAGACTAGTAACATGCATATGTTACTACCTCTACAGTGGGGAGTAACATATGTGGTGTGTCATGCAACTCTTCATTTAATAGGTTTTGGACTCATATAGCATGAGCAAGGCCCTTCCCAGTGCTCGACAGGTGCTAAGCATGCCACATACGCGAGAAAATGATATGGCACAACAATTAAAGTGGAGAGAGAGCACTTTGGTGACCCCGGGAAGAACCAATGCCAAGCACCTGAACCTAGGCAAACCATTTAAATGAAAGTAGCTGGCCAATGCATGAAAGAGTTTATGTGCTAATCATTAAATAAAGTGAGCTTAGCAACAACAAGTTAAGCACCTATGCATTGGGGAGTTGAGTTGCTAAGCTATTTAATACACTTAGCACCTCATGCAAGCACCTTTGCATTGGAAGAGGTGTACGTAGCTATGTTACTACATGCGTCTTTTTCATCATTAATTACTTGCCATGTCATCTATTTTGTCTAGATAAATGTGATGTTACCACATATTTTACTTAAAAAACAAGAAGCTGCCAAATTTCCGTGATGCATGTACGTGAAAAATCTTATAGTAATTAATGCATAGACGTTGTACATTTTAGAAGTATTGCTAGCGTGCCTTTCAAAAAGATTTAGGCGTGCGTTTAGTGGATTTTGCCACTTTCTGTCCCGTTGTGGGTATACGATAAAAATGTTTTGTCTTTCTATGATACCTTGTTGTGCTTACGGTACGTACCGGTAAATTATGTGAAGATAAAGAAACATCCCACTGGGTGTGCCAATTTGTTTTGCGAAAAAGATAATACGTTTTATTTCTGGTATGTAGCCATAATTTTTTGGGTATGATTCCTCTAGTATCATACCTGGGATACATCAGCATCGAGTATGTTGTTTAGATGTTCATAATTATATGAACGTAACATATCATTTGTCAATGTATTTAGTGTATGTACATGCATTCCCTCGTAAAAAAGTAGGTGACATTTATGGGTATATACCAATAAATATCACATTGAGGTATTACGGATATATCTTGCATATGAAACTTGAGTATCCACTTACAAATATGTCAGAATATGCTTGTACGTGTCTAATACCTCATGGGGTCTCCCTCCCTCCCTCCCTCCTTACCTAAAAACTGTTGGATTACAATGAGATGTGTGCACGTGAAACAATGCAAGAATTAATTGTTGAACTTTTTATCAGGAAAGAATAATCGCTGATTATTGCTTTTATGCACACACTTTAGTAGGAAAGAATTATTGCTAGACATTTAATGCTCACATTACAGAAGATAGAGAAAATCAGTCTTTAATAGTCAATGTTTTGAATCCATGCACCTCCCATGGTGTGTGCACTTTGTTCAGTAGAAAGTCATTTTTTGCGAGAAAAGTATACTCTTAGGTGTATCATAATTGTGGGTATAAAGGTATGTTTACAATTGGTATGGCTTCATGGAAAATACACATGTATATTTGAGCGTCTCCTTATTCAAATTATATCATTTTTAGTATGTCTCCAATATCGTTTGCCGGTATATGTTTAAGGCACATACTTGTATTAAAAATAGTATAATAATTTTGGGCATGTCCCAATTTAACGTACTCCCTCCGTCCGGAAATACTTGTCAGAGAAATGCATAAAAATTAATGTATCTAAAACTAAAATACATCTAGATACATCCATTCCTCCGACGGGTATTTCCGGACGGAGGGAGTATATCATTTATGGGTATCTCTCCAAAGCATATATGTGTATTCAGGAAGAGTGTGAGCACGATATCTTAGGTATATGTACCTACTCCGTCTGTTCCCAAATATAAGTCTTCCTAGAGATTCCTACAAGTCACTACATACGAAACAATAGTGAATCTACTCTCTAAAATATGTCTACATACATCCATATGTTGTAGTCCATTTGAAACGTCTAGAAAGACTTATAGGAACGGAGGGAGTACAAAAATATCGAGTGTGGGTATCTGCATGCATCATACATACCAAACAACTAAAAATAATATTAGGAAGATGTTTCATATTATTTGGTCACCTTAATTTGTACAGTGAAATTAGCCATAAAAAATGTGACACCTACTTTAAAAAAAGCCAGATACCTGGAAAAGTAAATCATTAGAAAATACATAAGAACGTACATACGGTATGCCAATGGAGTGTTAGACACCTAGGATCGTGTAATTCACCGGTATCTGATACCTTGAATAAATCACTAGGTACATGTACTCGAAAATTTCTTGGGTATATATGTAGACACAATTTTTTTATAGAGGGAGTTAATCGGAGGAAACAACATGCAACTTTTTTTGTATATGCATTTTTTTGTGGGGACTTGAGCATGCACTTACAAATATATATTGGTTATTGTCAAATTTGGCATATCTCTTAAAAAGTATACTTTTTTGCGGGGACTTGAGTATGTGATGCTCATGGCTATATATATATATTTTTAACAAAAATGGGTATATGATTTTTGGAATGTGATATATGGGTATGTCACATTTCCTTAATTTTGTAGTTGCAAATGCCTTATATATGACATACCCACTATTTAAATATATTTGTGGGTATTCAATACCTTCGAAATACAAAATTTGATGGTGATTTTAACCATCATACAATAATACGGCATACACATAACAATGCTCATGTATTTATGTTGGCAGTTTACGAGATTCAAATTAGCCTATAAAAGAATGTGCACATGGATGATGTAAGATGCATCTTCTGTTGGAAATGAATCAATTGTCAATGAGCAAATGTCATGTGACGTTTATGGCAAGAAATCAATTGCCGTGGAGAGTCTAGTGCATGTATAAAAAGTTTGGAAAGTGATCCAACTAATGTGGATGGGAAAGAAAAATCCTACCATTCCTGATCAAGGTGCGCCAGATCTTTTACCTATTCATCATCCTGGGTGAGGAAAAGTTATCCTCACCCCTCTCCATTTTAACATCAATGCACCATAATTTTACTTCTGTATTTGTTTATTTCATACATAAAAAGAGAACGTAAGAAAATATATAATCGCCGTAAAAAAATTATGTTATGTGAAGTTATAAACGTAAAAACATAGTGTAAAATATACATAAAATGCTATTTTTCTGATCTTTTGACATATATATTTGTTTTCTTATACCAAATTAAAGGTATGAATCAATATGAATGTAATCATTTGTATTGTAAATGTAATTTATTTATAAAACGATCATGAGATTAACTCGGGTGAAGAATAAATTATTCTGCACCCTAGGTGATGAAAAGTGACCGCTACGCTCCCCTTTCTTTGGTCCATTTTTGTTGGTGGCCTAGTTAGTTTTGGCAGTTATGTATAAAAAATCATGGAAAATCCCCACAAGTTAACTTTGAACTTGTGTGTGTGCGCGCGCCAGTGCGTGTGTGTAAATGGAGCCACCGACCTAACAACACCTATAGATAAACGAACTATGACAGGGCTAGCAAAACCTATTAGGACACGGCCGAGTACTACTCGTAGCCGGATTATGACACCTAGAACTATGTATCTGGCTCAAACTAGCACCAACCACCGCAGTCAGCTAGCTTACAACTCAACTTGGAAACTTACTACCTTCGCTATAATTAATTAATCTAGTTAACAAGACTCACCATGTGACACTAGGATATTAAGGCAAGATGGACATACGAACAAATTGCAGTTCACCTTCAGGAAAAAAATAACAGAATTGCAGTTCTGGATTGTAGGCAATGTACATACCTCCCCTGGGCGTAATCACTTTAACATGTGGATCCCATATGTTAGTTCAACATATTTGTCATGTGATCAACAATCTACAATAAGTAATTGCATGCCACCTTACACCTCATACATAATACGTCCTGACAAATGATAAAGCACAGGAAATAAGTATAACCTCCATTCAAAATTACTTGTCTTAGATTTGTCTAGATACGGATATATCTAGACACATTAGATACATCCGTATCTATACAAATGTAACACAAGTAATATGGAATGGAGTGAGTATGACATAGCGAAGCACGGTATCCATGGGATAATCAAAACCATTTAGATCAAATGGAACAACTTAGATCTCCAATATAGGCATATAAGTGTTGTTCTGATTGGAAAGACAGAAGGTATATGCTAACCGAATTACAGTTCTAGGTTCTAACAATAATTGCAGTTCTATATCCATAGCAACCAACTCAGATTTTACGTTCACTATTTACAATAATTTGTGAACCATTTATGCTTCATCACAATATTTGATTGGATCTTTCAGTGTAATATGGTGCGCGCTACATGGCAGAGCTCGCACAGAATAGATAGTGTCGGAGGGGGATCCAGTAAATCTGAAGACCTTACAGAACAACGGACATATGAACACATACCATTTTTGTCCGTTTGTATTCTCTTTGACCCTGGATCCAGTTAATTTGATCAACTTGAACACTTCATAAGATGACCAGGCTTCTTCAAGACTATAATAAGTGGAAAGAAAAACAATATATATATAATGATTGTTTAGAAAGAAAAACAATAATATCACTGGTAATGGCGAGCAGCACAATATACTATAATAAATGGAAAGCAGATTCTGGAGTGTGTACTCACTCGTTCATTGCTCCTGTCTCAAGAAGGGTTCGCACTAAGCCTGGGAAAAAGCTATCGAACATCTTGACTAGGTACAATTCCAACTCACAGTCACCATAGATGGCACGGGCATCTTGTTCCTTACCATGTTCAAGAACATTGCGCATAAACCGGATAAGTTCGCGCCGTGAGCTTCCATATTCAGTACCATGCTTCTTATTGTGATAGTACACAGTATGGAGAACAGTAATAACGCCCTTCGTTTCCGATTCCACAACTGTTTTCCAATCACAAGGATGTCCATGCGGTTTTGTTGCCATAAAAGCATGCAGTCGATCACTACAACCCACAAGTAGTGCACGGTGCAAATTAGTCAAAAAGATTCTACGGCCAGCTGACGGCATGATCGCAGGATGATGAATCAAGTAATTCTTCAACCAGTTATCCTTCACAGATGCTCCTTCAAGTTCTTCTTTGAGATCCATAAAAAGGACTGGCAAATCACCATCCTTCTTGTAGAATGGTATGAATATCTCAGCAGTTTTGCATAGGTCTCTGGCCATAGCGGCCTCAAGTAAACTCTGGTCTTTATCTTCCACCAGTTTTCCTTGTATCTTCATCTGGTTAACAATATTTAAATTTAGTTTCATGACACAGCCAATCTTTTTGGACCGTTCATTTATTTTGCAAATGAAAAAGGTCACATGTGATGCAAGAAAAGAGAGACTTGCACCTGAAAATATTATGTAGCTGATAAGTCTACTATATGTACGTCTATGATATTTTCCGAAGAAAAAATTGTTGTAACAACATTTTACTTGCAAGCCTCCTCAAGTTGATCTTGAGAATGCAGTGTCCAAACTCCAAAACCAATAATGTTTATGTTCCGTTGAATTTGTTATTGTATTTTGCTAAACAATATACAATGCATGTGCTTGAATAATAAATAATACTTAATATATAATAGTAAGACTGGCTTTAGTGCACAGGCATACACAAGATATGCACATGCATAAACCATCACACACTCACACAACATCTATTAAAGGTTGGAGCACAAAGTTTCAAGATTGACAAAGTCACTACAAGCGTCTCCGGCGAACATGACCATCCACCAAAACAATAATATATGTTTATTGAGTCGCAAATGGAGTCAAACCAATCAGCGGCGGAGCTACATGCAGTCCTGGGGTGGCCA
>NC_041387.1:3102853-3114301 GCF_002162155.2 Triticum dicoccoides
TTCTGCTAGCTCTGCCACTGAAACCAATGGCTTAATCTATTACAGACTACCTCTATGTCACCCGACTAATGGTTGGTACTTGACTTGTTGTGCCTTTATCTTGTGTCAATGCCAATGTTTCTCCTTTCATTCTTTGAAGTCCCGGTTGGGGTATGGAAAAGATTGGCTTTTTATCGATCTAGATTTTTTTGGCAAATTGACGAAAACAAGGCTAAATATCAGTTGGCAAAATGGGACATAATTTGTAGACCGAAGGACCAGGGAGGCTTGAGTATTGAAAATCTGGAGGTGAAAAACAGGTGTTTGCTCAGTAAATGGTGGTACTGTCTAAATATCTTTATTCCGAAACGCTGTCCCAGGTTATGGCACAACCATCTGATTCCCTGTTCTGGAAGGGGGTTATGAGGACAAAGGTCACCTTCTTCAACATGACTAAATTCATTGTAGGGAATGGACAGGATACTAGGTTTTGGGAGGACACCTGGTTTAATGGAATTGTCGAAATGACGTCGCCAAAACAATATGACGTCGCCTTTAACAGACAAACCATTACAAACATTTTGCAGGTCATCTTCAGAGCGTCTACCTAGATCTGTACATGGTCCCTACTCAGCCATGCGGACCACAGGGCGCATATGGATATTGGGTGCAGCCGATGGGAGATGGTTGCACGGGATACATACAACCGGTTTGGATGGCGGTCCAATAATAGGACAGGCGTCGCCGGTTGTGGCATTTATTTATTTTCTTCGACTTATTGTTTAGTTTCGAGACTACTTGTTGGAACCTTTTATTTTAATAAATGGTTGTGTGCATCAAGAGATGCAGAGGCCGGGGGTACGCCTCCTTTTCGGGAAAAAAAATCTTGTGTCGATGCATGTGCAACTTAACCACATTTGTGACTCGTTTCCTTCTCTTGAGTTGGATTAACATGGGCGAGGAGAATGCACATTGATATAAGATACATTTCAGAAAATAACCTGGCTATATATAGCCCTTTATAAGGTACTCCTTCCGTCCCAAAATTTTTGTCTAAGATTTGTCTAGACACGGATGTATCTAACACTAAAACGTAACTAGATACATCCATATTTAGACAAACCTAAGACAAGAATTTTGGGACGGAGGGAGTATATGCACATCGAATCAGCAAATAAGTAGTTCGGATTTATGCGCTACTCTTACCTCATAGTGTGCCCAATCTCTTGTGTGACCTCGGCTGATCTTAGATTTCCACTCAATGATCACAATGTTCTCTTCACTGAATTTTCCACCCCAGCTGATACGACGGGAATGATTCGCTAAAATACCGACGATCAAGGTCTGCATAACACGGCTCCCATGAAATGTTGGAGTAAGAATAGAAGTTTTGCCCCTAATTATAGGCACACATTGCACAAGGGCATCAGTTTTCCTAAAGTCTTCAAACATCTGCATTCTAAATATGGAAGACAAATAATCTTTGTGTTATGTCAAATAAAAGAGGGCATGTGTAACCGTTTGCTAAAGATAGAATATCAAACCTCTCTGGAAATCCGTTAAAAGATAAGCATGTGCCATTAATTGTTGTTTCCTCAATTACAAAACCGTTATCAAGTAGGAACTTCCTTACGAATTTTCGAGCAGAAGGTAGCAAGCAACAGTCAACCCTGAAATGAAATCAATGAATTATGATCAGGATCACGGTGACCTACTTGTAGACAAGACATGCATGCATATAACACACGCATGCTTTTTTTTTGTGATGTATCAGGCATGTTGTGCTGTTGCCCACAGCTTAGCTATTTATTTCTCTCTCCTTTGTGCCTCTATGTTTTTCCTTGTGTTGACCTCTGTATTCGATTGTGCTTGTATCTCTTTTGTGGATTTATTTATAAAGCGTGGCACGATGCCTTTTTCAGAGAGAGAGAGAGAGAGAGAGAGAGATCAGCGAGTGGTTAATGACAATTTGGCATGTAAGCTGTTATAAATGCAATATTTTCTTTTACAGGAAGTTATAAATGCATTATTGTCCATCGCCTCCATAATGAGAACATATGCATGTGGCTTGTCCATAATGTAATTTGTGCATAATTACTTACTATGCACTACAGAGGTAGTACGATATACTTACTAGCATCAGATGCATGATATTAGTGTATGATATTCCCCACTCTATGAGAATTCTAAGTTGTAATGGTTTTTATATCCAAATATTACCAAGTTAGCCCAAGCATCAATCTGAAATTCCATATGCTTGCACATAAACACTAATCCAACGAAAGGTGCAAGCAATCCATGGATACACAGGGTGAACAGTTGTGCCTAGTACGTTGTTCGAGGGACAGGAAAAACAGTTGCTAGCAAAGAGTATGATTAAACACATCACGCGTACTTGTTGATCCGGCCGTTGCATATATCTCTGATCAGACCAACGTCGGCACTGAGTTCCCACATCTCCTCGTAAGAGACTTTTATAGTGTATGGTTTGGGTGTCTTGTACTTGTTGTTCCCGAAGGCCGTCCCAGCTAGCTGTTCTTCGTAAACCCTACTATTAGATCTGAATAAAAAACGAGAGTATAGTTAATTAGATTAGAACGAAACTAATAAAGAACTGAGCCCAGTTAATTTAGGAATTAGGAACTCCTTACGCGAGGTGATTGTAGAATTCATTACTAAGAGTTGTCTTAGGTATTATGGCAGGTTCATGACGGCCACCGTTCTCGACGACTTGAGCCCAGGTGGCTGGTCTTGTGCCGTCGGGGCCAGCTCGGCGGTTGGGTGGTACAGGTGCCGCAGCCGGTGCCTGGGTTGGCCGCGGGGCTTGCCGAGCCGTAGACCTAGTGCAGGAAGAAGATGAGATCTGCTAGTGATACGTGCTTGATCTGGCTGGCCAGAGGTTGCTGTACCCATCAGTCAGGAGTGTATAGTTGTGGGCGGCCGGTCGTACCTGGTTGGCGAGAGTTGTGGGGCTGAGGTGGCCGCTGGCGGGGTAGAAGGTTTGGAGCGGCGCGACGATGAGGAAGCGATTGGTTTCCGTGGCGATGATGGGATGAGGTCGCCTGCTGGTGCCACGCTTTGTCGGATCCGCGGGTAATCCTCGTCCGGAGCGGATCTGCTGGTTGATCCCTGACGATTCACGGCTGCTTGGGGAGCAGATGCTCGCGCAGGACGCTCTCGCCGTGGCATCTCTCAGATCTTGTGTTGTGTGTTAGGTTTTGCTTCGGCAAAGGAAGAGGAAGAACGACGACGATTCGTAGGCGTCACTAAGATCACAAAGGGCTGGCTAAACCACGGCGATTTGTCATTAAGATCAAAAGAAGCTGGCTAAACCTTTCATGAGAGCTCGCCGTGTGCTTGATAACGACCGGCCGGAGAAGTCGGTCGTCGCCCCCTCCTCTTCTCCTCCGGCCCATAGTAGTATAGGAAGAAAGAAAGGAAGAAGTGCATGGTTTCGTCAGTATTGGGCTCCTTGGAAGAAACTGTTGGGTCAGATGTATTTTTCAGACGCAACTGTTGGGCTTCTTCTTTGGCCTGCGCTGCAATTATCTCAATCAGAAATACAGTATTACTAAAAAAAATAATCAGAAATACAGTAATAATTCTGCGAAAAAACAATAATTTCCCCTCAAAAAATTTATAATTGTCTCTTTCTTTCCCGAAAGCAGCCAGCCAATTTCTCCGAAGTTGTTTTCATAGTGGAAAATTCATTTTCTTTCTTTCTTTGAAAAGGTCAACAGTAAATGCATGTCGCAATAAAAAGGAGTACGTAAATGAATTGAGAACATGAAACCATATTTACAGAACTTAGCCTCGGAGATGTCTGAAAACTCATTATTTATATAAAAATAAGTATCGGAGATTGATGAGGTCCTCACGATGGCTGTCCATCACAAACAAAAGAAGCCATCTTTTTTCTTTTTTTTTCTTTTTTTTTGCGGGTGAGATGAAGCCGTCTTTGTATGCACAATTAGCTACAAACTAAGCCGCAGTAGACCTATAGTATGCCGTTGTTCAATATCTCTAGATCAGATGTCCATATATAATATGGATATACCTTAACCAAGAGGGAAAATTTAAGCAGTGAAACGTACATATACCTTTTAGTTCAATTGGCGGTAGAGGCACGCCGGAGGACACGACTATGTGGAAGTAGCCAGAAAACATCTAGCGGCCATGGCGATGAAGCTCCGCTTCTGCGACAACGGGCTTCCAGGCTGCTTTGGCCGCGGTGGACCTCTATCGGATCCGCTTACATGGAAAAGTTTCATGTACTTGATCCAGGATTAATCTGTACATAGACCGGGCACACATCCACGCCGGCCGGCGCCGCAAACCCATCTGCCCTTGTCCTTGTGGTAGAAGCTACGCATCGGCCATGGGGATGAACTCAATGGTTCTGCGACAGCCAGCTTCGAGCTATACCATCTTCCCTGGTCGTTGTGGAAGAAGCTAGTCATCGCCCATGGAGATGATGAAGCTCAATAGACGGCTGCCTTCGAGCTATACCATCTTCCCTGGTCGTTGTGGAAGAAGCTAGGCATCGCCCATGGAGATGATGAGAAGCTCAATGGTTCTGCGACGGCTGCCTTCCAGGTATACCATCTACCCTGGGCGTTGTGGAAGAAGCTATTCCCTTTTATCTTCATGGGCGATGACTAGCTTCTTCCACGACGCTTGCTAGTAAGTTAATTCCCTTTTATCTTCATTTCCCAGGGTGGGTCCACCATCTCTCTCCCTATCCAACCAAATATTGACACATCAGCGTGTAAGTTAATTCCCTTAGCGCAAGCCCGTACGTCTAGCAAAACTCGTACCGATTCAAGTCCCAATCAATAAGGCGTGCCTATGAGGTTTCGTTGATCGGGCTCGCAGAACATGTGGCCTTTCAATCAACACATATTCCACTACTAGGACTTTTCAACGAAATGCCAGCTGCCAGATGTTCTTTTCATCTTGTTGGAAGAATGCTTGCGGAAAGGTTGTCGTATTTCAGCATTTCCAGCAGACATGCACCTACTTGAGTTGACCAAGCAAAATTAAATTTTAAATAGCGGTCTATGCTTTTAAGTCATGACTCGGCAAGAAGCTATAAGAAAACGAAAATGTTAACGCCCACACGTGTGGGCGTTCACCACTCCGTCCACACGCAAGCATCGCCGCTGGTTTCGGTACGCACGAATCTTGGAGCAAAAGGGCTGGTTTTCGGCGCCACGTAGGACGATTCTCGTGTGCGGTGTGCGAGTGGGTTCGCCCGCACGGTGGTTGCCATCCCGCGGTCAGCGGTTGCCACTGAGAGGCGTGCGGTGGAACTGCCATGCGCCCGCACGCCACGTTCCGACCGCGGTTGGCGTCAAACACGTCGCACACCCCTCCACCCTCTCCCTCACGGTTCCATTCACTCACCCCCGCGTCGCATTTACTGGCACAACCCACTCGCACTTCAAACCACTGGAGGAGAAGGCGAGGGGAGAAGGCGACGGCGGAGGCGGAACAGTCGACGGTGTTCGCGGCCGTCGGTGGTGCTCGCCGGAGCGGAGCGGCGTCGCCGGAACGCGTGCGGGTCGAAGGTAATGCTCGCTTCATCTATCGCATCCCCTCCCTGATTTTGTTCCCCTTTTTCCTCCCTGTTCGATTTCTAGATCCGATTCCTAGAGATTCCGGCGATTCGGCGGTGCGCCGGCGTTCCCGCCGCTGCGGCGGTGCGCCGTAGTTGTGTGCCTGCCGTTGCTTGGTGGGAGTGGGCAGTTTCGTCACCGCCGCTGCGGCGGCATCGTCGGTGAGGTTATGCCTGCTCGGAGGCACGCATTAGTCTTGCATTTGGATTTGAGAGTTGTCCGCCGGGTTATTTTGGTGCGCATTGGTTTGAAATTTGGTGTTGCAGCCATTTCGCGCGAGAATTGTAAGGGTGATTTTGTGGTTGAAGTAGTTGCCATTGAAACCTAGATCTAGTTTAGTTTGGGTTTGAAATTGCATAATGTGGCAAAATTGGTAGTATGACTGAACGTGAACAAATGTGTGGCAACTAAACTACCTGAAGAAATGTGGTAGTTGCCACAAACGTGTTCTCCTCTGTGGCAACAGATTTCCGAAAATGACTGTCATAGTTGCCACACTCAAGCTTTCACATAAGGGCAACTAATTTCATTGAACTTCTGTGACAGTTGCCACACGCATGCTCTTCCCGTGTGGCAAACTTAATTCTGCTGAACTTGTATGATAAGTAACCAGAAAAATATGCTTTCTGAATGTGGCAACTATGGCAGTATGACTGAACGTGAACAAATGTGCGGCAACTAAACTACCTGAATAAATGTGGCAGTTGCCACAAATGTGTTCTCTTTTGCGGCAACATATTTTCTGAAACTGACTGTCATAGTTGCCACAAATGTGTTCAAGCTCACACACAGGGGGGCAACTAAATTTTACTGAATGAATGAGATAGTTGCCACACACACGCTCTTGAACGAGGCAAACAGATTTTTTTGCTGAATTTACATGATAGTAACCACAAACATTCTTTTTCATTTGTGAGACTTGTTTTTTTTCTGAATTATTTGTGACAGTTTCCACACTTTGATAGTTGCCACAATCGGTAGCACTGGACGGAACTAATGTGCACACCGAGTGGGCGTGTTTGCCACTTGGATTTTGTATAATCATGTTGCAATATAGTATGTGAACACAATGTATGTTGCCACAATACAGATATGACAGTGTGGCAAACTGGCTGCATAATATGGCAACCACATTTGCATTCAAATAGTTGACATTTTTCTGTTAGATGGCAATTGCTTACCCATTGCATTTACATTTTCGCCCTTAACAATTTGGTCTGTTCCTACATCAGCAGAATGACTCGTGGCGATCATCAAAGTGATGACGACGATTTCATGGATCCACCTCAACGTAACCGGGCAACTGGACGGAGAAAAGAGGGCGATGAGGTAACTGTCCGCACACCCGCCCCCCTCCTCCTGATTTATGTTATTTGTTGGCACCTAGATCTTTTTTGCAGTCGTCCATCATGAACTAAACTTTCATGACATTGCAAAAACATGGCAACAGCTCAACACTTTTTTGTCTGTTTTTCGCAGAAGAAGAAACGTATTCGCAACAGAGCCTCCCAGGAACGTCTGACTGTGCTGATTGACAAATTCATTGACGATCAAAAGGGAGTTGCTGCTGAGATGGGTATGCAGGTTCTGATGGATGTCCGGTGCACGAACCTTGTCAACCCTGTATGTGACTGGCTTGGTGAGATATACGATCCCGCCTCCAGGGAATTCGTGATCCCGGGACGGGGAAGACTTCCATTGAATGAGGAATCCGTGTTCTGCACTTTGGGTGTGCCTCGTGGACATATCAAAGTCCCGTACGAGGTTAATAATGAGATAGAGGAAGAGCTGTTCGCCCGTTTGTTTCCTGGGTTGGAGTCCATGCCGAACACGTATGTACTGGCAGATTCTCTGCAGGCCATGACGACGCACGGAGAAGTTTTCAAGATGAAGCTACTCATGTACCTTATCTCAGCTGTTTTCGCGCCGACCACTTCTCTTCACCCAAGCAACAAATGTTTCCCCATGCTGGTGAATGATCCATGCTTACTACTGCCAGTGTTTTCGTTGCATTTCTTCCGTTTGATTTCTGACGCGGCAAACTTTTTTGTCTTGAAATTTTGTGTGGTGCAGGCGAATCTGAAAAATGTGAAGAATATGAACTGGTGTAAGTTTATTGCCGACTTTCTCCACGATGCTTTCAAAAACAAGATGTACCAGAAGGGTTGTCGTCTGCATTTAATGGTATTTATTTTTACCAGATCTCTGTGTGAACTCTTTGTTTATAACGCACTTTTATTCATGCATGACAATCTGGTCATAACAAAATGGCAACTGCCATAGTGACAATGTGGCAACTACCATAATGACAACGTGGCAACTGTCATACTGACAATGTGGCAACTGCCTTCATATTAGCATGGCAACTGCCTTCATACTTTGATGGCAACTAACACATATTATCGTTGGATCATACATTATCCTGCTCTTTTTTTTTGAACTACAAATTACCCATGATGGCAACTGATATTTTCTTTTCTTTGTAAAATTGTTTTAAATCAGCTCATGTATGTCGACTATCTTGATCTGTCCACCGTGGATTTCACTGGGGTAGGAGGCCCGCCGCCTACGCACAAGTTTGCTGTTTCTGCGTGGACCATCAGCGCTGTCAAGGCTGTGCTTGCCGCAGACAGGGCAACTGATGGCACGTATGGAAAACTACAGGTTAGTTTTTGTTTGTCTTTTTCACACGGCATGCTTACAAATTTGACATGACGCAACCGTCCGTGGTTCATAAGGCATGCTTACAATTTCTTTTTTTGTTGTTTATAGCTGATGGCCAAGCATGCTATAGACTACAGCGTGTTTGGGGGGCCTCAAAAATTTGGAAAGTGGATGGACGTGCACTCAGCTCCGTCTTGCCCTTCTGAGGTAATCAAAATGTCTACATCCATGGTTTGCTGTGGATTACATGTTGATGTTGCGGAAGTGACTTCAATACGGGTTGTTGTTGATGCTTCTTGTTTTCGTGGACAGGCGAGGGCACTAGTTGAGCATCTAATTGGGCAGTTTGCTTCTGGAATGACCGGATTGCTCGGGAAGTTGGTTGAGGGATGGACGTCTCTCAGTGCCTCTGACAGCGACGCGGTTGCGAGGCAGTTCACTTCATTTGTCCCAGAACGTACACATCGGCCAACCGGTTGTCGTGGCCGGTACGACTACAACAGTTCCCAAGAGCCCGACGACACACAAGATGATGTAGATGGAGACGCTGGCCTCAGCAGGGATGACGACGACGACATGGACAATGTGCATCAGGACACGGATGACGATGGACAAGCTGAAGTTCGCAGAGGCGGCAACAGGGGCAAGGATGCAACAGATGCCCCCCCACCGAAGAAAGTGAAAGAACAGACGGCTGCGAGAGGCCAGAGGGTGTTGCCATCAAGGAGGGGGAGGGCTCCAGATGATGTTGGGCAGGGTTCTCATGGCAAGAAGTCTAAGATGGATCCCGTAGCTGCCAGGAGGAGGTTCGACTTTCAATTTTAGTTTTCCGTTGTGTCTATTTTCTTGGAACAATCTCATCCATTTTTCTTTGCACTTTTTTGTTGTCAAGCGCGGCAACGGGTTTGTTGTCTGACATTTGCCACCTTGCCTTTTTCCCTCCATCTATTATTTGCAGCGAGCCGACCGCTGGTGGACGAGCAGTTATGAAGAAACAGGCGCCAACGCCAACCCGTGCTTCTGCTCGCTTGAACAAAGGTGCCCCCATTGCTGGTGACACCGCTTCCACCAGGTCGTCTCCTCGTACGACGACGACCAACACCGGGGATCCTGTTGTGTTGCCAGACATGAGGAAGGCAGTCAAGAAGTATGTTAATCCATGTGCTTTCATTTTCATATTGTTTTTTTCCTTCAATTTTCCAATGCTATTTTGTTCAGCTTTGTCACATGATCTTCTGTCATTGTCACCCACGCGGCAACCTCTCTTCCCCCAAATGATTTCTTCCTTCATTTTTTTTTAGTTTACGACAACTCATATTTGGTCTTTACATGGCAACTGGCATCTAACCCTCTACCTAATGGCAACTGCCATCTTTTACGTATGGCTTTGTGAGCTCATCCCATACACAGTTTTCAAATTGCATTCCTGACAGAACATACATCTGTTTTTCATTCTTCAATTTTGCTAACATGGCAATTACTGCTGAATGGCAACTGCTAACCATGACACATGGCAACTCAAGTTCCCATTACATGGCAACTACCAACTTTCCACTTGTTTTTCATTCACTTTAAGGTTTCTACCATTTTGCAAAACATATTTTTGCTCATTTTTTTCAAACCTTTCTCATGTGATTTTTTTTCTTTTTGCAGTGTGAAGAAGATTACTACGCGCGGGGCCAAGCATAACATCAATGATCCGCTTGAACGACTACATTCAAAGTTGTCAACGGGGGGCAACTCAAATGTACATGAGGCACCCGGCGACAATACTGCTGCTGCACCGATGACTGCTCCCTGGCCGACCATCTCTGCCGGCTGCGGATGCCCATGCTAGAACAACAGGCATCCGTACATCGGGGACGCCAATTTCTCCTCCAATTTTTTAGAGACGCGCACGAGCTCCCGCCATCTACGTGGGCGCAGGAGGTCAGCGGCGCGTTCCCGTCCCTTGCATCACTCGAGCCTGGCTCGTTGGAAACGGCCAATTCAGCCGTTCCTTGCGGGTCTGGCTCAGACATACCGTTTTCTTCTTACGCGGGTCTGGTTTGGGCTTGATGCGAGCAACCACACACATATAGTGTGTTTTGCCCTTTTTTCTGAAATCATATTTTATCCTCGGTCTTATTGTGAGAGGTGGACAAAAATTGAGGGCGAAAGCCAATGTTTCAAATCCAAGGGAAATATTGATAGACATGGCAAGGAAAGAAACGGGTGGGACCCACTAGTACAATGTTGAAAGCGAAATGGGAAAACAAATGGCATCGTTATTTAGGTGTGACGTGACTCTTTTTCGGAGGGATTTTCAAATGTTTTGAAAAGCCCGGAATGCACGTCATTTTCAAAAAGCCCGGCCGGGTTATATATCGATTGTGACACGAGATTTTATAGACGTCAAATATCATAGCAAATATAATATACAAAGTAAAAGAGGAATGGAGTTAGTACTAGTAGCTGTACCTATTGGACGGGCCCGCACTCCCCCACTAGCTTGTTGGAAGGGATTTTATATAGATTTCCATTTGTCCCATTTGTGAAATACTCCCGGTCAAATTTTGACTCAAATGTGAGGGCATAATAAATCCGGACAGAGGGAGCGTGGTGAGATTGCCGTTGATGGCGCCACCTTAATTACCAGATGGAAATCGCTGCCGACCATGCCAACTTGGAGTTCAATGCTCATCTCGGCATAGCTAGAACAGAAAATGACGTTTATAGTCAAATCCCTTTCTGCTCGGCTGGGAGGTTGGATTTTGGCTAAAGGGCCACAAGAAGCATCCATCAGGGAATCTAAGCCTAAAGAAAACACATGTCAGGAAAGCACTGTGTACACTCATCATGTACTTAGAGCATCTCCAACAGACGCCTAATCTAGCCGCGCGCTAAAAAAATTTTACAGCGCCAAAATAGCGTTTTAGCGCGCCGGACGACCGAGTATCTCCAACAGATGCCCAAAATTATACTGCCCGGCTAGCAACAGTAGCAACTCCAACAGGCGCCCAAAAATAACCACGCACCCGTACCTAGCTCGCCCCGCCGTGGCCGTGGCCGTGCCGCTCGTGCCCGCGGGCGCGCTCCGCCTCGTCGTGGCCACGCCGTCCGTGGCCGTGGCAGCGCTCCTCCCAGCCCCGCCACCGCCGTGGCAGTGGCCGTGGTCGCGCCCGCGCCCTCCCGCTCGTGGCCGTGG
>NC_041387.1:3114928-3160889 GCF_002162155.2 Triticum dicoccoides
CCCGCCACCATGCCGGGGTCGCGCCTGGGCTCCTCCCCGCCCCGCCGCCGCCGTGGCCGTGGCCGCGGTCCGCCCCGCCCGTGGCCGGCTGGCGAGCTGGCACGCGCATGCGAGGAGGCAAACGGCGGATGTGGGCGCACGGGGCACTTTCCACGCGCGTGAAAAGTTCAGCGCGCTGGAGCTCGAGCGCTAAATATACGGCTTGTGATCCAGTTTCGTCCAGCGCGCTGAACGCTTTTTACAGCGTGCTCTATTATGCAGCGTCCGTTGGAGTGCTACTTTCGACTGCGCGCGCGCTAAACTTGCGGTTTTTTGAGCGCGTCGCTAATATTGGGCGTCTGTTGGAGATGCTCTTATAGACTACAGCCATGTATGAAGAAACACTGCTCAGTCAATTAGCTAGGTTCATTATGATGAAACCTGCCAAGCCAAATTCAAGTTTTATACTTTGACATAAAAAGTCGATGGAGTTATTTCATGATTTAATAACTTTATTATTTCAACAGTTTGCTTTTGCATTTTATGCATTAAAAATAACCTGAATATGAACAATACTTTATGTAGATGGTTCGCTGTTGTGAGTATCATAGACCAGTATCATGCATATGATACTCACTCTGTAATGTGTACTTCCATATGTTTGTATTTTAGATGATCTTATTTATTTTCATGCATGACAGATAAAACAAAGTAGCACATCATATCATGATATGATACTCAAGTCTCATATTTCTTCATTAAATAATACAACACAAAATTCTCTAGTCATGCATGATACTTACTACATATACCCCCCACTACAAAAGGTCATATACATGCAAAGGAACATGCATCCAACTCATAAGCAGGGAAATAATAGGCCTTTACATTACGATGATCGAGCATATCGAACAAGTCAACCTTTAGCTTCCGAAAGCATGCTGTACAAACTTTTGCTATTACAATACAGAATTATGAGTGCAGATGTATTAGAGGCTGCGCATCTCAAACAGTGTGTTCTTTTGTACTTAGTGTACCAGCTAACAACCAGTGGAGTTAAAATGTATATACTCCCTCTCTAATGAAATATATATAAGAGTGTTTAGATCACTACTCTTATATTTCTTTACAGAGGGAGTATTAATTGCTGCATCCGCCAAATAGATAGAAACACAACCCGTCGTATATTTGAAATGGCACAGAAGCACAAGATGTACATCTTCATACACAACGCTTCATCATTGACCCATTTGGTCCTTCAATAAATCGCTCATTTATAGAAATTGGAAGGAGCTGCAACCTTAAAAACTTCATCATGCAAACCACAACCTGACGGTTCATAAGAGCACATTTAAGAGATACGTGCACAATCTATGTGCTGGCTAAAACAATAGGACTTTCAGACAGATCAAATTACACATTCTCAATATAACATGAGCAACTCTACATGCACTAAATCTTGAAACGTTCCAAGACAATGGATCCGTGAATACATACCTTCTCCCCTCATGATCATTTGGAACATGGAACCACTTTAAAACATGACCAAATATCTGCAAAACTATAAATAAAGAGCAACTATTACAAAGAAAAATAAGAATATAGTCACTGATAAAAAAATGCATGTCTTCTTGCATAATACAGTACTAAAACAAGGAATGCACAAGACCATGCACCTGAAAGAAGCACAGTACAAAATAGAATTCAGGAGGATGTACTCACTGTTGTTTCATTATTCCATGCTGCAAGAAGGTTCGCAATAAGCCTGGAATTAAAAAAGGGAACGTTCTTGCAAGGTAAAACTCTATCTGAACGACTTCCACAGGGTCTTTACCATGCTCAAGGACATCTTTAATAAATGTGAGAAGCCCACGTACTGTGCTTTCATATCTATCAGGCCTCTCCTCAGTAGGAGGATTACTGTCAGAGAACACATCATGAAGAAGAGTAATGCTATCCCCTTTCGTCGATTTCACAAGTGCTTTCCAATCATTTCCAACAGGCCTTGATAGCATAATGGACCTTAGGATGCCACAGTTTCGACAGTTCAGCATCATCTCAAAGTACATACGTGCAGCCGAGGGCATAAAGGCAACATGATAAGTCAAATATTTGATGAACCACTTCTCCTCAACAAGCTCAATAGTCGCTTCCTCTAGATCTTCTTTGAGCTGGTCAAAGAAAACTGGCAAAACACCATTACTGTTCTGGTACAATGGTATGAAAACCGCAGCAGCTCTGTTCAGGTCTTTGACTCTGGCCTCAAGCTGTCTTCTACCTTCAAACTTGACAGGTTCCTTTTGTATCTTCACATTTACGTACTCTTCATGCTTAACGATCAGAACATCGGCAATACTGAATGCCCCATCCCAGCTGATATTATCCAAGTGGTTCTTTAATATATCAGCCATGATGGCCTGAAACAGACACCTGCCATGGTCTGTTGCAGCTTCAGACATTTCGCCGCCAAATATAGACACGGTATATACAAGTGGGCAGTCAATCAAAAATTCTTCAAGCGGCTGGGTGTTGCATAGACACATAAAAGTCATCATGTTTCCTGGGAGTTGTCTGGCAGCACGGAGTAAACAATTGTTAAGTAATACTAGACTCACCACAAAAGCACTTTGCTAGTCAAGATCAGTGGTAGTTCTGCAGTTTAAATAGGCACTAAACAAGATAACAACAGGTTGGAGGAATAGATGGTAACTAAATAATTGGTCATTCAATGTTGTCAATTGGACCCACAACTACCTCCATCCTCCTATCCCCGCTCCCACCACCGCGTCGCCCTCCTCTAGCGACACGGGGAACCCTAAACTCCGCCGCCGCCAGCCTCTTTTACCTCCCTCCTCGTCTCGCCGCCCCCGGCTATGCCCGCACTGCCCCAAGGAAGGTGGCGGTGGGACACCTCGTGGGAGTGCGTGCGAGTCGGGCCCGGTGCCTATTGGCTGCACAATGACCACGGGCTCGCGGTGAGGTGGCGCTTGCTAGCGGCGCGACGACTGCGGCTTTGTGGTGAGGCGGCGGGCACGGTCACGCTTGACGCGGCGGTGCGGCTTGGTGGCGCATAGATTCGGGTCGCGCAGGCCTTGCGGTGGCGGCGCTCGGGTCTGTCTTCTGGAGGAGTAGCTGGGGTGAGTTGCCTCGTTCACCTAGGCGGCAAGTCTTCGGTGCCGGGTTATTATGTGTTGGTTGTTGTTGTGGGCATGAGCATCTGGGGAGCTACTCTATCATCGACGCCTCATCCACGGCGTGTTCCTTGAGTCAGGCTAGCTTCTGCTATCCAATTGTCGATCTCCTAGGTGTCATGAGCGAAGTGTGTGTTGATTTAGTTTAATTTGGTGTTTTTATCATAATCTGAGGTGTTTGGTATGGTAGTGACGCGGTCTGTGTGCTCTATGTTTGACTTCTTCGCCATTGTTTGGCTTGAGTTTGGAAAAGACGAGTTGTGTGTTAGTGTTGTAATGTGGATGTGGTTGCTAACCTCTCGGTGTAGCACTTATCCAATAGGCATTGTATCAGTCATCTTGGCTACTTTTTCTATGAATATATGATATGCATGCTTGTGTGTTTTCTAGAAATAATAATAATAATAATAATAATAATAATAATAATAATAATAATAATAATTGATCATTACAATCGCTTATCTCCGTCAGCTTGGGCAATTTGGTAGCTTGAATAACATAGTGATGGATGGATCTTGGTCGAATGATGCCTTTTACTTTACGACACAGTGCATCACAAAAGGAGCTAAGTTCTGGGATGGTATGTATTGATAATTTAATATCACAATCAAACTTAAAGGTGGCCTAGTGGTATTTCTCAAACCGCCGTTGATCAAGAACATACGATTTGGTTATACTTTGATGACAAAAACTTCTAAGCCTAGGAAAATCAATTGGATATCATCGTAAAATTGACAGTTGGTTGATTTAGAGCAAGGCTAATAAGAAAGCCTGCTGGTGACCCTATACCCATGCCATGTCACCGACAGCAATTGCAAAAACTCCCTCCTGTCCTTTTTACTTCACATATAAGATTTATCTGAAATCAAACTTTGTCGACTTTGACCAAATTTATATGACAAAATATCAACGTCTACAATATTAAAGTTATGCAATAAGAAAATTAAATTGTTGATGCATCTTATGATATTGATTTTGTATTTTGAATTGATATTTTTTTCTATAAAGTTGGTCAAAGTTTATGAAATTTGACTTCACAAAATCTTATATGAAGACTAAAAAGGATAGGAGAGAATAATAAAGGCTTTCCTTAGCGTCCTCTCTTTCCTCCTCCTCAAGAAAACATCTCAAACTTTCCTCTTACTTTCGTCGGCGCCGCCGCCGGTCCGCCCCATCTCCGACGGTCTTTGGGCCATGGAGGTGCGGAAGACCTCGGCCTCGTTCTTGTTAGTTACAGTGTCTTGGTTGGGGCTATGCGCTGCGGCGATGTCCCTTAGTAGGAATAATGTCTCCCTTTGTTCTCTCACCGTCTCGATGGTGCGTCTAGCATCGTCGGAGGGCGTGTGGAGGTGTGTCTCTGTCGGATCTCACGGGATTCGGTCAGTGCTGGTCTTTGGTGGATCTATTTGGATTCGGTCTTCATTCGTCATGGTTTGGGTGTTTACAGCTTTGATGCTTCCAATATATGACTTCATCAGTGATGGTAGCTACTCTAGTGTACTGATCTTATGGGTCTTAGCACGATGACTTCCCAACTGTCTACTACAAGGTTTGCGTGGCTCCAACGAGGGAGTGATGGTGACAGCGGTGCGTCTTCGGCTCGCTCCAGTGCTTGTAGTCATCGCTAGGTGGTCCCAGACCTAGTTGTAATGTTTATTACCTCTCGTGTTCTTTGTAATACCATGATTGAAGATGAATGACTGAAAGTTTCTCTCAAGTTTGCTTCTTTTCTATTCTTGGCGGCATGGTGTAATTTTTCTACAAAGTTCTGGCGATCGGCGGTTCTGGCTATCGATGATTTACTATCTTAGTTCTTTGGGCTACACCTTAGTCAAGAAAGTTGAATTGTCGCAAACAAGAGGGCATGTAGATGATAATTTACACGGGGTCATGCGTATTGACGAAGTTTAGTGTGTGGTTAGACATTTTTAATTAAGTCTCTTCCCTCATACACCCCGCAAAGTTAATCTAGCAACACGAATAACCATAATTAATAATGGATGTAGGTAGTAGTGTTTTTGCATAAACCCTGGAAGCCATCTAAATTATAATTTTGCTAAAACTGATTAGAGGACGTCTAATTTGGTTTTGCAAAATGCATGTGATGTGGTATAGCCTTCGTCATCATAATGAGCTTATGTATAAGATGGTTATGTTTTAACTATTTAAGTGAAATCAGTTATTGGTAATGCAGGTCAATTTGCTTTACCGCCCCCATGCTCCCACTTTTTTCCCTTCAGTGGGTGCAAACTTTATTTGCGTTTTATGAAACTAATATATTTCTATTTGGTTATTCGATTATGTTTCCATTGCTTCCATCGCATGTAGTTGTATAGTTTTCATGCAACCGGGAAATAGTAAAGTACCAAAACCACTAGCTACACTAAAGCAATTAAGGTTTTCTTATTTTAGTAATATGAGATATAAGAAAGTGAAGAAGGCATGGCTTGTACGCAAGATCGAGGATATTTTGGGACTCCTGAAACTGCCTCAAGGTCACGGTGAGAATGTGATGCTTGTGGTTATCTTCATCTTGCACAGGTGGTTAGAGAAGGAAAAAAAACTTGAGTGAAAGAGTGAGCCGCATTGAGGAGTTTGAATTCACTGTTAGCAGGTATATTCTAATGAGTACTTTGGAACCCTGTTGTAGTTGTCTGTTGTTATGATGAATAATCGTAGGTGCCAGCGTCCGTGAGTAGACTGCCGCCTTGAAATCATGATGATTAATTAGAATGGGAGCAAAAGGAGGATCTATGTACACATGTGAGCAAGGTTTTATACTTTTGTGTGGATAATGGCATAAATGAAGCTAGGGGGATGCTGCTTGCTTTATAGGAAAATATTTAACATGTGTTTACTGCTTTACATATGGAAGCCCTATTGCAAACCATAAGAGGTTCTAGGAAAAAAAATTAGAGTTGCAATCCATTTGGTCATTGGCAAAGTAATTTGGCCAAGTAGGAGTAATTTGAACTAAATGTATAAAACAGAGGGCGAGTATGGTGGCAAAATATCAAGTAGACATGAGACATGAATCTATCATGGGAAGAGCAGAGGAAGATCACGGAAAGGAGAAGCATAAGGACAGTGGCAGCATACATCCTTCTAATTCTAGCATCTCGAAATTGACCTGTATTCTAATTCTAGCATGGTTCATAAGAATCTTTTTTGTTGCCAGAGGATAGTCATAAGGAGCTGATGAAAGTTTCGGTGAAATTACTTTGACAGAAGGAGTCTAGCAAGGGTGAACTGCATGTATCATCACACATGCTAGTACGAACTCAACAAACACCTGATGTAATTAACTTGTTTTGGTTTGGTCTGTGTGGATATGAGCTGGATGTGCAGGAAGAAGAAGCGGAGTGATTTATAACAGTATAAACAGAATCAACAAACACCTGATGTAATTAACTTGTAATTAAAAATTAGAGTACTTATGTCGCTGCCTGCCGCCGGAAAGTTATTTTTCTGGAATGTCACCCGGGGCCCGCCTGAACTTAGTTAACCACTGAATAGAGGGCCCAAACCCGGAATTGTTCATAGTACAGCAGTAAAAATAAAGAAACCAGCCACAGCTCGATTGTTAAGCACAAGAGGGGGCCAGACCCCAAAAGGCGACCCAGAAAGCAGGGCGGCCGTACCTTGGTGGGGATCCGTCGTCCAGAACGGTTGCGTTGGGCGAGCCCACGGCGGCGGCCGCCGTGGAGGGTTTTAGCAGGGGGGCAGCGCAGGGGGATTGCGGATTGGCCTGTGGGGGCGCGGCGGCAAGCAGGGGCTCGCGCGGTTGGTTGCGCTCGTCGGGCCCCATCGCTGCCGCGAAGCAGATCGCGCCGGCGGCAGCGCAAACCCTCGATGTCTCTCCTGGCCCGCTGTTTCGTTTTTTCCCTTTTCTTTTTTGATTGACTTTTTCTTGATGGATTTATCTTTTGATTGATGATGGTGAAGATAACTTGGTATTTTTTTTTCATTTCCTTCGAATGTGTTTTTTCCTTCACGGCGCAGAATTACCAGTGGGCTTTCCGGTGGGCTCTCACTTTGCTATTTACGTGGTCCACTCTGTTTCACGTTCCTCAAAAACAAAAACTTGGTCCACCCTGCTTTTCTCTGTTTTTTTCTTCTTTATTTCTCCGTGAACAAAAAATTAGGATGCCGATAACGCCCGCACGTGTGGGCGTTAAAGGGTCTGGTCACACGTCGTGTGTGGTGTGAGTAGAAGGCAGCCCATACGGATTGTGTGTGGGTGGACATTAGAATTGCCCACACGTGTGGGCGCGGCTACTTCGTGCGACACGCCAACAAATACTAGTCATCTTCATCCCGTACGTGTGGCACGAAGCAGAAATGCCCACACGTCCTAGCGCAGCTACGTTAGGTACTCGCGGGATGACGATTTAGTTGTCATCCTGGTTGGCAGATGTAGTTATCCAAGATGGCAAGTGTAGTTGTAAAAAGCATGGCAACTCTCTCTGTTTTGATTAACTATAGTTGCCATCTATAGTTAATCGCAGTTGCCATGTGTGTTCAAAATTCATGCAAAAGACAATCAACGACCATCCAGGCGTCTGGGCAAGTTAGAGAACGCCCACACGTGTGGGCGTTAGTTGTTTCTGAAAAATTAACACACCGATTTCTCTATTTGGCATATGTGAATTGTACAGTGTTAGCAAAGTATACTAGTACAACTAAAGAAATAATTAACGCAACGAGTATGGGACAAAAAACTAATCAAGTGAGCTAGAGAATCATTTCTGAAGAAATCTCGTCTCAGCAGTGGTACGAACTACTCACCTCGGCCTCGGCGGCAACGCAGATTAATCCAGCATGAGGCAGCAGAAGCAGGAGGACGCTCTTGCGCCCATCGTGGGCCGGCAGCTCTGTGGACGAACATGGGAGTGGGACGCCGCGCCCGAGCCCGTACAACAAGCCGGCGGCCGAGCTCTCTGCCGGTGCCGTGTATACTGTCAGCTAAAGCTAGCCGACCGGCCGGCGTGCAGTTAGCTAGGCTTCCTTCCAGCCAGTGCACCATTGCGGCTGCACGTTGGCTCACCAGAAAAATGAACGATGGCTCGGGAGCGGTGGATGGAAGCAAAGGTACACGACCACCACATGCCCACATGGGGGCGATGGATGGAAGGTACACGACCGCTCATCCAGCTCCCCACGCCACGTCCACGTCCACGTCAACACCCCGCTGTAGTCTGTAGAAGCATCTTTATGTATGTGTGTGGACCAAACTGCAGCATACTGTAGAATAGATGCATCAACAATCGACTATAAATGCGTGTCCATTTCAAGTTGGTTGCCGACGGGCGACGGCTTGGCGGCAACGGACTACAACTAATTATACGGGTTTGCTGTTTCTCAGTTGATTAAGAAATACTAGTACGAACTCAAAAACGTTGATTAAGAAATACTCCATTCGAACAATGTCAAAGGAGAAAGGATGGGCTGCTCCTCTGGTGACCAGAGATGGGCGGCGCATCTGGTCTCCGACCTTCATGCGCCGAGCCTACTGGTTTTCCGGCGAGGCCGCTCCCAACGGCTGCTGCTGATCGATGACCGGGGCAGATGCGTGGATGGGCGGGCGGTGCGACCAGGGGAGGAGATTGAGAAAGAGATCTCGTTTCCATGCCATGTGGCGTTGGTGGGCAGTGTAAGATTAGGGAAACCACATGTTGTGGTGCCTTATATTGATCAATATATAGAGGTTACAAGACAGAGTTCGTATCGTACAATATACGGACATCTATACAAGGACTACACATATACAACCGTATATCTATACACATAATACGGTTATATATTCTAACACCCTCCCTCAGTCGCAAACGGGGCGTCCACGAATGTTAAGACTGTCCCGAAAATCCAAGAAGAGAGGGGATGGCAATCCTTTGGTGAAAATGTCCGCAAATTGTGAAGAACTCGGAACGTGAAGAACCCGGACCTCGCCTGTGGTGACACGGTCGCGCACAAAGTGCAAATCGATCTCCACATGCTTGGTGCGCTGATGATGAACGGGATTTTGTGTCATGTAAACAGAGCTGACATTATCACAAAATACCACAGTGGCACCAGTCACCGGTCGATGAAGCTCCTAAAGAAGCTGCCGTAACCAACATGTTTCAGCCACGACATTTGCAACTGCCCTGTATTCGGCCTCGGCGCTGGACCGAGAGACCGTGTGCTGCCGCTTAGCAGACCACGACACCAGGTTATTGCCAAGGAAGACACAATAACCTGAGGTTGACCGGGGAGTGTCAGGGCAACCTGCCCAATCAGCGTCAGAGTAGGCCAGCAACTTGTTGGAGCTGCGTCGAAACAAAGTGAGGCCATGGCCGGTGGTGCCGCGGATGTAGCGAAGCACACACTTCACAAGTAGCAAATGATTAGCCCGAGGATCATGCATATGAAGACAAATCTGCTGCACAGCATAAGAGATATCCGGCCGAGTGAACGTGAGATATTGAAGACCGCCTGCAATACTACGATACTCGGTGGGATCTGCAACGGAATCACTGGACTTGGCTGAAAGTTTGGAGGTAGTATCAACTGGAGTAGAGATGGGTTTGCACTGCAACATGCCAGCTCTGTCAAGAAGATCCAATGCATACTTCTCCTGTGAGAGGAACAGACTGTCCTTACTGCGGGTGACAGAGATGCCCAGAAAATAATGAAGATCGCCCATATCCGTCATACTGAATTCTGTACGAAGAGTGGCAATCAAACTGTGCAACAATGTCGGGGATGAGGCAGTCAGGATAATGTCATCCACATAGAGCAGGAGATAGGCCATGTCAGCACCACGCCGATAAACGAACAGAGAGCTGTCGGACTTGGAGCCAATGAAACCAGCGGATGCAATGAATGAAGCAAACCGCTGAAACCATGCACGAGGCGCCTGTTTCAAACCATAGAGTGATTTGTTGAGACGACAAACATTGTCAGGGAAACGAGGATCAGTGAACCCAGAAGGCTGACGAGCATAAACAGTCTCGAGGAGAGTTCCGTTGAGGAATGCATTCTTGACATCAAGTTGGTGGATGGGCCAGTCACTGGAGAGAGCAATAGAGAGCACCGAACGAATAGTAGCTGGCTTGACGACCGGGCTGAAAGTTTCATCAAAATCGATACCTTCGCGCTGAGTAAATCCACGAAGCACCCAACGAGCCTTGTAGCGATCCAAAGAACCATCAGACTTCATCTTGTGACGGTAGATCCACTTACCAGTAACAATATTAGCATTGCGAGGTGGATCAACGAGGTCCCAAGTGTTGTTGGAGAGAAGAGCACCATACTCCTCAACCATAGCGGAATGCCAATTTGGATCCTTGAGAGCACCACGATATGTCTTCGGGATGGGAGATAAACCCTCAACATGAAGATCAAATATCCTTTTGGGTTTCACAATGCCCTGTTTAGCACGAGTGGCCATGGCATGAGATGGAGGCGGTGGAGGGGCCCGCGGCCGGCGGGTCCGGGGTGGATCCGCAGCGACGGGGGCTGGCGACGGCGTTGCTGGTGGTGACGCTGCTGTAGTAGGAGAAGGACTCCCAGCGGTGTCACCATCGGAGCTCCCATCAGGGCTCTCGGTAGTGGCCCGAGACCCAGGCGACCGTGGCGAGGTCGGTGGCGGCGACCGAGGCGAAGTCGGTGGCGGCAACCGTGGAGAGGCCCGTGGCGACGGTGACGGTGTAGTCGCATCCTGGGTCACCGTGCCTGGCACGGTGAATGGCATCGACGAAACCGGCTGCTCAGCTCCCTGCAAAAAATCATAAGTGTGCAGGGAAGGAGTAGGAGTTGACGAAGATGTAGGGGAGGCGAAGGGGAAGGTGGACTCATCGAACACTACATGACGAGAGATGATGATCTTTTGGGTTGAACGATCAAGGCAACGATAGCCGTGATGCCGTGATGGGTACCCGAGAAACACGCATGGCACGGAGCGAGGCGCAAGCTTGTGCGGAGCGACGGCTGTGGTGTTAGGGTAACATAGACATCCGAAAACCCGAAGACCGGCATATGCAGGATCTACGCCAAGTAAGGCACGAAAGGGAATACGACCGGAGATGGCCTTGGAAGGCAGCCGATTATGCAACATAACGGCGGTGTGAAGAGCTTCAGCCCAAAAACGAGGTGGCATACTGGCTTGGATAAGGAGTGTACGAGTAATGTCATTGAGAGTACGAATAATGCGTTCGGCTTTGCCATTCTGTTGCGAAGTGTATGGACATGAAAAATGGGGTGCAATTCCATGTTGTTGGGCAAAGGAATGTAGGAGAGAATTATCGAACTCACGACCATTATCACACTGAATAGCCTGCAAGCGTGCACTAAACTGAGTGAGAGCTAAAGCATGAAGGGACGACAAGTGCGACAAAGCTTCTGACTTAGACCGAAGAGGATAAACCCATGCATACTGAGTAAAATCATCAAGACAAACGAGATAATACTTAAAGCCAGAAATACTCTCAACAGGAGATGTCCACAGATCACAGTGAATTATTTGAAAAGGAGTAGTGGTTACACGATTGGTAGAAGAAAAAGGAAGACGAACATGACGACCTAACTGACAAGCATGACACAAACTACTTTTATTCTTTTCCCTAGGGATGATCGAAGAACGAGCTAATGACTTCATAACGGGCCGCCTAGGGTGCCCTAGCCGACGGTGCCAGAGTGCTGCATCAGCGACGAGGAAGGCGTGTGGCTGACTGGCAGTGGAAGGATGAATGGAGTAAAGAGCTCCGAAGCTATTGCATCTGAGAATCTCGGTCCTGGTTAGAAGATCCTTCACAGAAAAACCGAGGGGGTCAAATTCGACGGATACACGATTATCAATGGTGAATTGACGAACTGACAAAAGGTTTTTAACGATGTTAGGAACAACTAAGACATTACGAAGGTAAAGAGGACGAGAGGTGGTGGCAATAGGAAGACGTGCATGCCCAGTACCGGTGATCGGAAGGGTGGAACCGTTACCGACAACGATAGCACGCCGAGAGGAGGAAGGGGGAGACACGGAGTTGAGCATACTGGGATCGGACGCGAAGTGGGAGGAGGCGCCGGTGTCCATCACCCACTCCCTGGTGGGTGCTTGCAGCCCCATGGTCTGGAACTGATGCATGAGCGCGGCCTGGTCCCATGAAGCAGTTGGCGACGCCGGTGATGATGTAGCCGGACCGTAGGAAGACTGCCCAGGGGCGTAGTCGTAACCGTAGGGGGCAAGGCCGTATGGGTTCTGGGCGTAGAACGTATGCGGCGACGGGGTGTGCCGGGGCGCGTAGCCGGGAGCTGGGGCGTATGCGGGCGGCGCACGGCCGAGCAGGCCCCCCTGGCCGTAGGGCCACATCTGGATGGCACCGTTCCAGGGGTGCTGTGGTGAAGGCCAGGATGGAGTGGCAGCCAGCGGGGTCGCAGGCGCCGGGACGATCTCCTTGGAGACGGTAGCGCCGGCCTTCTTCTTCTTCTTCCCTTTTCCAGGGGCCTTGCCAGGGTTGCCGGTGTTGCCAGGGTTGCCGGCGGTGTTGGTGAAGAGGGCTGTGTCGGAGTTGCGGGCGCGGCGATTTTTGCGCTTCATGTCCTGGAGTGCGAGCAACGAGCGGCACTGCGCGAAGGTCATGCCCGGCATGAGGGAGATGAGATCAGCAGCGGCCTCGTATTGCTCGGAGAGGCCGTTGAGGCAGTGGACCACCATCTCAGCGTCATCAACAGGGGCGCCAAGATCTGTAAGCCCATCGGAGAGGGATTTGACCTTCTGAAGATAGTCGGCCATGCTCATCTCTCTCATCTTGAGATCGCCGAGCTCGGCCGTGAGGTGGAGCTGACGATTGATCTTGTGGTCGTTGAAGAGACCGTTGATGCTGTTCCAAAGATCGACGGCGTGGGGATCGTCACCGGGCGTCATGACGGCGTCGAGGATGCTGAGCGAGACAGACCCGTAGAGCCAAGAGACGACGGTGGCGTCGAGGAGAGACCACTCCGGGTTCGGCGCGTCGGGGGCGTCGAAGTCGAGATGATCCAGGAGGGCGTACTTGCGGCAAGCGGCGCGGAAGAAGGTGCGCCATTGTCGGTGAACGCCGGTGTCGAGCGCGAGCTCGACGGGGACGTGTCCCTTGATGGAGTGCAGGCCGACGGCCTGGGCATGCAGCGAGGTCAAGGAGAACGACCCCGTGCTCGTCCCAGATCCATCGGGGCGGACGCGAGAGATAGCTTGGCCTTGGCGGCCTCGGCGGCCTCGGCGTCGGCGGTGTCCTGGCGCTCCTTGGCCGCGGCCAGCGCCCGGTTCGTGGCGTCCGCGTCAGGCTGCGACATGGAGGCGGCGATCGGGGCGCGGCGGCGAGAGGGGTGGTGGCTTCGGGGGCAGCGGAAGGAGGAGGAGGCCGGCACAGGCTAGGGTTAGGGTTTTAGGCTCTATACCATGTAAGATTAGGGAAACCACACGTTGTGGTGCCTTGTATTGATCAATATATAGAGGTTACAAGGCAGAGTTCGTATCGTACAATATACGGACACCTATACAAGGACTACACATATACAACCGTATATCTATACACATAATACGGTTATATATTCTAACAGGCAGGAAACAGTGCGACAGTAGGAGCGACGCGGGGGTCGAGTGCTTGCCTGCTTCCTTCCCATGCTCCCAACCGTGCTCCCACTTCATCCTACGACTATCCTTTTTCCTTTTTATTTTCTAATTTAATCATCCCCCTGATTTTCAGGGGGTGGGGCCGGGTCTTATTTTCTTCCAATCAAATCAAGCCACGTACGCGGGAGCACGGATGGAAGCATGGAAAGGGAGCAGGCAAGTCTCGTCCGGTCGAGTAAGGCGAGAAGGCGGACCGCCATGGCAGGCGCACCTTAAATGTGGGGGCTGGGCCGCTGCACCCATTCACCACCTCCGCTGCCACAGAAGCGGAGAAATCCCCTCTCCCTCTCCAGATCTCGCAGAAGGCGTTGGGCTTTGATGGCGTCCTAGAAGAGGTCACTCGAGTCGGAGATGATGGCGATTGCGGCCGGAGACGAAGAGAAGATGGAAATGCTGAGGGAGACCCTCTCCTGGTGCCCGGAGAAGGGGGTCTGAAGGCGGCGGCGGTGCAGGTATTTCGGATGCTCACAAAGGAGGAGGACACCCGACTGTCCCCAGATGCTGGGGCGGTTGGGGCGCTACGGATGATGTTGTGGGCAATGGAGGAGGCAACCTTTGACGACCCCGGCATGGAAGTGGAGGGTGTTCAGATCCAGGCGCGCCTCCCCCACGGGTCCAGAGGAGGTGGTGGTGGGCGCAGTCATGGCGCTCTCCGCCCCCGCGCTTGGCTCGGCGTCAAGGTCGGTGGAGATCAGCTCAGATTCCACGGGCGACGAGAGGGAGGCAGCGAAGATCCAGATCGGGAGGGAGAAGGCGACCAAGCCGAGGAAGACGAGGCGCGAGGTGACGACTCTGCCCAAACGCTCCCCCAGATTTTCGAGGCGCTCCCCTCGCCTGCTGCACCTGTTCCTCCATGGAGTAGGGGTCTATCCGGCTGGCAGTCACTTCTGGCTGCTGGCTGGAGAGGACTCCGACGAGGAGGTTGGGTCCTCGCCGGATTTACAAGGTATGAACACTTCGTATACTCATTACTTGATTGAGTCTGATGATCAAATAGTCTCGAAAGTGAATAATAAGAAAAAACAGAAGAAGAGTAGACCATGTGATGTTATGAGAGGTAATGATAAAACTAGTTGTTGTGTTGTCCTCAATGGAGGTAGCATCTACAAAATCCCTCGTGATCAAATTATGCTTGGAGAAGAAACTGTAGAAAAGATGAACAGAAAACAATTTTCCCAAATTCCAGATTTCTGGTCTAATGAGGCAGTTTATCTTGAAGATATGGAGTTTAATTTTTGTACGGTGGCTACAGGTAGTGTTGTTTCTAATGAAAAAGGACAACGCATACCTGAGAAAGAGAGAGATCAGAAAAAGTACCCAAGAGGAGGGCATTGTGGGGAAAATGAGGAGACAGGTTTAAAAAATCCGCTTTCCAGGGCTTTTGATTATACAAATAATGAGCCTCTCCTCTTGTTGGAGAGAGAGTGCTTTCCCTTCATGGACCTAGGGTTTCCCCCTCCTCCGCCGCCACCAGACCAGAGAGAGACCAGATGATGAACAAAGGTTTCGGGGGAAATCTTGGTGGAGGGCGGTTCAGTAGGGGAGGCAGAGATAACTTCTAGTACATGAAGAAAGAGGATGAAATAGATCGAGCTAGGGAAAGTTTCCAACACAATGATAGAGGGGAGGAGAGAATCGGGCCAAGATCTGGGACTGGAAGCTCCATCTACCAAACTGGTGGGGATCGTGGACCTCGGAAGGAGATGAGATGTGCTGAGGGAAGCAAGGATGGCATCCCGAGAAATGAGCAAGAGAGCCAAGATCTGAAGGTAAAGAGACTGCTGCGATTATGAATCCTTCCTTTGAGCTGCAGCAGCAACAACAATGGTTTGGGGCTTTGTTGGCTCAAATTGCCCAACAACGGGTGGGTGCCTCTTCTAGAGAGAACAATGGTAGTTCTCTTGATGATGCTAAAGAGACTGAGATAGATAAGAGAAGAAGTGATCCTGTGGAAGACAAAGAGAACAACATGAAAAAGGAAGCAGATCCAGGTGTGGGGAACAGACAAGGATAGAACAACTGGGGACAAATTGGCAGGTTTGGACAGAGGGGAGTGGCTTAGCAGAATAAGAATGGAGCTAATTTCATAGTTTTGTGCAACAAGTGTAAGGATACTAGACATCTGAGCAGGGAGTGCAAGTTGCCCAATTGCATCATTTGTGGAAAGAACTCCCACATTACTAAAGATTGTGCCTGGTTGAAGTAGATCAAACCAACACCCAAGTTTGTAGGATATGCATCAAAAGGACTTGGGGTTCTTCTTCTACAGAACTCAAAAGAGGTGGTGAGCAATGAACAGATAAACCCAACGGCAATTGTCAATATTGTTTCTGCATAGATTAATGAGACCCAATTCTTGGAAGGATTTAATTATGTGTTCAACTGGAATTGGCAGTGGAGATGCAAGAAATAGTGAGACATGGAATACCTGATGAGATTTCCAAACAAAAGCAGACTGACAGAGCTACACAAATTTGGGAACTTCAACTTGCTTGGGACAAAAGCCATTATCAATGTGGACAGTTGGACTTATGACACCCAAGCCATAGGGAAACTGCATACTGTGTGGGTGAAATTTGGTAAAGTCCCTGAGTGTTTCACACATTTATTTGGAATCTGTGAAATGGCTTCTACAGTTGGACCTGTTCTTGAAGTTGACATGTCTACAATTCTCCTAGACAGGGTCAGAGCTAAAGTTGGGTGAGAGATTTTGAAAACATTCCTAAGCACACTGAAGTTACTAACAAAGATCTCGTGATATATAGAATCACCATGGAGTTGGATAGGGTGGTTGAGCAAGGCTGGTATGAGGATAAAAGAAAATTTGAGGTTGTTGAGATAGACCAGGAAAATGCAACAGAGGACATAAGGGAAAAAAATTAAAATTGGTGGCATGGAAGCTGGCGGATGCAAGGAGAACATTTCTCTTGGCAGTGTTGGGCTTAAACAATTTAAGGAGATGGGATAGCAAAGTCAAGAAATTCTCAACATCCAAAAAGAGTACTTGGCTGAGGTTGTGCTTGCAAGAAAGTTGAAGCCGACTTGGACAAAGTTATGCTTAAAATCAAAGAAATGGAAGAGGACAGATGCAGGAAAGAAGCCTGGAGGGCTGTGGAGGAGGAGGAGAATGTGAGCTGGGAAGTGGAGATGAAAAACTTGATGGATATGATCAAAAGACAGAAAGATCTTATCAATAAATGCATGGAAAAAATTGAGCTATGGGAGGAGAAAGAATTGACAGGACAGGAACTTGGGGAGAAAAGTGAGTTTGATAAAATTATCCCACAAGACCCACTGCTAGATGATGCTTATGCTGAACCTGTGGATTATACTGCTAGTCAAGATTCAGTGGAATCTCTGAGCTCAAAACTAGGAATCACTAAAAAATATGAAGGATAAAGTGATAAAGACAAAGACGGGCCAACCAGAAGAAGTGATAGAAACTTGGGCAAGAAAGATGTCAGGATTGAAGACCTAGCCAAAGAAAGAGCTGCTGACAAGGATAACTATGGTAAGCATCCTAACATAACTGACAAAGAAATGTCCTTATTTGAGATGGCCGGCAAAGTAGGAGTTGATTTGGGGTGCTCTATAGAATTGGTCAATCAAAACCTAGACCTGATTACCAATATGGAGTAGGCTAGAAGAGATATTTATCTCCAGAATTTGAAAAATGAAGAAGGGAAAAAATAGGTGAGCTCTTCAAGTCTCATTGACATTGAAGGGGCTGATTTAGAGGACCTATGTTCTAAAGTTGATCATTCTGATGCTGAATTAGAGATAGATTACTATGATAATCTTAAGAAAATTTTCACTAGTGGAAAGAAAATGAGAGGTGGCACCCCAGTCCATAGTGCTGGGAAGCATTTTGTCTCCATATGGAGTGTGAAGAGGAAGAAAAAAAGAAACAAATGATAGGCATGTTCTGGAATGTTAGAGGGATAGGACATAATATTAAGAGAGACTTCAACAGAGATACCATCCTGGAAAAAAAACCTGAATTTTGTGGGGCTACGAGAAACCATTAAAAGTGGTTTTTCAAAAAAAGAATTACATAACCTTTCTGTAAATCTGGGGGGATTCTAGTGGGTATCAATAATGGCTGTATTGAGTTGGTACAAGTTTAAAAAGGAACATATTTTGTGAGATTTCTTCTTTTTGATAAAAAAGGCTAAATTCAGTTGGAACCTAGTTACAGTATATGGAGATGCACAAAAAGATGGAAAAGCAGCCTTTCTAGCTGAGCTTTCCAGAATCTATCAAGATAACCCCCAACCATGTGTGATTGACGGGGATGTCAATATATTAGAAACAAATCTGAGAAAAACAAACCAGGGGGAACTGATCATTTTAGTTTTTTATTCAATGCTATTATTGAACATGCAGGACTTCGAGACTTGCCTTTGAATGGCAGAAAATACACTTGGGCTAATAACTTACTAGACCCTACTTATGAGAGGCAGGACAGAGTTTTGATTTGTCCTGACTGGGAAGACAAATACCCTCTGGCCATGGTTAGTGCTCTGGAAAGAGATATTTCAGATCATATACCCCCATAATTTTAGACATTGGAGATCACAAACCTACCCAGGCTATCTTCAGATTTGAGAATGCCTGGATGTTGATGGAGGGTTTCAAAGAATTTGTTGAAAAAACTGGAATATTACTGTAAGGGTACCAGCCTAGATGCTTGGCAAAAGAAACTTAGAAACATTGGACAAAAGATTAAAGGGTGGATCTTAGATGCCAATGCAGTATATAGAAATAGAAATAAAGAATTATTGGATCTATTAGATAAAATTGATAAAATTGCAGAGGTCAGAGGCCTTAGTGCCCATGACAGAGAGTGTCACAGAACCTTGAGAAAAGAGTTAAAAGATCTGCTTAAACTTGAAGAGATAAAATGGTTACAAAGATACAAAGATAAATAAATTTAAAGAGGGAGATTCCAACACCGGATATTACCATGCTAAAGTGAATGGGAGAAGGAGAAAAAACAGAATCCTTAATTTGGAACAGGAAGGAGAAGTGATTGAGGGGGGTAAACAACTTATGGATTTTATTACTAGATATTATAAGAAAACTATTTGGACAATCTGACATCTCAAATATTAACCTTAATATTCAAGGTTCTGAAGGGATATCTCCCCAGGAACAAGAAGACCTAGTTAAACCTTTTACTATGGAAGCGATACATAAAGTGGTCTTTTCCATGGAAAAAACAAAAGCCCAGGACCTGATGGCTTTGCTATTGATTTTTATCAACATTTTTGGGAAAATGGTTAAAAATGATTGGAAAGCCATGTTGGATGATTTCCACATTGGTAAAATGGATTTCGTGAGACTCAATTTCGGTATTATCACGTTGGTCCCTAAAACCAAGTGTGCTAAACAAATCCATAAATTCAGACCTATTCGCCTCCTGAATGTGAGTTTTAAAATTATTACTAAAGTATTGATGAACAGGCTTAGTAAGGTGATTAACCCAATCATCTCCCCCATCCAAACTGCCTTTGTGAAAGGGAGGTATATCATGGAGGGAGTGGTTATCCTACATAAAGCATTAAATTGCATTCATACCAAAAAACAAAGTGCCATGCTGTTCAAGGTGGATTTTGAAAAAGCATATGATAAAATCAAATGGCCTTTTGTGAATAAGATGCTAAGACTGAAAAACTTTCCTGATAAATGGTGTGATTGGATAATGCACACAATGAGAGGTGGGAAGGTTGGGATAAAATTCAATGACAGTGTGGGCCCCTATTTTAAAACTTTCAAAGGGCTAAGGCAGGGGGATTCTCTACCCCCTCTACTTTTTGACTTGGCAGTAAATGCCCTAGGCATCATCCTTGATAAGGCTAGGACAGAAGGATATATATAAAAGGGGTTCTCACAGATGTTCATGAAAATGGAGTAAACATGCTTCAATATGCTGATGACACCATATTTCTGATTTAGGACGATGAGGAATCTGCTAGAAATTTGAAATTCATCCTAACTGCTTTGGAACAAATGTCAGGGCTGACAATTATTTTTCACAAAAGTGAAATCTATCTGTTTCGGAAGACTAAAAGAAAAGGTGATATCTATCATGAAATCTTCACATGTGCCCTAGGAGAAATTCCTTTGAAGTACCTTGGGCTCCTTGTTTCTAATAAAAGAATTAGAAACAGTATGTGGAAAAACATGACTGAAAAAATCGAGAAAAGATGTGCATGTTAGCAGGGCATATTGCTCAATATTGCTGGCAGAGTGATAATGGTTCAATCATGTCTTACTAATATCCCTATTTATATGATGTCCTTCTATTTGCTCCCTGCTGGAGTCAAGAAGGTGGACTTTTATAGAGCCAGAATGGTGTGGCAGGCTGAAGAAGATAAAAAAATATCACTTGGTTAATTGGAAGACATGTTGTCTGCCAAAACAGCAGGGGGCTGGGGATAACTAATCTGAATTTTTTTAACGTTGCCCTCCTAGACAAGTGGCTGTTGAAATTGGAAGATGAGGAAGGTCTTTGGCAGAATATAGTTAGAGAAAATTATGTTAGAGGGAAACGCTTATCTGGGGTAGAACATAAGAATGGAGACTCCCAATTTTTGTCCAGTCTTATCAAAGTTAAAAAGTTTTTCTATCCTCATATTAAAAAAAACTTGGGGATGGTAAGAACACTAGATTTTGGGAGGACTGGTGGGTGGGGGACAAACCACTAAAAGATGCTTACCCTTCTCTGTTTTTCATTAGCAATGATCATGGCATCTCTATTAGAGAGGCTATTGATAAAGTATGGGATCTCTTTACTTTTAGAAGATCTCTATTTGGTGATTCTGAACATTTATGGAAAAGTCTTAGAGAAAGATGTGAAGAGGTTTTGATGTATGGAGGAAAAGATAAACCCATGTGGATGCTCTCTGCTGATAGGAAATTTTCGGTTAAATCACTATACCTCCACCTCATCAAAACAGATTATTGGCTTCCCACACAAATTCCTGTGGAAAGCTAAAGTTCTAGCTAAAATCGAATTCTTCTTGTGGTTGCTGAATAAAAAAGTGTCCTGACTAGCGATAACTTACTAAAGAGACGCTGGAAGGGTGACAAACATTGTGTCCTGTGTGGGAAGGAGGAAACCATTGAACATCTTTTCTTCTCTTGCTCGTTGGCCAGACTTATCTGAAATTTGGTAAGGTGTGCTTTTGATTTTAAAAAGATCCCAGGCAATCTCAAAGAATGTTTTGGGAGTTGGCTTAACCGGTTTCAAAAAAATGACAAGAGGCTAGTATTAACTGGTACCTCTGCTCTGCTTTCGGCGATTTGGATATGCAGAAATGACATTATTTTTGATAGAAAAGGATTAATGACCCAATGGGTATTGTCAAACTAATGTGCAACTGGATTATTGATTGGGCTGTCTTGCAGAAAAAGGACCCAGAGGAAATAATTATGATGCTAGGAGCAAGGCTTATCGAGTAGGTGGCAAGTGAAATCTACAGGGCGGCTCAGGGATGGCGTTTTAGAGTTTTGCGGCTGCAGATGTAAAGAATGGTGGACATGCTGTGATGAGAGGCTCCTGCTTCCTCCTAGATGTCCATATACTTTTTGATTCTGTTATGCTGTAATATCTGAATTTCTATTGTCCTCCCCTTGCCTTTAGTCAGGGGTCTAGCTTAGTTCTCTGGCATAGACTACTCTAGCTGATGTTGGGTCTGGTGATGGTGTTTTGATATTCTCGCTACTAGTGGTTTCTTTAATAAAAATCAGAGGGGAAACCCTATTTCGCCGAAAAAAAAGAAATACTCCATTTGTTCAATGCTTTGGATATTTCAATATAGATTATACACCAACTAGAATGAGTGAACAAACACACTAAAGCAACATACCAGTACACATTCATTTCAGAAAAGAAAAAAGTTGCAACATCTTACACTTACATTTGTGAACAGTGGGAGTAGCTTTAGCTAAATCAATGCTGGTCGTTGAATTATGCATGGAGGTTTGGGATGTTTTTATTTTCTAGTTTTTGGTTGTTGCGTTTTTCTTTCTATTGTTTTCACAGGAGATGACTGAAAATTATCCAATCTGTAAAGAAATATAAAAATGCTTGAGATCACTACTTTAGTGACCTAAACATTATTATATATTTTTTACAGAGGGAGCAGTTATTATTTCTAAATCAATAAGGCTCTAGGCGCTTCCTTAATCTATCTATACTATTAAAGAGGAGTCTGTGATCGTGGTGGTAGACTTGTAGGTTGTTTGTTCGCCTCCACCGTTCTTTTCCATATCGATCTATGATCCTTCCTACATACGTTATTTTCTTCCAATTATACTGGTTTCTTTTCACTATATTGCTTTGGTTCCCAATATTTTTTCCCACGATGAGCATCGCTTCCAATTATCCTCACAAATATCATGCACTTCTCCTTCTCACCGTTCTCTCATCCCAAACCTCAGATCTCGGGCTTCGGCACCACCAACCACACCGTTGTCACCGCTTAGTTCGCCTACAGAGAACCGGACAAGTTTGTGGAGCTAGTGACGACGTTCACAGGGGAGGAGGGGAATGTGGAGGAGCGCGGGTGTGGGGGGTGGGGGGGTAAGCATGAGCATCATGGATGTGTTGTGCTGTGAGGTGGAGCATGAGTGTTATGGAAACCCGGAGGCCATCCAAACCCCTCTACTAGATGGGTCGCTTACCGCTTGATGCTATTGATGATGCATGACTAGCACATCAGTGTTTTTATTACCATCGACATGCTCTACTTCCTGCATTACCCTTTGATTCAGTGGTTGTGGCGCTGGGTGAAGCGGGGTGAGCAGGAAGACCCTTAGGAGGAGGAAGATCAACAAGAAGCTAGGGCGGCGGGTATGTCCTCTGGGTCCATGTTGCACCCATTGTGCATGACGCGGTAATGGTCTATGGCGCGGTTGAGGTCGGTTCGTCCACCGATGCGTGTAGCAAATCAGCTCTGCGCAGTTTTTGGCATAATTAACTGTAGGGGAACGTTGCATGGAAAACAAAAAAAATTACACACACGCAAGATCAATCCATAGAGATGCATTGCTACGAGAGGGGGAGAGCATCTACATACCCTTGTACATTTCTAAGAGGAAGAGTTTATTAACGTGGTTGATGTAGTCATACACCTTCACGATCCGTTTCGATCAAGCACCGAATGTACGGCACCTCCGCGTTCAGCACACGTTCAGCTCAATGACGTCCTCGCCCTCTTGATCCAGCAAGAGAGGCGGAGTAGTAGATGAGTTCCGGCAGCACGACGATGTGGTGACGGTGGTGGTGAAGAACAATCTCCGCTGGGCTTCGCCAAGCACAACGGTTTAGAGCGGAGAAGGAACTAGAGAGAGGGGGCTCTGCACATTGCTTGGGGATTCGTGGTGTGTGGCGTCCCTCCCCTCCTCGTATATATAGGTGGAGGGGGAGGGAGGCAGCCTAGGGCGCACCCGAAGGGGGCTAGCGGCTGCCCTAGGTGCCTTCCTAGGCGTCCCCCTTCCATACTTGGTGCACGGGGGAAGGAAAGGGAGGCAGCTGCCCTAGGGCGCCCCCTCCTTCCTTAGGCGCGCGGGCAGGGGAGGTGGAGCACGCCCGGCCCCTTGTGGGTTGGTGCGCCTCCCTCCTTTGGCCCATGAGGCACCAATAGCGGGACCTAGATGTCTATATTGGTTCCTACATATTCTATGAATATCTTTATCCATAGAACCTTTATGACAACATAGGTAGTTCCGTTTGTCTGCCGGTATGTTTACTTTCCCGAGATTCGATCGTCGGTATCTCCATACCTAGTTCAATCTCATTACCAACAAGTCTCTTTACTCGTTTCGTAACACATCATCCTGTAACTAACTCCATAGTCAATTTGCTTGCAAGCTTCTTGTGATGTTGCATTACTGAGAGAGCCCAGAGATACCTCTCCGTCATACGGAGTGGCAAATCCCAGTCTTGATCAATGCCAACTCACCAGACACCTTCAAAGATACCTGTAGAGCACATTTATAATCAGTGGCTAGTTTCTAGTCGAGGGTGGACATGCAGCTTGGATAAAAAAATGCGGCCCACATGCGATTCAAGGTTGGACATGCAGCTAGAACAAAAAATGGAGTCACAGTTGCGGCTCAAGGGTGCACTTGCAACGGGAGACAAAAAAATATCGGGCCCAGTTGTGAGTCAAGTGTGAATTTGAAACTGGGGCAAAAACGATCAACGACCCTGATGCATGTCAATGGTGGACTTGCAACGCGTATAAAAATGACCGGTCCCGGCTGCAATTCAGTGGTTGACTTACATGTGTGGCAAAAATGTGGACTCAGTTGCACCTAGGATAAAAAAGATGGACTTGGTTGCGAGTTAATGATTGGCTTGTGATAACCCACAAGTATAGGGGATCAATTGTAGCCTCTTTCGATAAGTAAGAGTGTCGAACCTAACGAGGAGCTAAAGGTAGAACAAATATTCCCTCAAGTTTAATCGACCACCGATACAACTCTACGCATGCTTAACGTTCGCTTTACCTAGAACAAGTATGAAATTAGAAGGACTTTGTAGGTGTTGCTGGATAGGTTTGCAAGATAATAAAGAGCACGTAAATATAAACTAGGGGCTGTTTAGATAAATAAGCAATAAAGTAAATATAGCGAGTGTGGAAAAGTGGTGGTAGGAGTTGCGGAATTGTCTTGACTACTTTACTAGACCTATAGCAAGTTTTATGTGGGAGATGCATAAGCTAACATACTTTCTGTTCTTGGATCATATGCACTTATGATTGGAACTCTAGCAAGCATCCGCAACTACTAAAGATCATTAAGGTAAAACCCAACCATAGCATTAAAGCATCAAGTCCCCTTTATCCCATACGCTACAACCCCCTTACTCGGGTTTATGCTTCTGTCACTCAAGCAACCCACTATAAGAGAATCATGAACATATTGCAACACCCTACGGCAGGAATCCCTCACGCTTGCGCGACACGGAGGGCACAATAGGACAGCAACATAACCACAAGCGAATTAAACCAATCATAGCAATTCATCAATCACCGATAGGACAACGAAAATCTACTCAGACATCATAGGATGGCAACACATCATTGGATAATAATATGAAGCATAAAGCACCATGTTCAAGTAGAGGGTACAGCGGGTTGCAGGAGAGTGGACCGCTGAATATAGAAGGGGGGAAGGTGATGGAGATGTTGGTGAAGATGGCGAAGGTGTTGGTGTAGATCGCGGTGATGATGATAGCCCCTGGCGGCGTTCCGGCGCCACCGGAAGCGAGGGGGAGAGAGCCCCCCTCCTTCTTCTTCTTCCTTGACCTTCTCCCTAGATGGGAGAAGGGTTCTCCCTCTGGTCCTTGGTCTCCATGGCATGGGAGGGGCGAGAGCCCCTCCGAGATTGGATCTGTCTCTCTGTCTCTCTCTGTTTCTGCGTTCCTTCTGGTGCCCTTTCACTATTTCTTATATATTCGGAGATTCATAACTCCGATTGGATTGAAACCTTCGCCCAGATTTTTCTCCGAAAATTAGCTTTCCTGCGGCCAAATAAGAGTGTCAACCGCCTTACAGGGTGCCCACGAGGGTCAGGCGCGCCCCCCTGCCTCGTGCCCCCCTTGAGCACCATCTCGCATTGATTCTTCTTCCCAAATCTCCCAAATATTCCAAAAATATTCTCCGTCCGTTTTTATCCCGTTTGGACTCCGTTTGATATGGGATTTCTGCGAAACATAAAACATGCAACAAACAGGAACTGGCACTGGGCACTTGATCAATATGTTAGTCCCAAAAATAATATAAAAAGTTACCAAAAGTATATGAAAGTTGTAGAATATTGACATGGAACAATCAAAAATTATAGATACGACGGAGACGTATCAGCTTGCAAATAGGACAAACTAAGACAATCCCTAATTGTGAGTCGATGGTGGACTTGGAACGGTAGTGAAAAAAATTCAGCCCCCGTTGCAACTTGTGGGTGTACCTGCAACTAATGAAAAAAAGATTCAATCCCAGCTACGATATTAAAGAAATATCTAGCCCAATTACGAGTCAAGGGTGATGTTGCAACTACAGGAAAAAATGTCGGGCCCAATTGCAAGTCAAGGGTGGACTTTAACCGGGATAAAAAATCAGCGCCCAGTTGCATGTCAACGGTGGACTTGAAACTGGGATAAAGAAAATGATCAAATGCAGTTGCGAGTCGATGGTTGACTTGCAACTATGGTAGAAAAAAAGATCAAGAGCCCGATTATGAGTGAATGGTTATCTTGCACCTAGAATAAAAAGGACAGGCCAGTTGTAAGTCGATGGTTGGCTTGCAACCGAGACAAAAAGTTTGTCCCTAGTTACGATTCGACTCTGGACTCGCAACTGAGGCAAAAACAAGTGAGCTCAATTGCAAGTTGAGGGTGGACTTGCAACTAATTAAAAAAAGAGTTGGTCCTATTTTTGATAAAAAAAATAATGTTGAGCCTAATTGCGAGTCAAGGATGGACATGCAATTGAAAACAAAAAAAATTCAGTTGGAAGTTAGTAGTAGACTTGCAATGGAAGCGAAAACACATGGTTGGTCTCAATTGGAAGTTAAGGGTATAGTTACAACTGGGGCAAAATGGCATGCAAATAAAATAAAATAATAGCCCATGAAAATGGCTTCAAAATAAAAGTCAATAATTGAAAACAAAAGTCAATAATTAATAGCCCATGAAAATGGCTTGAAAATAAAATAAAACAAAGTAGAACAAAAATGGGCCTAACAGAAACGGGTCACCAACAGGACTTCACATGGACGCGGGATACACGCGACAAAAACGAAGCGGGATAAAGATTGCACAAAGATCGCAACAAAAGAAGATTAGACGGGCCACAACTTGCATGTGACATTGTCAAATCTCATCGATTTAAAAAATGTTCCAATATTTTTAAAATTTTCATCAACTTAAGAAATTTTAATAAAAAATTCGTAAATTAAAAGGGCCGTCCCCATGTTGCCACTGAAAATAAAAAGGGTTCGCCCCCCGTTGGGGTGTCGTGGATGAACTTGTAACTAAGCGAAAATAAAATTCAGACCAAGGGTTGACACCGACAGAAAAAAAGTTATGAATTTAATTCAAAAAATAAAAAGGAAAACAAGAAAAACTACAAAAACATTTTTATTCTAAGAAAATGGATTTATGTTTTCCTCATACGGTGAGATAACAAAAAAGAAAAAATAGAAAATGAAAGGAGAAAAGCAGTAGTGTGTTTCCATGTGTGTGGGCACGAGCCAAAGACAACGCACGCAGCCACACATACATAAAAAGTACTTCCTCCGTCCCATAATATAAGAACGTTTTTGACACTACACTAGTGTCAAAAACGTTCTTATATTATGGAACGGAGGGAGTACTATAGATAAAAGCTCAGTGGACCAATGCGTGAAACATGGCAGCTTTTTATCCAACGGTGGACAATTTAGATGTGAGCAAACAGATGGCGCTTCGTTATCATCGTCTACTATATGATGAAAAAAACATCTATAACGTACAATGACAAGAGAACCTTTTTATAATGTATGTACTATATGATAAAAAAAACCATCTATAAAAAAACCATCTGTCAACGGTGGGCACACATTTATAACGTACAATTTAGATGGTGACCCTTTTACTTGGAGGAGAGACGATGCTTGGGCGTGCGGTGTGCAATGTGGAATGGGCTAACAAATTCCCTCAGGCCGTGGTAATTAATGAGTAAAACGTTTATTTTGATCACCGTCCACTCGTACTGGATACAGAATATTTTGACGGAAATATTTTTAACGCCCCAAGGGGACGAGTAAATCAGTTTGAAGCTCGATGGCTCAAGGAGGAGACGGTCGGTGAAATTGTTCGTGGAAAAGGAAAATATGATGGGTATTGGGCCAAAGCTCACTGATCGTACTCGTGCGATTCAGTCAGATTTGCACATTTGGGATCATGAGGTTTTTAGAGGGCCAAAACAGAGAACAAAAAAGCTCAAAAAAGAGTTGAAAAAGTTATGAAGAGGCCCTATGAATGTGGATTCCCAAGCACGACAAAAGGAGATTTTGGTTCTCATTGCAAATTTGCTGGAACAAGAGGAGATTTATTGGGTACAGCATGGTCGTGCAAATTGGTTATTGCATGGGGATCGCAACACTTCTTTTTTTCATAACGCGGCAACAGCTAGAAAGAAAAGGAACCACGTTAAAAAATTGCGTGGGGACGACAAAGTCTGGATGCAGATACAAAAATGAAGGATTATATTAGAGGGTATTTTTCAAAACTCTTAACGTCAGAAGTCGCTCAACTAGACCCGGGTGTTCTCTCTCTTGTTAAAAGAAAAGTGACAGATGAAATGAATAGGGCTCTCATGGCCCCATATACGGCAAAGGAAGTTAAGAAAGCCTTATTTGACATTGGTGACTTAAAAGCGCCGGGTCCAGATGGTCTACACGCTATTTTTTATAAGAGATTTTGGTCTATGTTAGGAGAGGACCAGACAAAAGAAGTACTTCAAGTGGTGAATACATTTTCAATACCGGCAGGATGGAATGGTACTGCAATTTTCATGATCCCAAAAGGTTAACTCCCCAGAAAAGGTTACTCAATTTAGACCTATTAGTTTATGCAATGTGGTGTATATGGTGATAACCCACAAGTGTAGAGGATCGCAACAGCTTTCGAGGGTAAAGTATTCAACCCAAATTTATTGATTCGACATAAGGGGAGCTAAAGAATATTCTTGAGTATTAGCAGTTAAGTTGTCAATTCAACCACACCTGGATAACTTAGTATCTGCAACAAAGTATTTAGTACCAAAGTAGTATGATAATAAAGGTAACGGTGGCAAAAGTAAAGATAAATGTTTTGGGGTTTTTGTAGTTGTTATAACAGTAGCAACGGAAAAGTAAATAAGCAAAGAATAATATATGAAAAGCTCGTAGGCAATGGATCAGTGATGGATAATTATGCCGGATGCGATTCCTCATGTAATAGCTATAACATAGGATGATATAGAACTAGCTCCAATTTATCAATGTAATGTAGGCATGTATTCCGTAAATATTCATACGTGCTTAAGGAAAAGAACTTGCATGACATCTTTTGGCCTACCCTCCCGTGGCAGCGGGGTCCTAGCGGAAACTAAGGGATATTAAGGCCTTCTTTTAATAGAGAACCGGAACAAAGCATTAGCACATAGTGAATACATGAACTCCTCAAACCACGGTCATCACCGAGAAGTATCCCGATTATTGTCACTTTGGGGTTGTCGGATCATAACACATAATAGGTGACTATAGACTTGCAAGATATGATCAAGAACACACATATATTCATGAAAACATAATAGATTCAGATCTGAAATCATGGCACTCGGGCCCTAGTGACAAGCATTAAGCATAGCAAAGTCATAGCAACATCAATCTCAGAACATAGTGGATACTAGGGATCAAACCCTAACAAAACTAACTTGATTACATGGTAAATCTCATCCAACCCATCACCGTCCAGCAAGCCTACGATGGAATTACTCACGCACGGCAGTGAGCATCATGAAATTGGTGATGGAGGATGGTTGATGATGACGACGGCGACGAATCCCCTCTCCGGAGCCCCGAACAGACTCCAGATCAGCCCTCCCGAGAGAGATTAGGGCTTGGCGGCAGCTCCGTGTCGTAAAACGTGATGAAACTTTCTCTCTGATTTTTTTCTCCCCGAACGTGAATATATGGAGTTGGAGTTAAGGTCGGTGGAGGTCCAGGGGGCCCACGAGATAGGGGGGCGCGCCCCCTGTCTCATGGACAGCCTGTGGGCCCCCTGGTGTATATCTTTCGCCCAAAAATTCTTATTAATTCCAAAAAGTGCCTCCGTGGATTTTCAGGACATTCCGAGAACTTTTCTTTTCTACACATAAGACAACATCATGATAGTTCTGCTGAAAACAGCGTCATTCCGGATTAGTTTCATTCAAATCATGCAAGTTAGAGTCTAAAATAAGGGCAAAAGTGTTTGGAAAAGTAGATACGTTGGAGACGTATCATATGGTTATTTCAAAAATGATTGCAACGCGTCTGAAATTAATTCTGCGAGACATTCTCAGCCCAACTCAGATTGCTTTTGTCCCTGGGAGACTAATCACAAATAATATTTTGGTAGCATATGAGTGTTTCCACACAATAAAAAAAATAAAAGAACGGGTAGAGAGGGGATGTGTGCAATCAAGTTGGACATGCACAAAGCTTATGACCGAGTGGAATGGCCTTTTTTTAAAGCAATTTTGTTGAAGCTAGGTTTGAAGGAAAACTGGGTGAATTTGATTATGCAATGTGTGTTTTCTGTGGAGTACATGATTCAGTTTAATGCAGATCAGACTGATAGTTTCAAACCCATTAGAGGGCTAAGGCAGGGGGACCCCCTCTCCCCCTACTTATTCCTATTATATAAGGAGGGCCTGACCGCCCTTTTAGCAAAGGCGAAGGAGAGAGGAAATATCTCCGGCATAAAAGTTAGCAGGGAAGCTTCCTCAGTTTCTAGTCTATTATTTGCGAATGATTCATTGATCCTCATGCGAGCAAATGCAACGAACATGGAGGCCCTTAGAGCGGTTCTGGACTCTTACTGTGCCGCCTCGGGGCAGATGGTGAGTGTCAAAAAATACAACATATTTTTTAGTCCCAATACGAAAGTGAAGGACAAAGCTCAAATCTGTACAATTCTAAATATTACGACCGAGGCACTTAATGATAAATATTTGGTTTACCTGCCAATGTGGGCATGGACAAAAGCGATTGTACTTTAGTTTTTGATTGATTGTATTATTATGAAGATTAGTGGATGGAAAGAAAAGTTGTTATCGATGGGTGGAAAGGAAATTTTGCTTAAGCCTGTTGTTCAAGCTATCCCAACATATGCAATGTCCGTCTTTAAAATTCCTAAATTTTTTTGCAAAGGAATCATAAACGCGATGTCGCAATTCTGGTGGGGTGACGAGGACAATCAGAAAAGGAAGCACTGGATGGCGTGGTGGAAGATGTGTGTTTCAAAAGACCAAGGAGGAATGGGTTTCCGTGATATACATTGCTCTAACCGGACTTTATTAGCGAAACAAGCGTGGCGTCTCCTGGATAATCCTGAATCGTTATGTGCAACAATCCTAAGAGCCAAGTATTTCCCCGAAGGCGATTTGATGAGCGCAGTATTAAAAAAGGGCTCCTCCTTTACTTGGCAAAGCATTATGGCGAGAGTGGATTCTCTTAAGAATGGCTATATATAAAGACTGGGAACAGGAAAAAAATATTGAAAAAAGGAGAGATGGATGGATCCTAAATTGTGCAGATAGAAATATTATTACACCTAGAAGGGGGAATCTACTGATGAAAATTTCTGATCTTATTAACCCAGTCATGAATGGTTGGGATGAAGATTTGGTGAGACAAACTTTATGGCCAACTGATGTTCGTAGAGTCCTAGCGATCCCGATCCCTATGCATAATATGTCGGACTTTATTGCGTGGAGCTATACAAAAAACGGTTTATTCATTGTACGATCAGCTTATGTGAAGGAATGGAATAAGCAATATGGGAGGAAGTTGGAATACTCGAATGGCATGGGTAGAAGTAAGGTTAATCCTAAGATCTGGAAATTAGCTTGTCAAGCGAAGGTTAAATTTTTATTTGGCGGACGCTTCACGGAACTCTACTATGTCGCGTTACATCAGCCAACAGACGTATAAAACTCAGCCGATCTGTCCAGCATGTTTGGATGGGCCAGAGGACACAAACATATATTATTTCTTTGCCAGAAGGCAAATAAGTGTGGGAATATTTGGGGCTGTATGAAGTGGTAAAAAAAGCCCACATCATTGATCGTGCGGGAGAGGCAGTTCTTGAATTCTTACTCCTTATGCTTGATCATGAACTACCCATCTTGGGCTCCCGGAATGCAGGGGAACTAATCGCTATAGCTGCTTGGTATTTATGGTGGAATAAACGGGAACTAGTCCATGAGGGTAAGTCACAAGAGGCGTCACAAACCTCGATGGAGATTCGGGCTATAACAGGGAATTATGTAAATGCACACTCTCCTAAAGCAAGGAGAATGAACGAAGGATGGTGCAGACCTTTTAGGGGGGTTTGTTAAATTGAATGTGGATGCTTTTTTTGATCATGATCAGCTAAGGGGCACATCGGTTTCTGTTATCAGAGATGATAAAGAAAACTTCATAGTAGGTGGTAACCGGAGGATTCAGTACTGTGCGGATGCTCTGACAGCGGAGGCGTTAGCACTCAGGTTTAGTTTACTGCTGGCACAAAGACGGTCTGCAACCGTCTAATCATCAGTTTTGATAATATGAAAGTCATTGACACAATGAAGAACGGAGGACAGTCTGTGGGAGTGGCGGCTGCAATTTTTGAGGATTGTTTCTTTATGGCCTGTCATTTTTCCTAAAATCAGTTTTTAACATTGTAACAAGGAAGGGAATAAAGTAGCTCATGAGCTTGCTAGATTAGCAAAATGTTCCATTGGTCAACTGTCCACCCAGTCAAGTGCAAAAAATACAGTGGAATCACGCAACGCACGCTGCAGGTGTGCTTCCTGCCCATGAGGAAAGAAGAATGACAAGGTTCAGATTTGATTGTTTGCATCATGGGAGCTGATTACCCAAAAATGTTCCTGGGAGACTAGGGATTGGATAGAGGAGCCCATGGAAAATCTTGTAACTCACAAAGTTCAGGTTGATTTTCAAAAAAAAAAGAAAAGAAAAATGACGCGAGAGCTCTGTGGGCTCAGGAAAACAACAAAGGTAATTTCAGGAAACATCAAGGAGCAAACAGAAGACGTGCGGCATTTTTCTAGCCAACAATCGCCCCGGCGGCGCCGCCGGTGGAGGCGATTTGGATCTGAGATGGAGCAAGCGACCGACGGCGACGGGGCTCCTCTCCCGCCGAGCCTCCTCCTCAACCTGCAGGTCTACACCGCCACGGCCTGCGGCCGACGCAACGCCACCACCGCCTCCTGCAAGGCGAGGGGCGGCGCCCACGACGTCGAGGTCACCCTGCTCGCCGCCATGCCGCCCCGCGTCTCCTCGCTCCAGGTTTGCTGCGCCCGGCCTGCGCCCGCCTCCGCCCACGCGCCCTATATAGCCGCATCGGAGGCCGACCTCATCCTCATCGGCGTCGCTGTCAGCAACCGGCGGTATGACTACTTCCTTTACAAATTGGCCGCGGGTGAGGGGGGATCCTCCTTGGAGTTGTTCCCGGAAACTTCCCTCTCCTCCCTCTCACTCGACGACTCGTGCGTCGGCATCCTGCGCTGCGGTGACTCTTATTTGGTCGCCGGGCTCTGCTACACGTTCTCGCCCAGCGAGTACGATCTCCATATCTACAACTCTGGCACGAGGGGATGGACCACCAGGCCGTCCCTGTCCAGCCAACGGCAGGAGCACGCCCCCAGCTACCATGTCAACCACAAGGTGATCGCTGTGGGGGGAGAGGCCGGCACCATGGCCTGGGTCGACCTCTGGCAGGGCATCCTCCTCTGCGACCTGCGACGTGATGACCCCTGCCTGCGGTACATCCCGCTGCCGCCGCCGCTGCTGCCGGGCAGAATGCTGGAAGGCTGCCCGAGAAATGCACGGGACATTGCGGTCGTCGATGGCCGCATCAGGTACGTCGAGCTGCAGATCCGCATCAGGCCTGGCTCGGCCAGCAGGGGCGGCTACCTTGCCGATGGCTGGACTATTGCCATGTGGAGCAGGAGCGCCGCCGAGAATGATGATTGGCACCAAGACTGCAAAGCCGATGCTTCTCAGGTCTCTGTCACAAATAAAGTTCCAAACTTCGATTTACTGCCTACGCTGCTGCTAGACGCTGAAGGCCAAACCAAGCAGATCTTGGCGAGACTCCACACAGGTCATCCCACACTCAGCCTGCACGACCACCGAGTCGTTTACCTCATGACTAAGGTCGACCACCGGGATGACAGGGCGTGGGTGCTCGCCGTTGATGTCAGGAATAAGACACTGCAAGGAGTTGCCGAGTTCACTGCCGATAGAGTACCTGGTTTCAGTTACACATATACACACTCTAGGGTCTCTCAGTATCTGAATATGGCTCCTCCAGGTAACTATATTATGCCAGAGCCTGCCGCCTGTGACTTTCTTCACACTTCAAAAATATATAGCATGTATCTGGGAAGAGAAAGCCCTCTTGTAAAACTTACGCTCTGCTTAAGTGTTGCGGTATTTATATACTACAAATGTTCAGAAACTGCAGTCGTCATAATTACCTGTGAAATTCTGCAGTTTTTCACACCTTTACAAAACTGTGCTTGTGAATTTACAGTATTTGTTCCAGAAAATGATGTTGTTGACCTACCTAGTTATAATTAAGAATAGATGAACTAATACATGTCAACTCGTTAGTGTAAGAAAACTATCTCATCAGCATTTCCTGAAAAATCTGAACGAACGCAAGTCTTTGGTCAATAGCATGTTCAATGTGAAAGATTAGGTCTATTTGGAATATTCCTAGGTAGGTAAACCACCGATGGCAAGATGTATTTGGTAATTGGAAGGAATATGAAATAAGAAAAGTCAGGTAGAGCTATAGCTACAGAAAGAGTTCGGTTCTAGAAAACAGAGATCCAGAGGAAATTCTGTAAAACTTCAATTGTATTCAAACATCTTGCGTTTGGTACTTCGGTCTTTCTTAGCAACCAGGTTATTCCTTATAAACTCCGAGATAAAAAAAATCCAAACATGGCCTGAAGAACCTGTGTCATGGCTGCTTCCATGCAAATAATGTAATGGGGACACCAGCAAAGTAACGCTAGTGGTTATTAGCCTTGGTAACACATGATTAGTCGATTATTATCTTTTATTTTTGTAAGCAAGCTAGCTAGTTTCAAAATGGTTGATCAAATTAAATCTCTCTCAAATTAGAAACAAGTTAGAGGATGGACCTATATAAAAGAGGAGCCCCTCATGGCAAAAATCGTTAGGTACTCCCTCCGTCCCAAAATAAGTGTCGTGGTTTTAGTTCAAAATTGGGAGAATTTCAACTAAAACCGCGACACTTATTCTGGGACCGAGGGAGTACTTAGTAAGTCTGGTGAGCTTATAAGCATATGACATTAGTGCCTCGATGTATACAAGAAAACCAATAACTCATAAAAGAAAAATAGCTCTTTTGACTTTATCTCTGACAACAGAGCTGACCACTTGGGTGCTATTGCATTGTAGAACTAGAATTGATTAATAGTCCATGAAGGGCATCAACAGACTATTTTTTAGTAGTGATTTAGATGGAAAAGCAAGTGGGGTGTTGAGCTGCATTTAATTGTTTATGAGCCAATTTATCTTCACTAAAATCTGAGCTATTTTTTCTGGTCGCAGATGCAAAGAAGTTTACCTGAAACCTCGTGCAGGAAGCTTCCTGGAACTGACATGGGTCTGAAATCAATACGCTTTGATTTGTCCATCCTACCAGGCAAATGATGGCATGCTTAAGTTTTTCCAATTAACTAACTACTATGGTGTTTGGAAAGAAAAAGAACAGAACTCTCGTCAATATTTATCAAAGTTATGGTTAGTAGCAAGGATGGATATGTTGATATTTACAGTTTTATAAACTCTACTCAGATGTCGTTTGATCTGTTTATGATTTATGTTGGTTGTAGAACATACTTTCAACCTTTCGAGGTTTGTAATTGCTCACTTGTGGCTGGATAGCGATGTGGTTGCTCATCTTGGGCGGGAGCTCTCCGAAATGTTCTCGAATAAAAGGCCAGTCAAACTGGAGCAAGTTGGTGTACTTTGGACGTTGACATGGAATCTTATGAAATCAGGGGTCAGTCAACTTGAAAAGTTCTCATATTTTGTTTTCTGGATGGATACGCAATTTTTTGTGGTTCAGCGACATGCTTCGGATAAGCTTATTGACATGGCTGGTCGATACGCAATCTGGTGTGTGTTTCATTTACAGAAGTCATACTCGGTCAATAACATGTATGTATACATATTACCTAATTTCTTAAAAGTGCGCGTGCACTAAACTGACGACTTGGGCACACGTGGCGACAACCGATCGATCCGTGCGTGACCGGGCCATGTGTAACCTGGTCGGGGCGAGTCCGGTGACCGGGCCATGTGTAACCTGGTCGGGGCGAGTCCGGGCGGACCGTGTCGCGTCGCGTGGGGGTGGGGCCCAGGTGGAATATGGTCCGAGACGAAGTGACTCGCCTGGGTGGGGCCCACCATTATCCCTCCCCTCAAACAACACTCTTCCTCATTCGGCGGAGTGAGCGGTTTCTTCTTTCCCTCTCGCTCGTCGAAATCGCCTCCAAATCGACGCCTCGCCGCCGCCCAAATTTGCCTCGCCGTAGTCCAGATCGGTGCTCTCGAGAGGGGTTCGGCGTCGCTGGTGGTCGGCGGCTGGAGTTGCTCTCCCGCGCGGCACGTTGGCCGCGGGGAGCGGCTCTCGCTCGTGAGCTCGGCGACCACGCAGTGCTCGACTCACGGGGTGGGGGACAGTTGTGAAGTGAGGATGCCCTCGTTTTGTGAGGTGGCGAAGGAAGGAGACGGTACGTCGACGCGAAGGTAACCCCCGCTCATATCTCTACATTGCTGGCGCTGGGAGTTTCTCGCGTTCATCACGTTCTGTCTAGGGCACGTAGTGCTTCCATCCATTTGCTAGTCGATTCAGTCGATCCTATGGTCGAGGTAGGAGGTTCTGGGCAGCCGCGTTGGTTAGGTTAGGTACTGGGGTATCAAATCTCCATATCCGTCGATCTATGTTCATGCGATTCGTGCGATTTCGTGGTCGAACTAGTTTGAGAATGTTTTACATCTAATGCTCTGAAAATGTTTAAAACATTTTATATTTAATTTAAATATTGGACCTTAAAAGGCCAAGAGGTGGAGGGCAACTTGGGCCACAAAGGCCCGCTAGGAAGCCCCCCCCCCCCCTTCTTTTGGCCGGCGCCGGAAGGGGGACTTTCCCTCCTTGGTGGAAACCCTCTCCCTCCCCTCTAACCTTTATATACTAGAGGATTTCCATCCTATGAGAACACAAGTTTTGGAGCCTCCTCTAGTTGATCTAGTGCACGTTCTAGTTGGTCCTAGTTGACTAATTAGAGGGAGCCCTAGCCACCTCTAAACCTCATAATTAGAAGCACCGTGTGGTTCTAAACTCCTCACTCTAATTCTCCGGCGACCATTAGCTCTGGACGGCAAAGTACTGTCGGATTGTGAAGACCGTACGCTTGCAACCAAGTAGAGTGGCTGTGATTTTGATCTTCTGTTTGAGGGATCATTTGACCGTGGTTCGCGGGATCGTCATCAACGTTCGAGGGACTCCAAGTACGATCTACACAGACTCATCCACTTTCGCTACAGTCCCGGAGTCGGTAGCAGTCGTTGATCACAACCCGTTATGCATCTTCATATTGTTCCTGGGTGATCGTAGGGCGAATTTTTTTGTTTTGTACTATGTTTCCCGACACCTACTACTATTATTCCACCCATCGACCGCTATCAGCATGCATCTAGAGTATTAAGTTTATAACAAATGAAGTAATGCCTTAAGCAAGATGACATGATGTAGACAAAATAAATCCAATCAATATGAATAAACCCTGTCGCTTTCCCCTTAATAGCAACAATACATATATGTGTCTTATCCCCTTCTGTCACTGGGATATAGAGCACCATAAGATTGAAGCCATTACAAAGCACCTCTCGCATTGCAGGATATCAATTTAGTTGACCAAACAAAACAGATAGACTACAGAGAAATACAAAGCTATAATAATCATGCATAATTGAATTCAGAGAAGACTCAACTAATATTCATGATTAATCTGATCAGAAACCCACAATTCATCGGATCCCAACAAACACACCGCAAAAGAAGATTACATCGAATAGAACTCCAAGAACATCGAGGAGAACATTGTATTGAAGATCAAAGAGAGAGAAGAAGACATCTAGCTACTAGATATGGACCTATAGGTCTACGGTAAACTAATCACACATCATCGGAAGGGTAGCAAGGTTGGTGTAGAAGCCCTCCATGATCGACCCCCTCCCCCCGGCTGGGTGTTGGAAAAGGCCTCCAGATGGGATCTCAAAGAACAGGAACTTGCGGGGACAGAAAAAGTATTTTGGGTGGCTCACTATTTGTTTCCCAATGTTGGGACAATTTATAGAGGCGGAATTAGGTCAAACGGAGCCACGAGGAGCCCACAAGGCATCTGGGCGTGCCTACCTCCCCTGGGCATTCCCTGGTGCCTTGTCGTCTCCTGGTTTGCCTTCTGGTCTCCTCCCGAAGCTTCTAGGGTCTCTCTCGCCCCGCCATCTTCGCTGCCGAGGTCGACCGCGTGCAAGCGTCCCTAATGGAGGAGCAGCGCCCCCCCCCCCAGTACGCCGCTGACAACCACACGTCGTGGGCGGCGTACTTCCAGCACCGCCAGGCGTAGAGGCTGGCGTGCACCAATGGGGCGCCGGTGGTGGGGGGCGTCAAGAACAGCGAGGGGCGCTGCTTATGGTGGGGCGCCTCCGGCCGCACGCTCCACGACGTGCTGGAGTACCTCGAGGGCGGCAATGACCCGCCGTTGGCATAACCTGCCGCGGCGGCCGCCCTGGTCCTCCGCCGGAGCGCCGGGCAATGGATGCCCAGGAGGTTCGGCTCCTCATCGACTTTCTCTTCTCATCCCTCCTCTCGCTCCTCGTCCCATTCTTCCGGCTCGCCGGTGGTGTTCGGCGTCAAGGCCAAGCCCGCAGCGGAGATGCCGCTCGGCCGGCGCACCCGCAGCGCCGGCATCGTCATCAATGAGGGCGGCCGGCGCGCCTCCTCCTTGGCTCCTCTACGCTATGCCAAACCGAAGGCGGAGCCGGGGCTCGCCGCCGTGAAAATGGAGCCGGGGCACGCCGCCGTGAAGATGGAGCCCGGGATCGCAGGCGGGGAGCTCAACGACGCGGCGGCCTTGAAATGGGCGCATGATGACTGGGCGCGCATGGAGATGGAGCGCCAGCGCCGCATCCTAGAGCAGTTCGAAGCTTGGCACTGGGACCGCGATGAGGGAGGCGTCGTCGTCCTCGACGACAGCGATGACGACGCGCCGCTCCCACCACCGGTCCGCCAGGGCGACGCCGGGCAGGGGTCCAGCAGGGGCGGCCGCGTCAAGGAGGAGAAAGCCGCCGCCGATGACGGCGAGGATGGCGGCGACGTCGGCGACTTTGCCGGGCTCAGCGACTTCTTCGGCCCTTAAGTTGTAGTTGCGGCCTTTTTTTAAATAACTTTGCTATGTAATGTCGAACATGTCAAATATATGCCCAGTTTGCCGAATTTTAGCCGAATAATTTGTCCAATTTGCCGAACTTTGCTGAATACCTTTTTTTAAACATAAACGGCATCTGGGGGACGGCCCTGGGGTCGGCGGCTGGGAACCCACTCGCCCCCACGCTGATTTTTAGCGTCGTCTCGCCCCGAGGCGGCGATTTTACGCGCCCCCTAGGGGGTCAATGGCTGGGATGGCCACTTCACTAGTGCCGACGTTATGATCATTAAGAGGTCTGAGGTGTGCCTACATGGTACGACAGTCGAGACATCTGAGGTAATAAAGAGCAACTGTTCATTTCTTAAAAATAGGTTAGTAGATTTATCATTTAAATTTATATCCATCGGCATTAAAAATGGATGTAACATAAAAGGAAATGAATTAGTCGTGTTCTTTTCTGGAAAGCACACAAGAAGTTTAATGATTCCCGAATGTACTTAACTTGGAGACCTGCCAAACTAATGGAAATATAGGCACACGTCAGCCTTGATAGTATACCTCCAACCATACAACCACTGGCGGAGCTTAGTCAAGGCCGAATGGGCCATGGTCCGCCCAGCACCGGTGCTTATCCTCACATATTATATCCAGCCCATGGGTTGTAGAATGTATAGTAGAAATCCTTTGCAGCGTGACCCACTCGGCCCGCCCAGCATTTTTGTGCAAGCTCCGCCACTGCATACAACCATGCAGTAGGGTGTGTGTGAATGTTTGTGTGCGCGTGCGCTACAAGTTTGTTTTTCATGTTACAGATGTTTGCATATAATACAGAACTTGCAAATATACAATGTCCTTTTGAGTTCAGTTTACAAAAGGCACTGATGCCTATATCTAGTACTCCCTCCGTTCCAAATTACTCGTCGTAGAAATGGATGTATCTAGAACTAAAATACATTTAGATACATCCATACCTGTGACAAGTAATTCGGAACGGAGGGAGTATTTATGGTGAACCTGTCTCCATCCCCAGATAGCAATCAATGGTCCAAGAGACCGTCTTAAATTTTCACTAATTTTAGATTAACCAGATGAAGATACTCAAGGAGCCTGTGGATCTTAAGGCTGCCCGTAATGGTAGTATCATAGGTAGTACTCCCTCCATTTACTTATACAATGCCATTATGAAATATATGTTTTGCATCTATACAAGGCCATCAACAGTAATCGAGGAAAGAATTAATGATATTTTCTCGTACTAGTAACCTATTTAATACTTACATGCATGCCGTCATCATGACACTAGCTACTTCCTCCACTCAGTTTCCTTGCATGCATGTTGCGTATTAATGATCTCAGTAAACGAAAAGAAAAGTTGGCTTGCAAAGTATGCATTAAATTTTACCTTGGTACCTGTAATATGACTTTGTGGCCTTGTATATAAAAATGAAGGGAGTATCATGCATGCCAACTAAGCAATTTTGATGAGATGTCATAAAATTAAATGAAGAAAGAGATGCTTGAGTATCATATCATGATATCGTATCATATTAAATGGTGTGCTACTTTGTGTCATGCATGACAATAAGGGGATGTTTGGTTCAGGGACTTTTTAGTCCCAGAGACTAGAAAAAGTCCCTAAAAAGTCCCTAGAAACCAAACGGGGGGACTTTTTCTACAGGGACTAGAAAAAGACTCTACTGTAGTCTTTTTGGATTAGTCCCTGGGACTAGAAAAAGTCCTAGGACTTCTGAACCAAACACCCCCTAAATGTAGTACTCTATGATACCAACATATGATACTTTGCATTACAGATATAGTATCATATACTAGTATCACATGCATGATACTAGTATATGATACTCCCCATTACAACCAGCCTAAAAGGAAGAAACTGCGTGCCGCTATGGTCAAAGACCTACACAAAGCTGCTGAGATATTCATACCTTTCTATCTGGACCCCATACAGGTGTTTTGCCGGTTTACTTTGACCAGTTGAAACAAGACATGGAGGAAGCGAAGAAAACCTTCGTTGACAAGGACTAGTTCATGGAGTACTTGTGCTATCATGTTGCGATCATGCCATCAACTGGTCGGAGAGACTTTGAGGTCTTTCTGCATACTACGTCTACAAGCTGTGCCATAGAATAAAGTGGTTGGCAACAAAACCAACAATTGGGGGGGCGCCTCCTGGGTGCTCCCTCCTCCCCCCACCTATATATATGTTGGAGGGGGCGCCTAGCACACCAGAACATTGTCTTAGCTGCGTGCGGCGCCCCCCTCCATCGTTTACACCCCTGATCATATTTTCGTAGTGCTTAGGTGAAGCCTAGCTGAGATAGCTTTAACATCACCGACACCATGCCGTCGTGCTGCCGGAACCCATCCTACCTCGCCGTCTTGCTGGATCAAGAAGGCGGAGGACGTCATCGAGCTGAACATGTGCTGAACGCAGAGGTGTCGTACATTTGGTGCTCGATCGGTTGGAACGCGAAAAAGTTCGACTACATTAACCACATTGTCAAACAATTCTGCTTACGGTCTACAAGGATGCATAGACACAATCTCCCCTCTCGTTGATATGCATCTCCATGGATAAATCTTGCGTGTGCGTAAATTTTTTTTGGTTTCCATGCAACGTTTCCCAACACATGTAAGGTTGGTCTGGGCCACTTCATGTCACAATGCCGCCTAATCAAAATAATATGTTGGTGGAAAGCAGTATGAACATCACCGCCCACAACTTCTTTGTGTTCTACTCGTGCATATCATCTACACATAGACCTGGCTCTGATACCATTATTGGAGAACGTTGCATGGAAAAAAAATCAAATTCTATGCACATGAAAGATCTATCCATGGAGATGCATAGCTACAAGAGGGGGAGAGCATCTACATACACTTGTAAATCGCTAAGCGGAAGCGTTTACCACGCCGTTGATGTAGTCATACTCTTCGTGATCCAATTACGATCCAACCGATCTAGTGCCGAACGGACGACACCTCCAAGTTTAGCACACGTGTAGCTCGATGACGTCTCCTCCTTCTTGATGCAACAAGCGAGAGAGGAGAAGTAGATGGGATCACAACCAACACGATGACGTGGTGGTGATGGTGGTGGTAGAGCACCGACAGCGCTTTGCTAAGCGTCTCTGAGACGAGGCGGTGGAACTACGGAGTAACGGGAGAGAGAAAGGGGCGCCAAGGGCTTGGTGTGTCCTCTTGGGGCTCCTATCCCCTCTATATATAGGTGGAGGGGCGTGGGAAGCAGCCCCTCCAAGCCCTAGGGAGCAACTAAGGGGAAGAGCACTTGGACTCCAAGTCCAATCCTATTCTTACTAGGACTCCTTCCTTTTTTGACTTCCCTAGCCACATGGGCTTTTGAGGATTTGATCCGCCTAGCCAAATATATCCAAAGCGCCTCCCCGCCGCCCATGCTAGCCCTTGGGTCGTGGTGGACCCACTTGTGGACTTCCGGACCCCTCCGAAATTCTCCGAAACCTTCTAGAAGCTTTCAGAACCCAAATTATGACTTACCATATATAAATCTTTACCTCTCGACCATTCCAAGACTCGTCGTGAAGTCCGGGATCTCATTCGGAACTCCGAACAACATTTGGTTACCAGTCATCAAATATCACAATACTACTCTAGCATCAACGAACGTTAAGCGTGTGACCCTGCGGGTCCAGGAATTATGTAGTCATGACCGAGACACCTCTCCGGTCAATAACCAACAGCGGGACCTGGATGCCCATATTGATTCCTACATATTCCAAGATGATCTTTTATCGGCTGAACCTTTATGACAACTAATGTAATTCTCTTTGTCTGTCGGTATGTTACTTGCCCGAGATTCAATCATCGGTATCTTCATACCTAGTTTAATCTTGTTACTTTTAAGCCTCTTTACTCGTTCCGTAATACATCATCTTGTAGCTAACTCCTTAGTCACTTTGCTCGCAAGCTTCTTGTGACGCTGTATTACCGAGAGGACCCAGAGATACCTCTCCGTGACACAAAGTGAGAAATCCCAATCTCGATTCGCGCCAACTCAACAGACACCTTCAGAGATACCTATAGAGCATCTTTATGATCACCCAACTACGTTGTGACGTTTGATAGCACATAAGGTATTCGTCCGGTATCCAGGAGTTGCATGATCTCATGGTCGAAGAAACATGTATTTGACATTACGAAAGCAATAGCAATAAACTGAACAATCATATGCTATGCTAACGGTTGGGTCTTGTCCATCACATCATTCTCCTAATGATGTGATCCCGTTATCAAATGGCAACTCATGTTTATGGTTAGGAAACCTTAACCATTTTTTATCAACGAGCTAGTCTAGTAGAGGTTCACTAGGGACACGGTATTTGTTTATGTATCCACACATGTATTTAAGTCTCCAGTCAATACAATTCTAGCATGAAAAATAAACCTTTATCATGATTTAGGAAATATAATAATAACCATTTTATTATTGCCTCTAGGGCATAATTTTTATCAGAAGGAACCTATATAACATCTGTAAGCATAAGCTTGAATCCACCAGCTAACTCCAAGGAGATGTCGCCGACAACTTCAACTTCTACGCGAACTCCATTCGCAACTTCAATGCATCTTTCACCTCTTTGCGTAGTCCGTGTCGGATGGCAATCTTTCTTATAGTGCCCAGTCTGCTTACAATGAAGACTTGTATCTTTGTCGACTGAAAGAGACTTTTGCTGATGCTGATAGTGCATATGAGCTTTTTCATGTGGCTTTGAAGGGGAACCCTTGCCACCTTGATTGTAGTTCTTTTTCTTATTATCCTTCACATAGTTCAGAGAACCACCATGTGAGATTCTAAGTCTTACCTCTTCTTGAACACACATGGCTATAGTCTTTTCAATGTCCCATTTTTCAGGTGACATGTTATAGTTGACAACAAAAGTGTCAAATTCTTTTGGTAGTGAAGCCATGACATGGTGAACAAGGAGTGCAGGCTTGAGCTCCAAATCCGCATCCATGGGTTTAAGCTTAGCTTCCATGTTGCTCATCCTGAGGATGTGCTCTCTTATGCCATGTCCATCGCCTATGTTCTTTTCTGTCACCAGCTGCTTTAGCAATTAGGTAGCATAAATCTTTCAAGAACCAGTTAACTAGCTCTTTATCTTTTTAGGAAACTCCCGTACGAAAGTACACTCTGCAATTGAGCCTACAATAGCATTCTCAGTTGTGTTCTTTACGAAAGCCATGCACTTTTTATTGGTGTTGAGTCACTTTTGGTTTTCGAGGGAATATGACATCTCCACTAGAGCATGATCCTTTTTCTTTTTCTCCCAAGCAGCATCATCATCTTTTGCACCTCTGACTGGCTCTGTTGGTTTGACCGGCTATGGAGTGTCCACAACCCAGTCCACCTCAGCACAAACAAAGGCCAAGTCTACCTTCTTTCTCCATTCAGTGTAGTTGTCACCTCTGAGGGTTGGAACATCCTTGATGCAGCTCATCAAGTAGTACCCTCTTGAAAACCACAATGAAGTGAGATCATAACAACAATTGCATGCATAAATCCAACGTTGGCAAAAATTAAAACATATAATTGTTTGTGCAATTTAGACTATATCACCGTTTGGCAAAAAAATAGAAATAAATGCACATATCACATCAATATATCATGATTATGTTATTAACATTGTCGGTCATAAAATAGCAGAATCATAATTGTTTCAATAGTTACTTTAACATGCTCTTAAAATTTGATTTCACTTTAGCACTTTTATTTATTTGCAGCGTAAAACATGAATAAAATTCATGAACTTTATACTTTTCAGAAGCATTTCTTTTACTTTTTTATTTTCTAAACAGAATTTTCATTGGATAATTTTCAATAGAAAAAATTGTATAAAATTTGCCCAAAAAACTGGACAAAAACCAAAATAAAACGACAGCTCAGCCCAGCGCTCGCGGCTGCGGCGAAAACGGCCCAACGCATGTTCGCACGCCACCGCTGCCGGTTTCCCTCTCATTCGGCCCAAAGGCCCGAGGTGCCGAGCACCGTTTCATCATGGACGTCGGACGAGATCAGACGGTCACCCGCGCATCTTGCCCGAACAAAAACGCCCGCACCGGCCGCTCGAAAAACCCTAGCCTCATTTCTCTTCTCTCGCCCCTCTTGGTCTTTCTCCCGCTGATGGCGGGAAAAATAAGAAAGGGGCTAAGCCCAGCCGCCAGCGAGGCTACGTCCCGCCGCCGGCGACGGCGTCGAAAGCCACCGCGCTGCTCTGGCTTCTCTTTCCCTTCCTCCTCCTTTCGTCCAACTCCGCCTGCTAGCGAGAGAGAGGCAGAGAGGCGTGGCTGTGTACCCTCTGACCCCTTGGCCGGCGTGCACCGTTGCCCACCCCTTTGCCGGTCGCGCGTTCGCCATGCGGTGAGTGCGTCGCCGTCGAACGGTCTAGGCGCGGTGCCCTTTGCCCCTTTCGAGGTATGTTCTTCTTCCCGACGCCTCGGCTTGCCGATGTGTGTCGGGATCGAGAGGAACGGGGTGGCCGCAGCGGCGGCGCACTTTGCCGGCGAGCTCGAGGCCCTCTGCCGGTGAGTTTCTTTGCCCTGTGATTAGGGTTCTTCTGGAGGGGAAAAATTCTATGATCTCTTTACTACCGAAAAACCTAAACCAACTCTGGCTGATACCATTGATAGATCCAATGGATCGGGTAGGTTAGAGATTTACGGTAGGCTACCTTCTCCTTGGCTCGAGGAGACCGAGCCGGTGGCCATGGTGGAGGGGCAACGGCGTGGGCGTGTGTGTGCATGGGCAGCGGTGGCGGTGGTGCTTCCCGTCGGCCTACGCTAACACGCACGGTGAACCTCAT